>NC_054833.1:108845107-109161178 GCF_018345385.1 Vulpes lagopus | reverse complement strand
GGTCCTCCATAAACATGTTGACTTGACCTGAATTTCTCCATCTGTAAAATGGTTGAGTGAAGCAGATGGCATCTTGATTTGAGCCCTCAGAGGAAGGGGCCTGCTCCTTATTGGGCTAAGCCTACTTTGCTATACTCAGTGAAAGGGGAGGCTGTGGCTTTTTGCCTGGGTTGCAAAACACCTGTTTTTTTTTTTTTTTCTTCATTGTCTCAAGTGTGCCCCTCAAGGACATCCACACTCCATGCTCCTACAACCCGACCTGGCACAGCCCAGCTGGTACCACAGAGGTTTTTCTGGTTTGGTTTAGTTTTTTGTTGGTTCTCTTTTTTTCCATAGTAAAATATACATAACATAAAATTTACCATTTTAGCTATATTTAAATGCTCAGTTCAGTGGCATTAAGTACATTCATGTTGTTATGTAATCATTGCCATCACCCCTCTCCAGAACTTTTTCATCATCCCAGACTGAAACTTTATATCCATTAAACAGTAACTCCCTATTTCCTCTCATCCCCAAACCCTGGTACCCACTATTCTACTTTCCATCCTGTGAATTTGACTATCCCATGTACCTCATAGAAGCGGAATCATACAATATTTGTCCTTTTGTTTCTGGCTTATTTTACTTAGCATAGTGTCTTCAGAATGCATCCATGTTGTAGCATGTTTCAGAATTTCATATCTTCAGGCACCTGGCTCCTCAGGACTCGGGCTCTTCGTGGGGAGCCTGCTTATCCCTCTGCCTGTGTTTCTGCCTCTCTCTGTGTCTCTCATGAATAAATAAATAAAATCTTTTTTAAAAATCTTTTAAAAAAAAGATTTAATTTATTTATTCATGAGAGAGAGAGAGAGCAGGCTCCATGTGGAAGCCTGATGTGGGACTTGGCCCCCAGACTCAGGGATCACGCCCTGAGCCAAAGGCAGATGCTCTACCGCTAAGCCACCCAGGTGTCCCTAAATAAAATCTTTTTTTAAAAAAGAATTTCATACCTTCTTAAGACTGAATAATATCCCATCGTATGTACATATCATATCTTGTTTATCCATTTATCTGTTGATGGACCTTTGGCTCTTGTGAATAATGCTGCTATGAACAATAGTGTAGCGTCCCACAGGTTTTATGCTCCAAACTATGATGTTGCTTAGTCTCTATTACTAGGGGTTCCTGGCTCTTTGAGACAACTATAAGCTGCAAAGACCTGGTAGGGGGGAATCCAATCCTCCATGCCTCAGCATCTAGCCCCAAAAGCAAAGGGATGGTTGGAAGAGGGGGACAAAGCCCCCTTTCAAGCAATTGTTTATCTTTACAACAACCCTGTCATGGATTTTATTATTCCTATTTTACAGATATGGAAACTGAGACACAAGACATAAAACGCCTTGCTCAAGGTCATGAGCTAGTAGTGGCAGAGTGGGAATTTGATTCAGGCCTGTCTGACTCACCCTGCCACCTCCATCCAGACCTGGAGCAATCCCTGAGGGAGGATGGCCCTCAGAGGAGGGGTAGCAGCTCTACTCTCAGGCAGCAGCAGAACATCCCTGCTCACCTCTAACCAGGGGACAGTCAACCGAATAGCCCTTCAATGGGACCCTGAGTGAGTCGCATTGCCCAGGGGTCCTGGGCAACCTGTGCAGAACTCAACAGGACTAGCTGGGCTTGATTTACCTCAGGGCCTTATGGCATACTGTGACATGGAGGTCCAAAGGTCTGACTGCAGGTTGGTCCAGGCCTGCTTCTGAGGGTCACCCAGTTCCCTCCTCAGGCTCTCTCACAGGTCTGGGGAAGGAACCTTCTCCAAAGAGCCACCTGCCCTGTGGATGTTATCTCCCAAATCGCAGGGAGTACAGCTGAGGAGGAGCTGGGGTTCAGACAGGGCCTAGCCAAGCTGCAGCAGATGTCAGGGCTCATAAAGGACGCCCAGGGGTACCCTAGGACCTTCTCCCAGAACCGCAGCCCAGAGGAACTCCAGTGGGCAGTCAGGGTGGTGGGCTGGCCCCCGCCTCCCAGGCCCACCCTGCCGTCTCAGGAAGGCGCCCCTCTTCTTGTCCGCTCCTCCTGGAGTGGCACCGCTGGGTGAGGGAGGCAGGAGGGCTACCTGTGTCCACCTCGGCTTCCTGGCTGCCCCCCAGTCTCTGGCCCCCCAGAGTTGTTCCTCAAGTCCCTGCCAGGCCCCGCCCCGCAGGGAGCGGCTCGCAGCTCTCGGTGAAGGCCCAGCCGCCCCCCCCCCCGGGCATCCCCTGGGCGCGGAGCCGGCAGCGGGGTAACAGCCCCCCCCCCGCTGCGGGAGCGGCGCCCCTGCTCCCCTCCGACGCCCCGACCAAGCGGCAATTCCCCGCTCGGGGGGCGGAGAGCGGCCGCAGCCCCCAGCGCCCCGCCCCCACCCCCGCCCGCAGACCGCGCCCCGGGGCCCCGCCTCCGCCTCGCGCCGGCCGCAGGGACGGATCGGGTCGCCTGGCGCGGGCCGGGCCCGGGGGACGCGAGGGCGCCGGGGTGGAACTAGCCGCCGCCGCGGGGGGGGCTCCCCGGGAGGGCTCCGCGCCCCCGACGGCCCGAGCCCCGGCGCCGGCCAGGGCGGAGCGGCCCCAGGCTCAGGCCGCCGACGGGGGCTCCCGCGGGGCTGCTCTGCCCACCTCCCCCCCGCCACCCCACCTCCACCCCCCACCCCACCCCACCCCCGGCTCTCCGGCTTCGGGCTCCCCGCGCCCCGCCCGGGAGGCGCCCCCCAGCGGTCCCCTCCCTGCTGGCGGCGGTGGAAGCACGAGCCGCCTGGCGCCCCCCGGCGGGGAGATGGGCGGGAGTTGGGGGGCGGCGCGGGACCGCAGGCGCTCACCACGGATGGATGAGGCTTGCACTTCCCCCCTGGGTCGCGGCCGTGACTGGCCACCTGTGGGCTCTGGGACACCCAAAGGGATCCATCCTGCCTGCCAGGAGCCCACAGGCCGCCAGGGGAGATGCTCCAGGGGCCTGGTGGGGATCCCAAGCTGGTGGAAGGCCTGAGGTGCAGGGAGGCACCAGGTGAAGGAAAGAAGGAAGGCCTGGAAGAAGAGCAGTGGGGTCAGGTGCCAGCACTTCAAGGCTGCACCTTCCCCACTGACCCCTTTCCAGCCCAAGCTGGACACACTGGAACCCTGTTGTGAGGGACAAGGTAAGCCTATGCCGGAGACACAATAGATGAGGCCGAAGTTCCTAGAAAGGAAGAAGGGGGGCAGGGTGGTAAGGAATAGGGTTCACAAATGGGGTTGGCCAAAGAAATCTGCCACACGGTCTTCTGTTTCCAGCATCAGGGCCACAAGGAGCTGCGTTAGGGGTGCTCAGGCTCCTGACCAGTGCTGGCTGCAGTGGCATGGGATTCAGAGTGGCCTTTTCTTTGTGCCCTCTGCCCCCAGCCCTCTCAGGTCCCACATCAGTAGGAAGGGGCTGGCCACCTGCTGTGTGCCCTGAAGGGCCAGACTTCCTGCAAGGGAGAGGACATCACTTTCCTAAAAGAGTCAAATTCATTAACTGTGTGGGGACAGAAAGCGCCCATGTGAAATTGGCACCTATGGGGACTGAATGAGAAATTGGCACCTACGGGGACTGAATGAGGAAAGGATGCAGTGACAAAGACACAACCCCAGAGGCAAGAAACAGAAGCAAATGGACAGAGAGCCAGGGCAGCGCTAAGGCTGTTCTGGCTAGAAAAGAGAAGTCCCTGGGTACTCAGATGGAGGCAGTGGTCAGGGACTTTTTTCTCATCCTAGTTGCCCGGCCACTGAGATCTTGGAAGGGGGGGAGGGTGTGATACAAAGGTTCAGCTGGAAAGGCTGTGGGAGCACAGTGGAAATGCTGCCCTAACTGGGGTAAGGTGGTGAGTCAGCAAAGTCTTCTGAAGGAGCATCTGTAAGGACCAGTAGGAAAGAGTGGAGGGTATGGAGGCAGAGCAGGAGGGAAGCTATGGCAACCAGCTGGCACAGCAGGAGCAAAGGCTGGAGATAAGAATTAACCTGTTCCTTCCTAGCGGCTCTATGTCGGTGTGTCCCACTCAGGAAGGCTAAGAGGGGAAACAGGGCCTAGAGCTGGGGCACCGACTGGGCCCGTAAGCCTGGGAGGGAGCATTGACTCTATCTTGAGGCACTAGGAAGCCATGAGAGGGAAATGTCCTGGTCACACTTACCTTCCAGAAGAATCTTTGAGATTACAGAGTACAGAGGAACTGCAGGAGGAAAGAATAGAATTGGGGAAACCAGGGAAGGGCAATGCAGAACTAGACAATGAGTCCCTCGTGGAAGACAGTAAGCACATTTTAAAGCAGATGGACAGGACTTGGTGACAGAGGAGGGAAGGGGAGATAGAAGTTTAGAGACTCCTACATGTCCTGTTGTTCCAAGGAGCTCTGGACCAAAGCAGGAGGTCAGCTCTGACCACTTCTCCTCCCCTACCCACTGAATGCCCTTGGGACACCCTGGCTGAGAGCTCTCCCACTCAGCCCAGCCTGGGAACTCATCACCCCTTCCCAGGGCCTGTGGGAACTCAGCCCCTACCCACTGTATCCAGGGGAGAGCCCCAAAGGGGGGTACTGTCCAAGTTGGGGACATCAGCAGGGTCCAGCATTGCTGAGTAAGTCCCTTCTCTCCCCCCTCTCCTCCATGGAAAGCTAATCAGGACAGGACTCTAACCTCCTACTTACTGACTCTCTAAAATCACAATGATAATTCCATGGCTGCAAGAATTTGGCTTTGGGCCTATTGGTCCATGGGGCAAATGGGAAGGGGAGAAACACTCATTTGAAGCCTGAAAGAACTCAAGATCAGATGGTCTCACAGAGCAGAGTTCAACATGCCTCTTTTAGGAGGAATTTGGAAACTGAACATTCCTGTCCAGGCCTGCTCTTCTGTGTGTGTCCTCAGGCAAGCCACTTACCTCTCTGGGCCTGATTCTCCTCATCTGTGCATCTGGAAACAATCCCAGCAGGACACTACTCCAGCCCCAGGCCCCTCCAGCTATGGGCCAGAACTCATCTACTCCCAGCTGTTTTACCCACAGGTGCTGGTGGAAGAGCATGCTAGTGACCTCACGCCACTGCATGATCATTATGGATCTACTGTAGCCTGAAGGTGGAGGAAAAGCCTTTCAGGAAATTAGCATCAGTGGCAGAAAAATTCATCAAAAAACTGGTGGAGACGCCTGTGGCTGATTTATGTCTCTTAAGTAAGGAGCAGTTCTTCTGGCCTGGAGAAATGACTGTAGACCCCACATCCTTCCAGAGACTCCTGACCCAAGACTCTAAAACTCTGGCTGTGTTGCTGGGGCCCACTCAGCACCTGCCAGGAGCACCACCATCAGTTTGCTACTCCCGAAACATGGAATTCTGCTGTGCTAGGAAGGCCACGGACAGGCAAGGATCTTGAGTTTTAATACAACTGTTCCCTCTCCCAGGTGACCTCAGACATTCAGTTGGCCTCTCTGATCCATCCTGCCAGGAGAAATCCTGACTATCTAGCTTCTAGGGAACCAGTACATCTACAATACATACTCAGCACATCTGGCAAAAGAATAGTTTTTTCAAAGAGAGATGATGCAAACATACCCAAACGTCCCTTGGCAGTGGGCATCTAATGTGAGCAGCGGGGAAACAGCCAGAACACATTGTCCGGTGGCACAGGTGGCCCTCCCACAGTGCCCAGGTAGGGCAGACAGAAGAGCTATTGCAGCATGCACCTCCAGGGGGCACCACTTGCCTGGTTTACAATGTGAATGAGAGCCTGACTGGAACCTGAGCTCCAGCCCTGCCTCCTCTGACTACATACCCTTACACTACACATGCCTCTGATTGGTGATTGTTTGGTCACCACCTAACCAAAGCATCCACATTGGGCAGTCTTTGCAGCCCAATGGACTCCCCAGCCAATCCTCGGCAGCTTCACCTCCCAGAGCTGGTACAGTCAAGATCTAAAGAAGCAAGATCCTTTAAAAGAGCTAAGGACGCAGCAGCCTCCAGAGCCTCAGGGAATCCCTTCCAGGGCCATGCCCTGCTCCTGTCATTGCCCTTCCCCTGACTCAGCTACAAAAGGAGCCAAGCCACGAGCAGCTACTCTCTGCTATAGGAGACCATGTGCTCCTTTTCAGGCCCCTTATCAGCTAATTTTATGGTATTTTAACTAGACCTTGTATGAACTCAAATTGTTTTCCAGGGCTTGCCTTGACTGCCAACATTTATAGTTGGATTTATATCAAAGTGTACAGTTGTAAAAATCCTAGAATTCCAGAGCCTGAAGGGAACTTTAAGACTGTCATAGCCACCATTCTTTGAGAGCTTGTTACTTTGTCCCAGGCACTAACCCCAGGTACCATCTGGTGTTTTTGCTTGCCCAATACATCTGTTCCTTTTCCTGTGATATTACCCTCTTGACAGCAATTAAATGTCCACAGTTCAGGGATGAGCAGGTAACCCAAACTATTAAAGCCTATTAAAGTCAACCCAAGATTTTTGTGGGGATATCAGGAAAGAGCAGTCCTCACCATTGGAGGGTAAATCAGCATGTGAATAAAACTAAAACAGAAAAACAGAACCAAGAGACCAAGAGAGACAAAGACACAGACAGACAGATTTCTGGTACCAGTGCTTGAAGATCTGAATCCGGCCATGACTGAAGTCATTTATACAACTGAAGTTTTCAGTTAAATGAGCTAATACATTCCCTTTTTTTGTGTAAGCCAACTTTTTAAAAAGATTGATTGATTGATTGATTGATTAATTGATTGGGGGAGGGAAGGTAGGGGAGAGGGAGAGAAAAATCCAAGCAGACTCCCCACTAAGTGCAGAGCCTGACATGGGGCTCAGTCCCACAACCTGGTTTTGAAATCATAACCTGATCCAAAAACCAGGGTCAGATGCTTAACTTACTGTACCACCCAGGAGCCCCTTTGTAAGCCAACTTTAATTGGGTTTCTGTCATTTGAAATCAAAACAGTCCTGACAAATACAAGTAGATGTAGATGTCTTTGTCCTCAATTTATAGATTAAAAAACCAAGTAACCAGTTAGCTCTTGGATCTTTTTTTTTTTTTAAAGGTTTTATTTATTTATTCATGAGCGACACAGAGAGGCCGAGACACAAGCAGGCTCCATGCATGGAGCCGGACATGGGACTGGATCCCCCATCTCCGGGATCATGCCCTGGCCCGGAGGTGGCGCTAAACCACTGAGCCACCCGGGGTGCTCACGGGATCTTACGCAAGTCATAAAAGCTCTCTGACATAAGATTACTCTAACAAAGAATAAAGAGACCGAATTTCTTCAGCTTCAGGACAACTTTGCTCTTCTGGGATCTCTCTGGCCATATGCCCTTAAGTGATACAGTCAGTTGTTCTGAGACCCAATTTTCTGAGCTGCAAAATAGGACAATAATTCCTTCCTGCTTTACCTTGAAGGAGTTTGGGAAAGTCCAATGAGACAATATTTGGAAATTTACTTTTACTAAAGCAAATGTTATATAGTGTCCATATTTTACAAATGATGGATTTCAACTCATATGAGACAACCATTGTTGCTCCCAAATGGCTCATGTCTTTTCCAAAACAAATTTTAAAAGGCCTTTATTTTTTAAAAAAGATTTTATTCATGGGGGGGGGTATGAGAGAGAGAGAGAGAGAGCGCGCACAAGCAGGGGGCAGAGGGAGAAGCAGACTCTCGACTGAGCAGGGAGCTCAATGAGGGACTCAATCCCAGGCCTCTGAGATCATGACCTGAGCCGAAGGCAGATGCTTAACCAACTGAGCCACCCAGGCACCCCTGACCCCATGTTTAATGAAAGCATGAACTTGCCTGGCTAAGAAAGAGGAAAGAAGCAAGCTAGACAGAGCAAGTTAGCTAGGACTAGAACAGTCTGAAGCCAAACTCCTTGCCCATTCACTCAGAAGTATCATCTAAAAGAAGAGAATTATTGTCTGCTTTATTAATTGTCCCTCTTGTGTTCCTAGAGGGAAGGCAGGCTGGTGAGGAGGCTGTGGGCTAGTAATTCTGTCTGCCTATTTGCAAGACACTATTATGGCATGATGGGAAACCCTGCCTGCCAGGATGGTTTAGAGCTTGGAAAATTTGGGGACGAATCCAAGAATAGGGCATGGTGTCAAGGCATCATCAGCATAGAGACAAAAGCAGAGAAGGTAAGAGAGGATGCATTTGGATTCAAGAGTCGATAATGAGCCAGAAGTGAATGTTGAATTATTCAACCTCCTTTATTGATCCATTGATCTTGATCTGCAGGTCTTGGTTTATTCTTGGTTGGCATTTCCTGTGTCTGAGACACTGAGAAGAGAAATGGGGGAGGAAGGATTTTTAAGACTCAAGAAGAGAGAAGAGTCAGTGCAAAAGAGAAATTTGGCAACAGATATCAGGAACCTTAAAATGCCCATACTGTTTGACACAGTGGTTCTACTTCTGGAAATCGACCCTAAAAACGTTATCCAAAATGTTTTTTAAAAAATCCTTAAGCATCATGATGTTCACAGAAACCTATTTTATAACAGTGGATAATAGGAAACAGCCTGAATAAATGCCCAACAAGAAGAGATCAGCCAGGATGTCATTAGGAGTTTTATATGATTATATGGGAAAATCCTTATGCCATAAGATTAGGTGATAACAGAGCATTTGAAAGTATCCTATAGAACATCACAACTATGTGAAGAAATGTAGATGGAGAAAGGTCAAAGAAAATATACTTAAATGTGGCAATAATTGTTCTGAACTGGTGAGTCTCTCTTCTTTCTCTATATTTCCTAAATTTTCTACAAAAATATGTGCAAGTTTTGGGGCACCTGGATGGCTCAGTCATTTAAACAGCAGCCTTCAGCTCAGGTCATGATCCTATGGTCCTGGGATGGAGCCTGGCTTTGGGCTCCCTGCTCTGAGGGAAGCTTGCTTCTCCCTCTCCCTCTGCCTGCTGCTCCCCCTACTTGTGCTATCTCTCTTTCTGTCAAATAAATGGATAAAATCTTTAAAAGAAAATGTGCAAGTTTTAAATAATGTTTAAAACTGTAAGGGTGAGGTGAGAGACACTCAAATGAAGCCTGCACAGTAGTTAAATGAACACAAATTAGTGGGAAGCCAAATCCTCCCAGGGTGCTGCTATGTCCTAGGTGTGCTGACCATCTCCCAGATGCATCATCAGGTCATATGGACTCAAATAAGAGTGAGGGACACTGTGGAGGAGTCAGTCTATGGAGGACAATCAAAGGCCCCTGAACTTATACTTAAAGATAAAGTGTGAGTTTTCACAGCAGACACAGGTGAGAAAGTCATGCTAGACAGAAGATAGAGTTAGAGCAAAGGCACTGAGGCATGTGGAAATGTAACCAGGTCAGAATGGCTGGATTGCAGTATGCCAATGGGAGATAGGATTAGAAAGGAAAGGAAGTCACGAATGCAGGGCTGAGGGCCCTAGCCTTCCTGCCATAGGCAAATCCCAAGCGAGGGGGGGGTGGGGGCGGGGTTGGGGGGGGAAGGGCAGTGCGGTTAGAGCTCACCACTGCCATTCTCTACTCCCCCAGTCTAGGCGGCTTCCCATCCCTGGCCAGAAACTTGGAGAGCAGGGAAAGAGAAGGGGAGCAGTCCCAAATAGCCCTCGAAGACTGGTCAGCCAGGCCTCCTGACCCCAGTCTGGCCCTCTTCCCAGTACACGAGGCTCAGTCCCCATCCCCAGGCACCCAGACAAATCCCTCCACCTCCCCTAACAGCCTCCCATGACAAAGAGGCTCAGCTCGTTTGGAGCCTGGGCAAGATTTGCAAACGTCAAACTTGTAATTACAGGGATGAAATCATCTGGTTCCTTTTAAGCAAACGGGTTTATTGATCCCAACACTGAAGAAATGCTATTCTAGGGAAACTTGCTCCTCTCAGTTTTCCTTTCCCTCCGGGATGGCTGAGCTGGTGGGGGAGGGTGGCAATGGAGCTAAGAAGAGGGAAAACCTCCTGGGAGGGGAAATTCTTAAGGGCTTAGGAGTGAGTTTTATGTTATAGATAAATGATCTCTCTCTCTCTCTCCGCTCTCTCTCTTTTTAAGATTTTTATTTATTTATTCATGAGAGACACAGAGATTGCGGTAGAGACATAAGCCGAGGTAGAAGCAGGCTCCCTATAGAGAGCCTGATGCAAAACTCCATCCCAGGACCCCAGGACTACCTGAGCCAAAGGCTGAAGCTGAAACACTGGGCCACCCAGGTGCCTGATAAATTATATCTCAAAAAAAGGATTCTTTAGGGCCCAGGAAACTGCATCATTTAGGCAGATGACACCCTCATCCTGGACTTAGGCCCATCTCCATCCCCAAACTAGAAACTAGGTAAAGCTGGGGCTTTAGAAGCTGTGCCAGCCATTAATTTCCCTTCTCCCCCACCCCCATCAAGTCTTATTTGTGGTTCCAGATCCTATTTCAGCTTCAAGATGGTACAATATTTCCTCAGTAACTGAAGGGAAACTGTTTCCTTAGGGGAAAAAAAATGCACTAGAGGCTCAGGGACCTGGGAAGACCTCACCCTCTCTATGATGAGAGGCAGATGTGGGGAGCTGCTGACACCAGACCTGGACAAAGCCATCCTTTCTGCTGGACTTAAGGAGGCAGGATGTCTAGGCCTTGACCTTCCAAGCCAAGGAAGGACGAACAGTTGGGCTCAGGGGACAGGAATGCACAACTATCAAGTGCAAGGAACACACCTCCCCCACGGCCCATAAGAGGACCCCTTCATCCAACCTGTTGGGTACACTTTGGGAGCATGTAGGGTGCTCCAGGAGGAATGACCCCAGTTGCAACTGTCTACCAGCTCACAGTTGAGCTAGAGAAATGAGCAGGGCTTCTGGTTGCTCCACCAGTGGATGCCTTACCGTGGAATAGTTTAAGAGCACAACCCTGGGATTGCCAGCCCCTCTGTGCTTCAGATCCTTCATCTGTAAAAGAGGGTCAGTAATACCAAACTTGCAGAGTTATGCTGAGGAGTGAAGGAAAATGATATATACCCCAATGCCATTTTGTCATCTCTAATGAGTCCAAGTCTTGTCACTGTCCTATGCTCACTGATTTACTGTTTGAGAGTCTCAATTTCCTCATCTGTCAGATTAGGACAAGAAAACTTATCTGAGAAGGTGGTTCTCTGAATTAACTGAGAGAAGGGACCTAAAAGTACCCAGCTCACAGCTTCACAGTTGAGATGAACAATTGAGGGTTCCCATCCCATACTCAGTGTTACTGTATATTCTCTGCCCACCCATTTAAGATTGGTTGGGGAGTCCTATAGGAGCAGCTGCTCATCCAGGAAGACCGTAGGTTGGCTGAATCTTTAGGAAAGGAAGACTCCAACTAGTAGGGCTTGAGAGAGAATTCACCCAGGTTTGGGGAGTGAGAAGGGTGTTTCTAGGCAAAGAACAGATACCCACAGGCTTTCATCTATGGGCCAACCCTACTAGAGCTGGCTCTCAGCAAACGCCTCCATGGGGTGGTGCCTGGACCAATCCATATCCAGCTGGACAGAAACACAGAGTTAAATATACCTGACATGAGTGAAATTTTCCTTTATTAATTTTCATCTATTTAAAAATAAGTGAAAAAAAAATTCACAACAAAAAAAGGCACACAGAGGTCAGCCGAGGAGATGGCCTCCTCCAGCCTGCGGCTAGCTTCCCAGTCGTCCTGGCTGGTTGGACGCCAGACAATGCCGAGTGGGTTATCCTGTGGCCTGGAGTTGCCAAAGGCTGTCTGTGGTGCTGCTGTTCGGGATCTGCCTGGCAGTCAGATCATTCCCCACCCCCATGAGGCTGACAATTCATGTACTCTGCCCTACTCTGTACACCCACCCCTCCACCAAGATCAGTTACAGGTCCATGAGCCCTACCCGGACCCCCTATGCCGTGAGAGTGCTGCCTTGTGGATCATTTTTTAGGGACAGAAATGGAAAATTTTTTTTTTAAATTTTTATTTATTTATGATAGTCACAGAGAGATAGAGAGAGAGAGGCAGAGACACAGGCAGAGGGAGAAGCAGGCTCCATGCACCCGGAGCCCGACGTGGGATTCGATCCCGGGTCTCCAGGATCGCGCCCTGGGCCAAAGGCAGGCGCCAAACCGCTGCGCCACCCAGGGATCCCAGAAATGGAAAATTTTATACTAATGTCTGTCTGCCTAAGCAGAATATGATGGTGCCAATTTGTATGACATGGGATATACTCTCTTCCTACCATAGAGCTAACACCAGGAACTCTGCTCCTCTGACTGGTGGCCTTCAGACAGTCCCGTTGACTGGGAGCAAAGTCATCCTTTTCCTCTCATTTAGACAATGGTTGCATTGTCCTAGTGTCCAAAGGACTTAGCTGGACTGGGAAGACTTAAAGTAGAGGCAGCAGATGGATGTAAACTTCTGTTCCTTGGTGAATACTGCTTCACCCACCTTTCAACAGAAGTTGCAGATTCTTAAGGCTGATTTTGTCTGCACTTTGCCTGCACTGATTTAGAGCTCCCTGTCCAGTTTCATCAGAACCATTTTTACCAAAATAAAAAATGGTATCTTTTGCCAGATGTAGCTGATACAAACGGTTCAGTGGGCCCATGATGCATTCTCATTCCTCCCTTTTGGAGAAACTGCTCTTCCCCTCTTTTATTTTATTTTTTAAAAGATTTTATTTATTTATTTATTCATGAGACAGAGACAGAGAGAGAGAGAGAGAGAGAGAGAGAGGCAGAGAGAGAAGCTGGCTCCTTGCAGAGAGCCTGATGTGGGACTCGATCCCAAACCCCAGGATCATGCCCTGAGCCAAAGGCAGACATTTAACTGCTGAGCCACCCAGGCGTCCCTTCCCCTCTTTTAACCCATCAGGTTCTATCTGAGGTTGCCCATCCCAGGTCCCCCAATCCCTGATGGGAAAGCATGTGACAGAAGCTGGCCAATGTCACCGTATCACCCTGGACATGGTGATTTGATAGAGGGGAGAGTATGTGACCCAAACTGGGCCAATAGAAGTCCTTTGCAGAAATGTCATAACTCAGAGATGGAGAAGTAGCTGCTCCCATCCTTTGCCAGGAAATGAATATCAATGAAGAGAGCTTGAGAAAGTTAAGCAGTGAGAAGAAATGGAGAAATAGAAAAGAAAAAGAGACGATGTCTCCCTCTGTGTGATTTATTTACTTAAAATAAAATGGGCCTCTTTCTACCTTTAAGTTGCCTTGAATTGGGTTTCTATCACTTGCAATTGAAAGAGACCTGAGGGAAGATTCTTAGATGGAGGCCCACTGGTAGTGCTTGGTGACATCTGTATCTATGCCCTTTCGATTGGTGCACACTCATATATAATGATATGGGCCAGGGAAGTGTGCCTTCAGAGAGAGTCTATGTTTGCTATTCAGCAAGTGTTTGTTAAAACCACCAGCCTACAGTTTTGACTTTGCTGAAAACTCCCCCCCTGATCTTGGGGGATTGATCTGTCTCTAGACCTCAGTTAGGGTGACCAACCATCTCAGTTTGCCAGGGACTGAGTGGTTTCCCAGGACATGGGACTATCAACGTTAAAACCAGGATGGTCTCTGGAACACCACCAGACAGTTGGTCACCCTAGTTCAGTTCCATGTCTGCAAAACTGAGATTGGACTAGGCAGGGGTAGGAAGCTCTGCCAAACCCTGCATTCGGGCTGACATTGCCCATTGCCCTCCACGCTAATTCCTGTGAGTTGTATCTTCACAATCCTTTGCCATGTGGCCAGCTACTGTCAATCAGAGTTGGCCGGGACTCCCCATCTTTGCACGGTCTTTGACAAGCTGGAATTTTAAGGATCAGAATTTATTGAGGGTCAACTTTGAGTCAACCTCTGCTGTAGATCCCATGTCAGATTCTCTCCAGCTTGGGCTACATGACTTCCCTAAAATTTGTGGATCGTTTTTGTAGGGCTTGATGGCACATTTGGGTAAATACCCGAACGGCCATTAGGTTTACATATAATTCAGCTTTTCTTCTCTAGAGGCTTACGTGTATTGGGTGCTCATTATGTGTTAGACCGACATAAAGACTCCCACGCTAATCCTGAGAGCTGGTGTCTGCATTTTGCAAGTGGGCAAACGGAGGCTTAGCGTTCAGTGCTTGTGTAAGCCGCTGAGGTCCCAGCCAAGGCCAGTCTGACTTCCAACAGCTCTGACCTTTCGGCCACGATGCGGATTCTGGTGGATTCTGTGGTCTGTTACCACCTTTATAGTCTTTGATGGGAGCAGCTCACATCGCTCCCGGTCGGTTTAGGGACACAAAGTCCCCAAGGACTTAAGTTTCCTCACGTTCCGGTGACAATCTGGGGTCACCTCGGGCAGCTGAGGAGCCCCAAAGTTCCACGCCGTCGACAGAAAGGGCCTGCGCGGACCGCTCCCCATCTCCACGGCCCCAGCAGAGGCCCGCAGAGCTGTTCCCCGCGCAGCGGCCCGCGGGCCCGCAGGGCAGAGAGGGCCGCGCGGCGGGAGGAGCCCCGGCTCGCGGCACCCGGGCCGCCCCGCAAGCGGGCGGGCGGCGCATGCGCGGCGCGGATCGCAGAGTTGTGAATGGTACGTTTTGTTTGCCTGAGTTTGGGGCGGGCGGGCGCGCGAGGAGGAGGAGGGGTGGGGCCGGCCGGGGCGGGGCGGACGGGCGGGCTTGCGAGGTGGGCGGCGAGAGGAAGTGGCGGCGGCGGCGGCCGGGGGCGGCGAGTGCTGGGTTCGCGCGGGCTGTAGGCAACGGCTGAGGCGGCGGCGGCGGCGGCGGCGGCGGCGGCGTGGGCTGGGCTCGAGCGGGCGGCGACACCTCAGACTCCCGGGAGCGGGAGCCCACGCGGGCGGGCGCCTGAAACAAAGGGAAGCCGGAGTCAGGGCGCCGCGGGAGGGCGGTCAGTCGGTGAGCGCGGAGCCGGCCCGCGGGTGCCGCGCAAGCCCCGAGCCCGGCCGGCCGGCGCGGCCTCAGGGCGGGAAGATGCCGCGCGTCGTGCCCGACCAGAGAAGCAAGTTCGAGAACGAGGAGTTCTTCAGGAAGCTGAGCCGCGAATGCGAGGTGAGGCAGGCGGGCGGCGCCGAGTGGGCCCGGGCGGAGAAAAGTTTGGGCGGCGCGGCCGCGGGCAGCCCCGCGGAGAGGCAATCTCGCCGGCAGCCGCCCGCCCGCGCGCTGACTCTGCTTGCCCTTATCTGCGCCGCGCGGGGTGGGCGGGCGCGCAGGCGGCGCCGCGGATTTGGCTTCTGATTGCGGGCCGTCTCTGCCTTGCAGATTAAGTACACGGGCTTCAGGGACCGGCCCCACGAGGAGCGCCAGGCGCGCTTCCAGAACGCCTGCCGCGACGGCCGCTCGGAAATCGTAAGTCGGCGGGGCGGGGGCGCGGGGGGCGCGGGCCGCGGGGACCGAGGCGCGCTCGGGTCACTTGTTGCGCGGGGGCCGCCGCGGCCCAGGCCGGTTCCGGACGGCGCCGCGGACGCCGCGACTCCCGGAACTGAGCGGGCGCCGTCTCACTTCCTACTCGGGATTCAAAATGCGAAACCAGACGCTGGCGGGCCGCGTCCTCGCGGGGAGACGCTTCCCCGTGGCCCTGTGCGGGCCGGGCCGGTTTCCCAGACTCGGCTCGGCGCACGGTTGGCCGCGGGTGCGACTCGCAGCGGAGCCGGCAGACCAGGAGAAGGCGTTGCACGGGCGGAGACCCCGACTGAGGGCGCGTGGGTGTTGGTACGGGAGGAAACAGCGGTTCGGAAGGAGAAGGGGGCTTCATCCAAGGGTCTGGTTCCCGGGCGACAGTTGGCTTCTCAAGACGCGAGGTTTGTTGGTGGCTCTGGATGGGAAGCTGCTCCACACCCAGTAGAGCCGGGAATCTCTACAGTAATCTATTGTCCCGGTAGAGAAAAGCAAGCCCTGAAGAATGAGCCATCTTCTTTTCTTAGAATGTTAAGCCTCAGGAGAATCAGGAAGAAACCATTATCGTCTTTTTTCAAACCTCAAAAACATATCCCGTTTAGTGCCTCAGTTCCTAAAGAATTGCACGAACTTGCGAAACCCACAGTTGATTTGGAGGCCGCGTTTTAGATGGTGGCTTTGGTGCTTCGCCTTCACCAAACCTTACTTGGGGGGTGGGGGGTGGGGTGGGATGCAACTGTCTTCTCTCCTTTTTGGTTTGTCCTATTGGAGGTGCTAACGAGGAGGGAATGAAAAAGCCAAAGAGTAAGTAGCTAAAGAGATCTGATGATTAGTTTAAAAAAAAAAAAAAAAGTTGAAGTGCCGTATAATGGAATCTAGGTATTTACTCTGTGAACTGGGCCCCTTGCATTTGCAGAGATCTGAAGGTATGGTTAACAATAGGAAGACGTACTGGAGCATTTACTTTTCCCACCTCTGTGGACAATATATTTTACTGATAAACCATTCACATACCATGAAATTCTCCCTTTTCATCGCCTAAATCAAATTTATTTTTTATGAATACTTCACTGTTTAAAATGAAGACTTTTAAAAATTGTATTACAGGTAATGTGAAGATACTGGCTAAATTTCTTAGCTCTAGAATGTTTGGTCGTTAGTGCATGTTATGAAAGAAAATCTCCAGCTTTCAGCCCACTTCCAATATTCTTGAGTAATTATAATAGATGATTAAAACGTCTAAGACACATACTTTCGATTTTGGCACTGAGTGGTAGAAGACAATTCTTCATTAGTGGATCCAGTGATTATATCATCTTTTGTCTGGGCTTCCTTTTGCAAAAAGGTGGATGGTATACCCGACCATTGGTTTTCCTGGAGTTAATTGATGAAAGGGTGAAAGATGAGGTACAAAGTACTTCGTGATTTTTTAGAGCTGAGGTTTTTTTGGAAATCTAGTGAAGTATAGCTATTAGGATATTTTCTGTCATATCAGATTTCACTGCACATAATTATAAATTGGGAGCGTAATATAACCCACAGTCTACCTGAATTGCTATATTATTATATTTCTATAATATTATAGCAGTGTTATAGGTTGCTTGTGCTTACCATAAATTTCAGGGATAAATCGGACATTCCAGGCCTTCCTCTTACAGATATCTGAGCCTACAAATTTTAATAAGTTCTTAATATCTGACAAATTTTAGAAGTTAAGGGAGGGGTAGATTGAATTCTGTGTAAGATTGGCATTTAATATAGCATATGTGTCTTATTTGTTGCTTATTTAATATAGCATATGTGTCTTATTCAACATTTGTTGAATAATGTAACTATTTGTGTTTAGGAAAGAATTTCACATTTCCCTCTTTTTCTAGTCCTCCCGCTTCCTTCCGCCTTTAATTCAGTATTCTTCACATTTAAATGATAGGATCCCTAGCTCCTAGAGGGTGGAGACCACATTAACTCTGTGGTATATACATTAATATACTCCTCTTTAAACATAATGCTTTTTATGTCATAGGTACTTGATTAATTGAATTTAGAGGTTACCTAATATAATGCCTAAAATTTATCTTTTTAATTAGAAACAGACTGTAGCTTTTACTTATTGGTTGTGGAAAGTAGGTGTGGAGAAGGCATTATTATTTTGCCTCTGTTTTGACAGCAACTGTATACAGTAAAAATATGCATAGTCACCAAAACTATTATCATCCTTTTCTCCCTTCTCTTTACTCTATTAATTTTGAACATCTCCATAGTGTGTCAGCGAAGTTAATGAATTATTTTGTATTTAGATAGATGTGATCATAACTATAAAATTTATCATATGGATGAAGGGTAGAATCTATTTGGTAAAAGTCTGTTTTATTCCTCATGTGAGTTCTTATTGTGGGTAAGTGTTGGAGAAGTCTTCAACACTAATGGTAAATTAAAAGAATTCAGGCTTGGTGACTACTGTGACAGCAGTAAAAACCGTATGTTTTGGGATGCCTGGGTGGCTCAGTGGTTGAGCATCGGCCTTCAGCTCAGGCCCAGGTCCTGGAGTTCTGGGATCAAGTCCCACATTGGGCTTCCTTCATGGAGTCTGCTCCTCCCTCTTCCTGTGTCTCTGCCTCTCTCTCTCTCTCTCTCTGTGTGTCTCATGAATAAATAAATAAAATCTTTAAAAAAAAAACACACCCAAAACTATATGTTTTTAATCCTGAAGATGAAAGGATAAAGGTGTGTTGGATTGACATAGGTGTGTGATTTTACAGTTGGTGAAACCTGTAGAAAAATCATCAGGACAACCTGGAAATTTTACTTATAGACAATGATACTGGTATAGCATTTTTATGTTTTTGAACATAATTTTCCCAATTGTTATGTGTGTGTAGATATTCCATTAAAAAAAGACTTCTTTGGTTAAATAAATTTACAAAATGTTCTAGAATGATCTGTTTTTACCACTTCTCTCTCAGAGAGAGGGATCTTGAGATAATGGGTATGAAGTGATAAAGCAGGAAATCTGTGAGGTTGGTCTTCAGACAGGAGGTGAGGTAATAAGATCTGTAAACTGTTTTTACTAGTATACTGGGGTGGAAGAATTTGTTACTAGGTGTATACCAAAGAAACACGCCTTGCAGATTTTGACACAAGGCATTCATTCATGGGCTGAATCTATTATCTGTCACTACTCCATGCTGAGAATTTATTATCTGAGGTTGAAAAAGTTAAAAAAAAAAAAAAAAAGAAAAGAAAAAGTTAGCTCTCTTATCCAGCTCAAAACTTTCTCTTACTTAGCAAATACTTAAATAGCATTTACTTGGTGCTATTTTAAGCACTTACAAATATTAATTAGTGGGGAAACTGAGGTACAGCTAAATAACTTGCTTCAAGTCATACAGCCTAGGCAATGTGCCTTCAAGAGTCTGCTTTTCATTTGAACTGTTGATTCATTTTGCTCCATTGTTTTTTAAACTTGGTATTAATGGAAATATAGTTTTGTTTTGTTTTGTTTTTAAAGATTTTTTATTTATTTATTCAGGAGAGACAGAGAGAGAGGCACAGGCAGAGGGAGAGGCAGGCTCCATGCTGGGAGCCCGACATGGGACTCAATCCCAGGTCTCCAGGATCATGCCCCGGGCTGAAGGTGGCGCTAAACTGCCAAGCCACTGGGGCTGCCGGGAAACATAGTTTTTTAAAAAGATTTTATTTATTTATTTGAGAGAAAGAGAGAACATAAGCCAGGGGAGGGGCATAGAAGCAGACTCCCCGTTGAGCAGGGAACCTGATGTGGGACTCCATCCCAGGATCCTTGGGATCATGACCTGAGCTGAAGGCAGACGCTTAACCGACTGAGCTACCCAGGCGCCCTGAAAGATTTTTTTTTAAAGGTTAATATTGTAATATTGTCATTTGTTAAGTCCTTATTCATATAAAATACCACAAGTAAGTATCCCACTTGATTAGGGAAATGCCATCAAAGATGTCCATTGAGATTTAGCAATTAGGTTGACAGTTGTACCTACAGTACCAATAATAGAAATAGGAAGAATAAATTTTTATCTAAAGAATCGAAGCTGTTAATCATCAGGGATACTCGTGGATAGCTGAATCAGCTAATGGCTTTAAACAAATTGGCCAGAATGTGAACCCCTTGCTTTCAGATGAAGACTCTTTGGAAACAAAGTATGTTGTGGAACTTTAATTAGTAAAACAAACCAAACCAAAACCTCTCATTTCAACAAAGAAAAGAGAGTTTACATTTATATGATGAAAAATGTTTCTTTTCCCAAAAAATGCTTTTTACTTATTTCTTTCTGAATTTCCCTTGAGAAGAGGGACAAAGCTATTTCTGTTTTTTACTTGGAGGAAATATAGTTAAATTGCTCAGGGGCTACACAGAATACTTTATCAAAATGGCTTTAGTTTGTTCTGTATGTTGAACTGTGCATCCAAATCTTTTTTAATGAATATTAGATGAATACTCTTTTGTGTAGTTAGATCCAGTTCTCCTGAAGTTAAATTTCAGGAAATGCATATTTTTTAAGTCCCCTAAGGTTTTAGAGAGATGAGAAGTGCTGTCACATCACATGCTAATGTATCATTTATCCGAAGAGACAGTCCTGTGCATTTTTAACATGGGCTTTAGAATGAAACGTTTTATTAAGTGAGAGAAATTAAAATGTCTCATTTACACAAGTTTAAATTATGGTATGCTTTAAAATTCGAAATGTTTAGATCTGTAGTGATTTTCACATTTAAAAATAGAAGTTTTTAAATTCAGGGATGATGGCTTCTGGTTAGACATTAGCAATGCGAGATCCTAACGTCAGCAAAAAATGACCTGAAAGAAAGTATTGATTCCATGTCTGATTTTATATTTAAGCAGCCAATGGCAAATGTCCTCAAAATGGAATCAGATGTTTGTAACTTAATACTTAAGAAAAATGATGAGTGCATGTTTTTTACTTTTAAGTATTCTTGGTGCTGCCTGGCTTAAGACAGAAACTGATGTAAAAATAAATGACTGCCTGCATAATTTATGTAATGTCCTGCTCCTGATCCTGTTTGTATTGATTTTTCTAAAAGGCTTTTGTGGCCACAGGAACCAATCTGTCTCTCCAGTTTTTTCCGGCCAGCTGGCAGGGAGAACAACGTCAGACACCTAGCCGAGAGTATGTCGACTTAGAAAGAGAAGCAGGCAAGGTAGGAAACATTTCTTTGCAATTTGAAATACTGTGGATTGTTTTATTAGAGATTATTGGAAGATTTACAGTTTAGTGAAGAGATCACAAGTGTTATACACACATATGGTCATATTTGTTTTCATATTATAAGGATGTAATACAATTTTTAAAATCACTGTCAGGTTTTTTTTTATATCATTCTAATTTCATGTATATAATATTCATCATAGAAACTTCTAGACCTTAGCCCTGAAAGAGAGTAGTGTGCTTTCTTAAATGTAACGTTTAAAACTTAATTCTTTTAAATGTGTTGACAGGATATTTTTTGTTTTTCTAACCTAGGTGACTACAGTGCTGTAAAAAAATTAAGAGAAAAAAGGGAAAAGGCTCTGTAGGCATAAAATTTTATAATATTTAGAAATAGCTCATGGGTAACTTTCTACTTCCGTTAATACTGCACATTTAATTTTGATAAAAACTGTGAAAACTTTTAACTTGGAAGTAATTTTATTTTGAGGAAAAGCTGGGAAAACAAATTGATGCCTTAAAATTTTTATGTTGGAAATTTAGGTTGAAGATATGAAATGTTTAAACTGAGAGCTCTATTAAACTCTAACTTACGTGTATTAAATAATTTAGGTGAAAAAAAATAATTTAGGTGAAATTTTAGTGAATAATATCTTGGATTGGTTCTTTTAATGTGGAAATTGACTTCTTGAAATAAAATATTTAAAGAAAAATATTTTTTGGCCTCATTTTTTGCTCAATATTTCTGTTTCCTTTGCAGTATGTTTCTTTTTTCTTTTTTCTTTTTTGCAGTATGTTTCTGTACCTGTTTTTATCAACTTACTTTTCTAAGTGTCATCATGAGTAGCATAACCTGTCACTTTATTTGCAAAACATAATGCATATGTAATACAAAGATTTTTGTATTAGCTTGTATTAGGGAAAAGATTCTTCTTTTTGTATATATACAATGAAGATATTTTTGTTTAAATTCTATGAAATAAGGTGTGTTTCTTTTTTTAAGATTATTTATTTTAGGAAGAGAGAGGAGGAGAGGGGAGATAATCTCAAGCAGACTCCTTGCTGAGAAGGAGCCCAACTCAGGGCTTGATCTCACAACCCTGAGATCATGATCTGAACCTCAACCAAAAGTGGGATGCTTAACCCACTGAGCCACCCAGTGGCTCCAGGGTTTGAGCTTCTGTGGGTAACAAACCAACTAATCTTTGGAGAGGGAAAGGGAAAGTAGATTACAGAATTTTTAAAATGAGTAATAAGTGATTTGCTTTTCTTTGTATTAGCTTGCTTGCTTGGAAGATTAAAAGCAAATGTTCCAAGTTTTACTATTTGGTAATTCTTATATATAAAGAAGAAAATTGGGAAGTTATTGTAGGATTATGCATTTTTGGTATGTTTTTTGCATGTATGTGTAACTCAAATTTTTTTCCTTGTTCAAAACACTTTAACGTTTGTTTAACATGGTGGCTCAGATACAACAACATAAAGCAAAAAAGTTACTTCTTCAACTTTAATGCTAAACTATTCTAACACTTCAAAATGGACATCGCAGTGTTACCCAAGTCCTCTAGTATTTTATTTAGTAACTAGTAAATGGTGTCAACTCTACTAGCAAGTATGTTTACTTAAATTAATTTGATGATAACTGTTTACCAGATTGAAGACCACATTTTCTTGGACTCAAGCCATTGACATGTTTTTAGTTACATGACCAACAATAACAAAAATGTTATAGGATTTATTTTAGTATTTAGAGGATCTGTTTTCAAATATACCCAGAGAATTGATGGAACTGATGCAAGTTATCAGGAAACTTACATTTTATTAATATTTGTTTTAGAAGTTTTCTTCTGTAAAAGGCCAAATAGCAAATATTTTCAGTTTTGCAGGCATATAGTCTGTGTTGCAGCTGCTCAAGTCGGCTGTTATAGTGGAAAAGGAGCCATAGACAATATGTAAACAAATGAGTGTGGCTATGTTCCAAGAATAGTAACAGTGGCAAACTCTGTATCTTTCCCTCAGATTTAAATCTATAAATGTTTATGTGTAGATCCTGTACTTTTTTTTTTTTTAAGATTTTATTTATTCATGAGAGACAGAGAGAGAGAGAGGCAGAGACACAGGCAGAGAGAGAAGCAGGCTCCATGCAGGGAGCCTGACGTGGGTCTCGATCCTGGGTCTCCAGGATCACGCCCTGGGCCTAATGCAGCACTAAACCGCTGAGCCACTGGGACTGCCCGATCCTGTACTTTTTAAATATACTTTCTCAGCGCCTTTACTATACCAGTAGGATATGGAAGAAAAAAACATGTTAAGGCACAAACAGCAAAAACAAATAGGAAATTGCTAGTATATTGCTCCTTGGCAGTGTGATAAAGGGTTCCAGTGAATTTAGAGAACAGGTACTGACCTATGTTTTCTCAACCATGGAGCTCAAGCTAACGGGTCTCTTACCTTTCTTACTCCTTTTTTATGGTCTCTTTCTGATTGTCATTACCTTGTATTTCTGCCTATACAGGACTAGGACTACAGGCAAAGAAAAGTTGAAGGAATTTCCCCAAATGTTAATTGTTTGCCTCTGCTTCTTATTTTGGATTGCAGATGAGCATCTTTTCTTCCACGTACTCTCAGCCTAGTTACCTTCTGAAGCAGCTTAACTCTCTTCCCCATTCACACTCAACTTTGAGAAAACTATGTGTTAAGGCTTAAGAGTTAGTCATAAATCCTGGCATCATTTACTACTATAACTTTATGCAAGTTTTTAACCTTTGTGTCCTCAACTAGAACATGAGGTTAATGCATACTTCACAAGTGAAAAGTGAAATAGTGTATATAAAGTGCTTAGCCTGGCACCTGACCAGTTGCTCAAAAATTCATTCATTTAGAAGGTACTTGTTGAAACCTGTTGTGTGTACTGACCACTGTCCTAGACACTTGAGGTTCATCAGTGAACAAAACAGATCCTGCCCTAGAGGTGGTTTTATGGAAGGAGTAGAGGATAGACAATATATATAATAAATAAGTTATGTAGTATTTTATGAAGTGGTAAAGGCTCCAGAAAAAAAGGAAAAGTCAAATAGCATAAGGATGATCAAGGACCAGAACTGTTTTCAATTTTAAACAGGTTGGTCTGGGTAAAGGAGGTCATGTTTAAGCAGAGACCTAAAGGAGGTTAAGGAATGAAGGAATGATGAGCCATGTAGGTATTGAGGGGGAAGATAGAGGACACAGTCACTGTGAAGGTCCTGGAGTGGGAGTGTGTTCCTAGTGTTTGATAAGCAGCAAGCAGCCCAGTGTGCCTGGAGTAGACTGAACAAGGAGGAGGGTAACAGGAGATGAGATCAGGGAGATGATGAGGAGTAAGTTTATGTGACCCTGCAACCACATGGACTTTTATTCTGAGTGAAATGGAGAGTAGTTT
The DNA here is from genome assembly GCF_018345385.1 of Vulpes lagopus. NCBI lineage: Eukaryota > Metazoa > Chordata > Mammalia > Carnivora > Canidae > Vulpes > Vulpes lagopus. The sequence continues at coordinate 109,137,188 of NC_054833.1, read as the reverse complement.
TAGATTTTTGAGCAGATGAACGATATGATCTGCCTTAGGTTTTGAAAGGATCACTCTAGCTACTGGGTTAATAATAGGCTGTAGGGGGCAAGAATGAAGTAGGGAGACCAGTTTGGCTGTTGCTGTGATCCTGGCAAGAGGCTAGGGTCGTAGCAGTGGAGGTGGTGAGAAGTGATCATAGTCTGAATATATTTTGAGATAGAGCCAACAGGATTTGCTTATGGATTGGATATGGGGTATGGGAGTGAAGAATGACTCTAGCATTTTTGGCAAGAGCAACTGGGAGTATGGGATTGCTGTCATCTGAGATAGGCAAGGCTGTGGGTGGAGCAATTTTGAGGAACAGTTTAGGACATGTATGTTTGTGGTGGTGGCTTGTTAATGCTTCTGTTCTCTTGCCGCCCACCCTTAACTTCTTAAGTTAGGGCGCTGCTTTTTCATAAGTGATCCTTCGTCTGCTTATCCCAAGGGTTTAGTAGCCTGTTAAAAAGAATCACCTATATTGAAGTATACTTTACATACAATAGAATGCACCCATTTTAATTGTATAAATTTGAGTTTTAACAAATGTACACACCCATATAAACACTACCCGCAATCAAGATAGTGTTTCAGTCACCGCCAAAAGTTCCCTTATGCCCTTTTACAGGAGTTTGGGAGTGGTTTGGCTGGATGGTTCTGGCTTAGGGCTGGGACTGTGCAGTCTGAAGACTTGGAGTTGAAGAATCCACTTCCAAGCTCACTCACGTGACTATTGGTAGGTAGCTTCACTTGCTGGTCATGTATGCCTCTCCACAGAGAGAGAAAAAGAATGAAGTCACCCTGCTTTTTATGAACTATTCTCCAATCACTTGTGTCTTATTCTGTTCATTAGAAAGGAGTCACTAAGTCTAGCCCACATTTGACATGGAAGGAGGAGTATTTATTCACATACATGGGTGTGAATACCAGGAAGCTGGGATCATTGAGGCTATCTTGGAGGCTGACTACTACAATATTCACTTAAATTTAGTGAATTCTGAAAATATTAGAATGCTAATAGGAAATAGAACCTGCATAATTTCTTTTATTTAAAATACGACTTTATGGTCTAAGAAAATGGGCTCAATGAAATCAGTGCTTTTACTCATTCTTTCTGCCTTTGTGTTTATAGGAATATTTTCAAACTGGAGATCTTAAATAAAGAAGGTCTGTTAATGGATAACTGACCATAAATAGGTATTTTATGCAAGATAAATCAGAGCACATAAGTTTATATTGTCTTTCAAATATATTTGAAACTTTTGCAGCCAGGTGTCTATTGAGCTCTCTGGATTGGCTCTTAACAGTCTTTTTAAGAAGAGATTTAAAATGATACTAGTAGAAAAAGCTGTCAGACAATCATAGCTTTTTTTTTTTTTAACCTGTAAATGGGAATCAGAATGTCTGTCCTATTCATATACCTCATGTGAGGATTAAATGAGGTACTAAAATATGTGAAAATGCCTTTTAAATGGTAATGCCCTGTCCAAAATTAGGCTGTTTGATGGTTTTGTAGGGTGAAATTATAGGTAACTTAATTACGGAGTTTTAATGCTATGGTGTGCCTTAAGTCAGCTTCACTTGTAGCTGTATGGTGTTGGAACACCACATCTTTCCCAAGTGGTCCATCCTGGTGTAATATAAACCCTGACAGTCAAATGTTTGTAATTCTTCCTTAATCTAAACTGCTTTTATCTAATTTTGCTTTCAGAAGACATGGAAACCAACCAATCAGAATTTAAGTCATTCTTAGTTAAATTTCTGTAGACCAAGCAACTTCCAGTTCTTTTGATCTTTCCTCTTAGGACCCATTTCCAATTACTTTTTATTTCAAACAAATGCAAATGATTATGGTTCACCAAAAGTTATTAGTCTTGACTGGTCAGATTAATGGTTTTTGCATGCATTCTGTGTTTTATAAAACCTCGGTTAGGGTTTCAAATTAATTATTGTATATGCTTACTACATGATCCTAGTTTTTGAGTATAAAGATAAAAGGGCATGAAAAATATTTTTTAAACTGAAAAAATGAGTTTTAGAGTGCTACTGTTTACCACTTTTTCTTTTTTTAATTTTTCTTTTAAGATTTTATTTATTTTTTCATGAGAGAGAGAGAGAGAGAGAGAGGCAAAGACACAGGCAGAGGGAGAAGCAGGCTCCATGCAGGGAGCCTGATGTGGGACTTGATCCCAGGACTCCAGGATTACACCCTGGGCCGAAGGCAGGTGCTATACTGCTGAGCCATCCGGGGATCCCCCTACCATTTTTTCTATAGAAATTGAATATATTATCTAGTGTTACTACATTGACTCCAGAGAAAGAGAGGTTAAACTTTTTTTTTTTTTTTTTTACAATTTTTGTATTTCTATTTATAATGTCTGATTTTTTTTTTTTTAAGATTTTATTTATTCATGAGAGAGAGAGAGAGAGAGGCAGAGAGAGAAGCAAAGAAGCAGGCTTCATGCAGGGGCCTGATGTGGGACTCGATCCCAGGACTCCAGGATCATGCCCTGGGCCAAAGGCAGGTGCCCAACCGCTGAGCCACGCAGGCATCCCTATAACATCTGATTTTAATTGATAGTCAGATAATAGTACTAACTAGCAGACATTGAGAAGTAATTATGAAGTGTTGTTACAGCAGATGCTTTTAAGAAATTTTGGTGTTTTATTTTTTTTTCCCTCTCTGAACTTTTGTACTTAAAACTGAAATCTTTTCTCATTCATTTTCATGAGGATAAGTAAAGCAAAATTTAACAGCATTTAATTTAATGAATGAGGACAGACTCTTGTTTTAAATGGTTTTTCCAAAGGTCTGTGATTCTGCTGCTTCTGGAGCATTTTACTTTCTTGCCTGCAGTATCTTTGTCCCAAAATAAATATTGTGTCTGTTTATATACCATCCACAATTTGGCAGGGTTTAGAGGACTCCTTGATGTTAGCTTTGAGAAATCCCTATTCAAGCTCAACCAGTTCCTTCTCTTCCTCAGACAGCCCAGTACTCCAAATAAAAGATAGCTGTGGTAGAGCTTTGGAATGTGGTTTTCCCCAAGAGAATTTGAGACTTTACAACTAGTTTGTCAGATCTAGATTTTAAATATTTCTACTCAACTAAAATATGAAGTATATTTTCCAGCATTTAGTTATTGGCAATTTAGTGCATTGGAGTGTTTTTTGTTTGTTTTAAAGCAGACATATTTATTATTTTTTTCATCATAATAAGTATACTCTTTCATAGAGAGTTGACTGACTTCGTGCATAAACAAGATGGCTTAAAAATTAGTACCTTCTAGTTAGTTACATTAATTTGCATATATGTAAATATGCCACCAAAGTATTTGAAGATTGTGTGTTCTCTTTTTCCCTTCTCTTGAATTGTATTATTTGCCTGGATTTACCTTTTCATGTAAAGGTAAACTTTTAGTCTTGGATTTATCTGAATTATGCATTCCAAGTTAAAGAAGACAGAAATAATATGTCTGAGAGGAACATCCTTAATTCTACCTCTCCTTCCTTCTACTTCTTACTCCAGTATTTTTTAATGATTAATTCAAACAGCTCAAGGAAGGCAGCCCCAGTGGCGCAGTGGTTTGGCGCTGCCTGCAGCCTGGGGTGTGATCCTGGGGACCCAGGATCGAGTCCCACATCCGGCTCCCTGCATGGAGCCTGCTTCTCCCTCTGCCTGTGTCTCTGCCTCTTTCTCCCTGTGAATAAATAAATAAAATCTTAAAAACAAAACAAAACAAAAAAACAGCTCAAGGATAAAGACTGCTGAAATGTTAATCAACTAAAGAAATTAATTTTGGAGTAGGACTACTATATCCTAATTTCACTGCTTCCCATTTTCCCTTGTAATGGATTTTTTCAGTTAGTATTTAGATGTGTGTGTGTGTGTGTGTGTGTATATTATATATATAAACTAACAGGTGCCTGGGTAGCACAATTGTGAAAGCATCTGATTCTTGGTTTTGGCTCAGGTCCTGATTTCTGGGTCTTGAGATTGAGTCCCGAGTCGGGCTCCATGTGCAGCACAGAGTTGGCTGAGGACTCTCTTCTCCCTTTGCCCCCCGCCCCCCACACACACACTTGAGTGTGCACGCACACTCGCACTCTCTCTAAAATAAGTAAATCTTTATACACATACACATATCGTCAGTGGTGTAACCACCACCACCACAATCAAGATATAGAACATTTCCATAGCCTCACAGTTTTCCCATGGCCTTTTGCAGTCCTCTCATTTCCCTAATCCAGGCAACCACTGATCTGCTATCAACTATAATTTTGTCTTTTCTAAAATTTCTTGTAAACAAAGTCATATAGTATATAGACTTTTATGTCTAGGTACCACTTTGTAACATGCTTTTGAAATACATCCATGTTGTGTGTATAGTAGCCCACACAACATGTGGTATTCCATTATGTGGATATCTACATTTTGTTTAGCCATTTACCAGTTGTTAGCCATTGGGGTTATTTCCCCTTTTTTTGCGATTACGAACAATGCTGCTTTGAACGTTTACATGCAAGTCTTCTATGTGGACATATATTTCATTTCTTAGGTAGATACATAGGTCTCAGATTGCTAAGTCATCTCATGAGTGTAGTTTTTTAAGAAGTTGCCAAACTGTTCTCCAAACTGGCTGTACAATTTTGCATTCCCATTAGCTTATATGAGCATTCCAGTCACTTTACATCTTTACCAACACTTTGTGCCATTAATCTTTTTCATTTTGCCACTTAAAGAGTATGTAGTGGTATCTCTTTGGTTTTAATTTGCATCTGTCTAGTGACTTATGGTGTTGAGCATGTTTTATGTGCTCATTTGCCATTTGGATATCTTTGGTAAAGTGTCCATTCAAATCCTTTGTTTTTTGTATTAGGTTATTATTGAGATATAAGAGTTTTTTATGTTTTCTAATTCTAAGTTATCAGGTATTTTTGCAATTGAAGTTTTATTGTAAGTCAGATTTAAAGTTGAAGTAGCCTTGACATTGTATGAAACATTTATTAGGGGATGCCTGGGTGGCTCAGTGATTGAGCGTCTGCCTTTGACTCAGGTCATGATCCTGGAGTCCTGGGATTGAGTCCCCCATCAGGCTTCCTTCTCCCTCTGCCTATGTCTCTGCCTCTCTCTCTTTCTCTCTGTATCTCATGAATAAATAAAATCTTTAAAAAAAAATCCATTTATTAGGAACTGAGAGGTTGCCTAGCTGGCTCAGTCAGTAGAGTGTGTGACTCTTGATCTCAAGGTTATAAGTTCAAGGTCCACATTGGAGGTAGAGATCACTCAAAAAAAAAAAAAATCTTCAGAGATGCGTGGGTGACTTGGTTGGTTAAGTATTTGGTTGGTTAAGTATCCGACTCTTGATTTCAGTTCAGATCATGATCTCAGAGTTGTGAGATCGAGCCCTGAATTGGGCTCTGCCCAGTACAGAGCCCATTTAAGGTTCTTTCTTTCCTTCTCCCTCTGTCCCACCCCACCTCACTCTCTGTTTCTCTCTCAAAAAATAAAAATAAAAAAATGAAATCTTTTTTTAAAAAAACTATTTCTTAGAAATACACAGATTCTGTCAAAGCTACTCTAACGTAGATGTGATTTTGGAATCCTCCTATTGTGCCTCTATTAATGCTGCTTAGCTCAATTGTAAGCTTTAATGCTGCTTTGCTCATAATGTTGATAACTTTTTTTAAGATTTTACTTATTTTTTTTTTAAGATTTTATGAATTTCTTCGTGAGAGACACAGAGAGAGAGAGGCAGACACAGGCAGAGGGAGAAGCAGGCTGCATGCAGGGAGCCCGATGTGGGACTCGATCCTGGGACTCCCAGGATCAGGCCCTGGGCCGAAGGTGGTGCTAAATCACTGAGCCACCTGGGCTGCCCAAGATTTTATTTTAAAGTAATCTCCAAACCCAACATGGGTCTCAAATTTACAAACCTGAGATCAAGTCATGTTCTACCGACTGAAATAGCTAGGCACCCCCTATTAATGTTGATAAAATTGATGATAGTATCTTTAAGAGTTGTTGTATGTAGCCTTTTGTTTGTTTTTATTGTGGTAAAATAACATAAAATTTACCATTTTAACTGTTTTCAGCCGTGCATTTCATTACTACCAGGTATATTCACATTTTTGCTTACCTATCACTTCGATCCATCTCCAGAATTTTTGTCATTTTCCCAAACTAAAACTCCATACCCATTATATGTTAACTCTCCACTCCCCCCCACTCCTAGCCCCTAGCCCCAGCCACCATCATTCTACATTTAGTCTTTATGAATTTGATTACTCTAGGTACCTTATAAAGTGGAATCATACATTATTTATCTGTCCTGTTGTGACTAACTTATTGCACTTAAAGGTTCATCTGTGTTGTTTCAGTGCAGTGGGATTTTTAAAAAGATTTTACTTATTTGAGAGAGTGTGAGCACACCTGCTAGCGTGAGCAGGGGGAGGGGCAGATGAAAAGGGAAAAACAGACACTCCCCTGAGCAGGGAGTGTGAGACAGCGCTCTGGTCCAGGACCCTGAGATCATGACCTGAGCCTAAGGCACACATTGTATTTACTGAGCAACCCAGGTGCCCCAATGCGGTTGTTGTTGTGTTTTTTTTTTCTTTTTTTAAGATTTTATTTATTCATGAGAGACAGAGAGAGAGAAAGGCAAAGTTTTTTTTTTTTAATTTTTATTTATTTATGATAGTCACACAGAGAGCGAGAGAGAGGCAGAGACACAGGCAGAGGGAGAAGCAGGCTCCATGCACCGGGAGCCTGACATGGGATTCGATCCCGGGTCTCCAGGATCGCGCCCTGGGCCAAAGGCAGGCGCCAAACCGCTGCGCCACCCAAAGTTTTTTTTTTTAAGATTTTATTTATTTATTCATAGAGAGAGAGAGAGAGAGAGAGAGAGAGGCAGAGACACAGGCAGAGGGAGAAGCAGGCATCATACAGAGAGCCTGACGTGGGACTCGATCCAGGGTCTCCAGGATCACGCCCTGGGCTGCAGGCGGCGCTAAACTGCTGCGCCACCAGGGCTGCCCAATGCAGTGTTTTAAAATAACTTTTTTCCGGGACACCTGGCTGGCTCAATAGGTAGAGCATATGACTCTTGATCTTAGGGTTTTGAGTCCCACGTTGGCTGTAGAGATTACATAAAAATAAATCTTTAAAAATAAAATAACTTTTTTCCATGGGCAGCCCGGGTGGCTCAGCGGTTTAGCGCAGCCTTTGGCCCAGGGTGTGATCCTAGAGACTCGGGATCGAATCCCACATCAGGGTCCCTGCATGGAGCCTGCTTCTCCCTCTGCCTGTGTCTCTGCTTCTCTCTTTCTCTTTCTCTCTCTCTCTGTCTCTGTCTCTCATGAATAAATAAATAAAAATCTTTTTTTTTTTTAATTTTTATTTATTTATGACAGTCACAGAGAGAGAGAGAGAGGCAGAGACACAGGCAGAGGGAGAAGCAGGCTCCACGCACCGGGAGCCCGACGTGGGACTCGATCCCAGGTCTCCAGGATCGTGCCCTGGGCCAAAGGCAGGCGCCAAACCGCTGCGCCACCCAGGGATCCCAATAAATAAAAATCTTAAAAAAAAATAAACTTTCTCCTGACAAAAGAAATAGGGAAAATTTGGAAAATAAACTTTTAGAAAAGATATGAAAATCATCAATAATGTACCACTTACAAAGTCATTGTTAAGTCACGTAGGAAATGTTGGGGTTCGAAGCAAACAGCCAACAAAGAATTCTTGAAACTTCTTCAGTGAAGAAAGGTGGTTTGTTTGTTTGTTTGTTTTGTTTAAGATTCTATCCATTTATTACATCTTTAAAAAGATTTTATCCATTTATATCCCTGTGGGGAGCCCGCTTCCCCCTCTATGTCTCTGCCTCTCTCTGTGTGTCTTTCATAAATAAATGAAATAAATAAATGTTTTTTAAAAAAAATCTGACTTTACGATGGGGATCCCTGGGTGGCGCAGCGGTTTAGTGCCTGCCTGTGGCCCAGGGCGCGATCCTGGAGACCCGGGATCGAATCCCATGTCGGGCTCCCGGTGCATGGGGCCTGCTTCTCCCTCTGCCTATGTCTCTGCCTCTCTCTCTCTCTCACTGTATGCCTATCATAAATTTAAAAAATTAAAAAAAAAAAACTCTAAAAAAATAATAATAATCTGACTTTACGAAAAAAAACGATGTATCATCTTTTTTTTTAAGTTTTATTTATTTAAGTAATCTCTACACCCATGTGGGGCTCAAGCTCACAACTCCAAGATCAGCAGTCAAATTGAACCAGCTAGGTGCCCTTGTTATCTTTTTGATCTCACTGTTATTAACTATGAAGGAATAGAAAAATTAAAAATAAGTAGATACCCTTGTATAAGAAAGAAGCAACAAAATGATTATCAGTGTTAATTTTTAGAATAAAAGGATGAGAAATGTGGGCATTGATGTATTTAGTGAGTACACACGGTGTCCATCTATCTAGGAAACCTTTGCAAAGTAATCTAGGAAACAATAGTCATACTGTATAGTTGGTGATCATGAAAACTCTTTCTCACTGCTACAGAACACCAAGTATGCTAGTAAAGACATTCTGGTAGGGCAGAAAGTTTATAACTACCTCTGAATGGATGGGATTCCCTTTGCTACTGTGTACTTTTATATTTCCTCATTTAAGAATTAGAATAAGGGCAGCCCTGGTGGCACAGCGGTTTAGCGCCGCCTTCAGCCCAGGGTGTGATCCTGGAGACCCAGGATCAAGTCCCACATCGGGCTCCCTGCATGGAGCCTGCTTCTCCCTTGGCCTGTGTCTCTGCCTCTCTGCCTCCCTCCCTCTCTCGCTCATGAATCAGTAAATAAAATATTTAAAAAAAAAGAATTAGAATAATAGCTGAGCAATATTCCGTTGCATATATATGCCACATCTTTTTTATCCATTCATCAGTTGATGGACAGTTGGGCTGTTTCCATAACTTGGGTATGGTAGATCATACTGCTGTAAACATCAGGGTGCATGTTTCCTTTCAAATTAGTATTTTTGTGTTCTTTGGTTAAATACTTAGTAGTGCAGTTGCTGGATTTTAGAGTAGTTATACTTTTAATTTTTTGAAGAACCTACATACTGTTTTCCAGAGTGGCTGTACAAATTTGCATTCCAACCAGCAGTGCAAGAGGATTCCCCTTTCCCCACAGCCTCCCCAACACCTGTTGTTTCTTGTTAGTGATTTTAGCAGAGGGGAAGTGAATGGGAGGATGGATTAAATTGGCAATGAGGATTAAATAGTGCATTTGTTGTGATGAGAATCAGGTGTTGTATGGAAGTGTGTACACCGTAAACTAATAGTACATTGTATGTTAATTGAAATTTAAATTAAAGCTTAAAAAAAGAATTGGAATAATAATAGCAGTTATGTAGCACTGGCTTTATATGTCAGATGCTGTTTTATTTTAAAGATTTTTATTTATTTATTTATTTATTTATTTATTTATTTATTTATTTATTTATTTATTTATTTATTTATGAGGGACACAGAGAGAGGCAGAGACATAAGCAGAAGGAGAGGCAGGCTTCTTGCAGGGAGCCGGACGCAGGACTCGATCCCTGGACCTGAGGATCACACCCTGAGCCAAAGGCAGATGCTCAACAGCTGAGCCACCCAGGTGTCCCCCATATGCTGTTTTAATTGATACATAGATAACATACACTGATATAGTTGTATAATTTCCATTTTACTGGTAAAAAAAATTTGTAAATTTTTTAAAAAAGATTTTATTTATTAATCATGAGAGACACAGAGAGAGATGCAGACACACAGGCAGAGGGAGAAGCAGGCCCCATGCAGGGAGCCTGGTGCGGGACTTGATCCCTGGCCCCCAGGATCATACCATGAGCCAAAGGCAGATGCTCAACAGCTGAGCCACCAAGCGTCCCATAAATTTTGTAAATTTTAATACTCTTTAGCTTGAGCAGGCTTAGAGACTTGACTTCTTTGATAACACTTCTTGGATACTTTGTTTTCTACAGAGGATTAGAAGCCCTGGGCTGGATAACAAGTTCTTCACTTTACAGATAGTGCTATGGTAGGGAGTTTAATTATTGTTACCTTCTTTTATGAAAGTATACAATGTACATATTTGAAAATTATCTGTCATAACCTTTTTTCTGTTTAGAGTGGGTCCTCTCAAACTGATGTATATTTAGGAACCAAAATTTTAAAATAATACTTAAAATGGGCCTCTGTTGGTTAAACTGTGCTTTTAGTACTCTGGTGCTGTGCTATCCTGTGTGTCCTAAGAAGGAAAGGGCCAGGTCGGGGACGTTTGACAAGTTGTTTTTGTGAGTGAAAACCCTTTTTCCACATATACAGCCAATACTGAGCCCGATTGTGTTTTAAAACTTCAAATGTGAAGGCACGTTAATCTTCAGGTTAAAACAAAAGGATAGTTTAGAACATGCAAATTCAACATTTCCGTTAGGAGAATTTAGATGTTTTTCAAGCAAATAAAATGTTCTGCTTATGTTAAATGTTAGTTTTTAATAAGTATCTGACTTCACAGAATATTGCTTTAAATAATGCCCTTTTAGAGAATCCTCCAAATTTTTTAGGGTGTTGTTTATTCATGCTAGCAGCTTTTCAGTCCTGGCTTGCCATTTGCTATCCAGAACATCTCTGGGCCATTTTAAAAGTTGAAATAAAATTCACATAAAATATATTTTTAATATATTCACTATGTGCATCCTCCACCACCATCTAATTCCAGAACATTTTCAGAACTTTAGACCATTTTATTTTTATTCTTTTTTAAAAGATTTATTTATTTGAGAGAGAGACAGAGTGAGCTCACATGCATGCCTGCTTGTGAGTGGGGGATGGGGCAAAGGGAAAGAATCTTCAAGCAGATTCCTCACTAAGCATAGAGTCGGACTTGGGGCTGGTGGAGCTCAATCTCATGACTGATGAGATCCTGCATGACCTGAGCTGAAACCAAGAGTTGGACGCTTAACTGGGTGAACCACACAGGTGCCCCAGAAATTTAGACTTTTTGAAAATCTGCAGACCAATTTTTATGGTGATCACCACTAGGCCACCACTAGGCCCTGTGGTAGATGATTGACATTATCACTGATTCTCTTGACCTTGCACCATATAGTGAAGTCTTTTACTTGATTTTGGAAGACATTTGGTGATAGCCTGATTTTATCAGTTTAGGAACCTGGGGCCCAGAGAGGGCAAATAAATCTTCAGAAGTCAAGTAATCTGTTTCCTAGGTAGAGCCAGGATCCAGACCCAGATCTTTTTTACCCCAGAATCTGTGTTGTTTGCAACATACCACACTGCTGCTAATAAATAATCATTAGGTAAGTTGCCAGAAACTCCACATCCTGCTTTCTAAAGCCTTGAATTTTTTTTTCTAAAGCCTTAAATTAAGTAGTTTTAGCCCATTAAGTTACTCTCTCCATTACTCTGAATAACCACTAATATTTTAATGTGATCCCTTTAGACCTCATTTTGGTGGCTTCACAACAACCTTTAACCTTCATCTTTTTCTTTTTAATAATTTGACTTGGCTTGTTTTTTTGTTTGTTTTAGATTTTTTTATTCATTCATGCGAGACACAGAGGGAGAGAGGCAGAGACCTAGGCAGAGAGAGAAGCAGGTTCCATGCAGGGAGCCCGATGTGGGGCTCAGTCCTGGAACTCCAGGATCACTCCCTGTGCCGAAGGCAGGCACTCAACCACTGAGCCACCCAGGCGTCCCTTGACTTGTTTTTCTAGCTTATAGTGCGAATGATGTTCATGATGGACAGTTGTGCTGCTAGACAACTAAACATAATTCTTCTGTATTAATAGTATAATTTAGTAAAAGTTCCAGTATTTAAAAAAATAATTCCCACAGAGTTGACTTGGGAGTGGATTACAATAAACAGCATCTACCTCTTTCTCTTTTTTCTCTTTTCTTTCTTTTTTTTTTTTTTGGTCTTAAGAAGCAAAGAATTCTGTCATTTAATTTTATAAGCTTTTCACTTGAAATTGTACCACCTTGGTCAGAACATTCCAGGACTCTCTTAAATATTCATTTGTTTATTTTGAATCATAGAATGAAGATGGCACAACTAGTAAGCTATTTGCGGGGCAGGTGGAGGTATTCATATGTACATTTTAGTCATACAAAGAGTTTATGATATTTATTCTGGGCACTGTAGATTTAAGCATCGAATTGACTGTCCAGTCTCTGTATATTCTTTAGGGAAATAGTCTAATTTCGCACTGTCTGAAATACTTAGAAAACATTAATAATGAAGTTTATTAATGCCACTGTGGTTTAAGTGAACATATAAAGTCAGGAGTTCTAGGTGCTAACTTCTGCCACCTAACTTTGTGACCTTCTACAAGTGAATTATTTAATATCTCCTACTTTATTTACTTATTTATGTAATCTCTGTACCCAATGTGGAGTTTGAACCTAGGACTCCCAAGATCAGGAGTCGCATGCCCTACTGAGTAAGCCAGCTGGTCACCCCAGGATCTCTCACTTTTAATTTCTTTTATTAAAAAATGAGCAAAGGACTTAAATAGACATTTCTCCAAAGATGAAATAGCCAATAAGCACATGAAAGATACTCAACATCACTAATCATTAGGGAAATGCAACTACAATGAAAGATACTACCTTATACCCATTAGCATGGCTACTAGCCAAAAAACAGAAAAGGGGGTCACCTAGGTGGCTTAGTCATTAGGGCGTCTGCCTTCAAGTGTGTTCAGTCCCGGGGGCAGGCCCACAAAAGCAGGCTTCCTGCTCAGTAGGGAATCTGCTTCTTCCTATTGTTCCCCTTCCTCCTGACCCTTCTCTCCCCTTCTTCCTGACCCTTCCTCCTGACCCTTCTCTCTCTCTCTCTCTCTCTCTCTCTCTATCTCTCATAAAATTAAAAAGAAAAAAAAATTTTAAACTCTTAAAAAAAAAAAAAAGCCAGGAAAGGTGTTGATGAGGATGAGAAACTGGAACCCTTGTGCAGCACTGGTGGGAGTGCTAAAAAAGTACAACCGCTGTGGAAAACAATATGGCGATTCCTTAAAAAATTACCAACAGGATTACCATATGATCCAGCAATTCCGCTTCTGGCTACTCACTCAAAAGAACTGAAAGCGGGATCTTAAAGACATGGGTATACCCATGTTCATAGCAGCATTATTCACAATAGCTAAAACATAGAAACAATCCAAGTGTCCATTGACAGATGAATAGATAAGCAAAATGTGGCATATTAACACACGAAGGAATATTATTGAGCCTTTTAAGGGAGGAAATTCTGCAATATGCTACATACTTAGGAATAAAATGATAAAAGCAAGGTAATAAATTGAATTATATTGAATTAATTGAATTGTTCTTTTGTTGTTGAGTTTTAGGCATCTGTTAACTTTGGATATGAATCCCCTAATAGATACACATAATTTCCAAATATTTTCTTCCACTCTGTGGGTTGCTATCTTTTTTTTTTTTTTAAGATTTTATTTATTTATTCATGAGAGACAGAGAGGCTGAAACATAGGCAGAGGGAGAAGCAGGCTCCATGCAGGAGCCTGATATGGGACTCAATCCCAGACCCCAGGGATCACGCCCTGAGTGAAAGGCAGACGTTTAACCGCTGAGCCACCCAGGAGTCCCTGTGGGTTTCTTTTTTACTCTGTTAATAGTGTCTGTATTTTTTTAAAGATTTTATTTTATTTTTTTTTAAGTAATCTCTATGCCCAATGTGGCACTCAAACTCAACAACCTGGAGGTCAGTAGTCACATGCTCTGCCAGCTGAGCCAACCAGGTGCCCCAGTAGTGTCTTTTTTTTTTTTTTTTTTTTTTTATTTATTTATGATAGGCACACAGAGAGAGAGAGAGAAGCAGAGACATAGGCAGAGGGAGAAGCAGGCTCCATGCACCGGGAGCCCGACGTGGGATTCGATCCCGGGTCTCCAGGATCGCGCCCCGGGCCAAAGGCAGGCGCCAAACCGCTGCGCCACCCAGGGATCCCCCCAGTAGTGTCTTTATTATTTTTTGTAAGATTTTATTTATTCATGAGAGACACACACAGAGAGGCAGAGAGAAGCAGGCTCCCCATGAGGAACCTGATGTGGTACTCCATCCCAGAACCCTGGGATCATGACCTGAGGCAGATGCTCAACCACTGAGCCACCCAGGCACCAGCTAATAGTGTCTTTAGATGCAGAAAATTTATAAATGTTCATAAAGTCCTATTTGTCTATGTTTTGTTGTTCTCTGTGTCTTTGCTGTCATCTCCAAGAAATCATTGTCAGATCCAGTGTCATGAGGCTTTTATCCTATGTTTGCTTCTAAAAGTTTTATAATTTCAAAATAAAAAAATAAAGTTTTATAATTTCAGGCCTTAAATTTAGGTTTTTGATCCATTTTGAGTAAATTTTCATATATAGTGTGTATAGTAAGAGTCCAACTTCATTCTTTCGCATCTGGATGTCCATTTTCCCAGCATTTGTTGAAAAGACTGTTCTGTCCCCATTGAATGGTCTTCACACCCTTATCAAAAATCACTTGACCATATACAAGAGGATTTATTTCTGCACTTTCTATTCTATCCCATCAGTCCATATGTTTGTCTTTATGCCAGCACTACACTTTTTGGCTACTGAAGCTTTGTAGTAAGTTTTGAAATCAGGAATTATGAGTCAAGTTTTGTTCTTTTTCAAGATCATTTTGACTTATTATGGTCCCTTGAGATTCCATATGAATTTTAAGATGGATTTTTCTATCTGGCAAACACTCCATTTATTGAGTGTGTGTGTGTGTGTGTACACACATACACAGTCTATTAAGTTTCAGGTACATTCTGAATTCATGTTATTTCTTTTTTGAACTGCGAGGAGTAGATTGGTAAATCACATTAAATCACTCTAGAAGAAGCTGTTTTTCACACTTATATGCAACCCAGTTATGATTCAGAGGCAAGTGAGATTGAATGACTTTCTTAGTGATTTATCCACCAGGCAAGCAGTTGACTGTGCATTTATGAATGGGGAGGAGGGGTCCCTGGGTGGTGCAGCGGTTTGGCCCCTGCCTTTGGCCCAGGGCGTGATCCTGGAGACCCGGGATCGAATCCCACGTCGGGCTCCCAGTGCATGGAGCCTGCTTCTCCCTCTGCCTGTGTCTCTGCCTCTGTGTGTGTGTGTGACTATCATAAATTTTAAAAATAAATAAATAAATAAAAAAGAATGGGGAGGAGCATGTGGCTAAAGGAAGAGGAGTCAGAACCAAGTATCTTCTTTTTTTTTTTTAAGATTTTATTTATTTATTCATAAGAGACAGAGAGAGGCAGAGACACAGACAGAGGGAGAAGCAGGCTCCATGCAGGGAGCCCGATGTGGGACTCAATCTTGGGACTGTGGGGATCACTCCCTGAGCTAAAGGCAGACACTCAACCGCTGAGCCACCCAGGCATCTCAGAACCAAGTATCTCCTAAAGGAATAGACTGCAGAAATGATTACAACTGAAAGACAGAGTGTGTACTTCATTAGCAGAATATCTTATCTTCATTGGTGTGTGTGCCATCCCAGTATTAATGCATATCTGCTGGTTCATTGGTAAGAACAATTTTTCAGTTCTCTCAAAAAAGAGGCTTTTTTTCCCTTGCAAAGAAATCACTATGTAGAACATTGGTGGGAAAGTGTGTGCAAACAGTGTTTCTGTGGTGCTATGTTTCATACGTTTTTTTTTTTTAAGATTGATTGATTGATTGATTGATTTGAGACAGAGAGAGAATGAGAGAGTGAGAGCGGCAGAGACACAGGCAGAGGGAGAAGCAGGCTCCATGCACAGAGCTCGACATGGGTCGATCCTGGATCTCCAGGATCATGCCCTGGGCTGAAGGCGGCGCTAAACCACTGAGCCAATTATCTTAACTAATTTTTACTATCAATCATGTATGAAAAAGGTATTATTTAGCCCTGATTTTATATGAAAAGAATGGGAGGCTTATTAGCAAATTTAAATAATAATTTGTCTCAGACACACTGATAGAGCTAGAATTTAAACCAAGGTTTGATCTGACTCCAAAGCACATTTTTTCACTCTTCCTGTACTGTCTTGGGGCTAAGAATAGTGATAATATGCCTTTTCTTTTGAAAGTAATTACAGTTGGGGCACCTGACTGGCTCAGTCAGAAGAGCATGTTGCTCTTGATCTTGAGGTTGTGCTTGAACCAGTCCCACATTGGACGTAGAGCTTATTTAAAAAAAATACATTAATTTATTTTAAAAAATAATAAAAATGATTATAGTTGATTTTCATTATTTAGTAGTTACCTTGTATAAAGTGGCTGCAGACCCTGAATTAGTGAGTACTGAACAGTTTCTTCCGGAGATGTTACAGTTAGGTTTCTGCAAGCCCCTGGTCACAACATTTTCCTCTGCCAACAAATACATAATCTTGTTTCATGTGTACTTCTGTTTAAGGACAACTTGTTTAATATATATTGTTGGATCATTAACATTGAACAACAATAAAATGTTGACCACTAGATTATTTCTAATCTTTTGCCATCATAAAAAAAAAATGCCCTTATGGATGAGCATCCTTGTAATCAAATATTTTGTGTACATCTTTGATTAAATTTTAGGATATATTCATAGGCATGACATTGTTGAGTCCAAGGAAAATTCACAGTTACTGCCAAAAAATGCCTTCCCAGTATTGTTAACCAGTTCACACTCCCCCCTCTGACAATGTAGTAGAACTTTGGCTTTTCATCTCATAGACATTAAATTTTTTTTATATTTGTTTAGAGATTGATATAGTTATCTTGTTTTAATTTAATAGGTGTTAGTGGAAATTTTTTTCATAGTTTTTAGACATTTTGTTTCAAACTTTTTTCATTTTAATTTTAAATTCTTTTTTTTTTTTTTTCAAGATTTTATTTATTTACTCATGAGAGACACACAGAGAGAGGTAGAGACATAGGCTGAGGGAGAAGCAGGCTCCCTGTGGGGAACCTTATGCAGGACTTAATCTCAGGGCCCCAGATCACCACCTGAGACAAAGGCAGATGCTACCCAGGTGCCCCTAAACCCATTTTTCTTAAATAGCCAGTTTTCTCATTGTCACTGGTTAAATAATATATCCTTTTACCCTTGATTTGAAATGTTGCCTTTTTCATTTATTAAAGACTTACATACTTGGGTTGTTTTTTTTTTTTAAGATTTTATTTGACAGCGTACAAACCGGGAACAGCAGGCAGAGGGAGAGGGGGAAGCAGTGTCCCTGCTGATCAGGGAGTCTGCCATGACTGTGACCACAGGGCTCAATCCCAGACCCTGGGATAATGACCCAAGCCAAGGCAAGTTACTTAACTGACTGAGCCACCCAGGCATCCCCTTGGTTTCATTTTTGATTATTTGTTTATTCCAGTATGTTTTTTTTCTGACAGCCATAGCACCAGTACAGGGGTACTGATTGCGTTACTACATGTTTTAATATCCTAAAGGGCAGAAAAATACTTTCTAATATTTTCATTCTTTTGTATGAACTGTAGACTTAATTCTCAAATTCCAGAAACATTATTTTGAGATTTCACTGGAATTTTAATAAAAGAATTACTTTGGGGTAAATTGGCACTTGAAGTCTTACTGTTACAGACTATCACATTTTGCTAGTTATTCAAATTGTTTGTTTTTCAAAAATTAGGTATTTTCTTCTTACAGAGTCTGCATGTTTCTTATAAAATTCATTCGTAGTAGTTGATACTTTTATTGATGTTCTAAAATATCCTTTTTTCCCTCTTATTTCCTAAAGAGTTATTTGTGTTATTAGAAAGTTGGTTTTTTGGGATGCCTGCGTGGCTCAGTGGTTGAGTGTCCACCTCTAGCCCAGGGCCTGATACTGGAGAGCTGGGATCGAGTCCCGCGAGTCCCGCATCGGGCTCCCAGCATGGAGCCTGCTTCTCCCTCTGCCTGTGCCTCTGCCTTTCTCTCTCTCTCTCTCTCTGTGTCTCTCATGAATAAATAAATAAAATCTTTAAAAAAAAAAAAAAAGAAAGTTGTTTTATGTATATTGTTTTTTATAACCAGCTACCTTATTGAATTCACTAATTCATTTGGTTTTTCCATTGAGTATTTTGGATTTTTCAGGTAGGTAATCTTCAGTCATATTTATACAAATTTGTTAGAATTACAGTCTTCAAAAGGAGGTTGGAAAGCTGATGGATTCAGACTTCTTACATTTATCATTGGTGCATTCCATTAACCTTAAGAGTTGAGTGAGTCCAACTTAAATATAAGAGGTGAATATAATACTTAAAGCTCTTTTTTTTTTTTATTTATTCAGCTCTTTCTCCGTAAAGACTATTAACTGATATGGGAATCTCTTTTGAGTAGTAAGAGGTACATGTTTTTAAAATTACTGGTATACTCCTACCACCCTGTATGTAATACCCTATACAAAATAATAGGTAGTAATGTTTGTTGAATAGGTAGATCTTTTCAAATTGAAATTAGAGGGAAGCTGCAAGAAATCATTTCTAAATTCCAACTCTATTTCTGGTCTTTTTTTAAGATTTTATTTATTCATTCATGAGAGAGAGAGAGGCAGAGACACAGGCAGAGGGAGAAGCAGGCTCCATGCAGGGAATATGGGACTGGGTCCCAAGACCCCAGGATCACGCCCTGGGCCAAAGGGAGGTGCCCAACCACTGACCCACCCAGGCGTCCCTATTTCTGCTCTTCTAATAATCATTATTCAAATATTTACTGAGCACTTAAGGAGCTGGTCATTCCCTCTTACTATTTTTTCTAATAACCAGATTTCTAGATTAGAGTCACAAGTGTTTAAGCTCCAGCAATTGATTACAGAGAAGTGAAATATTCTTTCCAATTGAAATGGGTTTTTGACGGTGAAGTATCTGTTTCTGTTTTTGTTAATGGCTTTGACCCTTAGTGTCTATCTATATTGATTTTACGGCTCAGCACTCCTGTGCATGGGAATGTTGTTTGCAAATCTATTTTTCTATCTAACTATTTTGAAATTATTTTCTTTAGAACCTCTCAGAAAAGACAGCTCTTTCTGCTCTTCTGTTGTGGCCTCAATTTCTATTCTCAGTGCAGCTACCTAGGAGCTAGAAACACTAAACTTCTATAAATATATAATATTGTAGAAGAAAGGGCAATTGAGGATGCCACTGCTTACTCCAAATTTAGATATTCTCAGAATAAGTAGACTCCAGACTCAGAGATAGAACTGTTTTTGTGCAGGTTGATAAATGAGAAGGCTGTGTTTTCTTATACCCTTTTTCTGACATTTACGTTTCAAAACACAGGTAACTAATTTTTACCTATTTAGGAAGTTTAGTCCATTTACTAAATGAAAGATATTTATCATCTCCCAGGCTCTGTGCTACAAAGATCTTGGTGTCTATGCGGGAAGAGAAGAATGAAGTTTTTACTGTCATGATTGAATCCTTTTTGCTTTGTACACCCTTTTGAGAATCTGATGAAAGTAGTGAACTTCTGTAGAAAAACGCACATGGATAGGCTCAAACAAACATGTAAATTTTTACATAGAATTCAAGATGTTTCTAGTCTTTTTGAAATTTAGCCATAAACCCAAGCTCCTGGAGGTTCTCTGAACTCCAGACTAAGAACTCCTACCTTAAATAAAAGCATTGCTAAAAGTTGTGAGTGACCTAAGATCCTGTAACACAATACTTAGATATCTGATGCATCCAACAAAGGGGAAGTTTCCTTGGGGGCCTATAACTTAACCTTTAGCCACTAAGTTCCTTAAACGTTTTTCTCTCTCCACTGGCTATTCATAGCTGACTCTGCTAGGTTCTTTTCTTCTACCCAGCATATAAAAGTTGGATTTCCTGAGTTCTTCTTGGGCCTCCTTCTTTTCTTCTATTTTTTTTTTTTTTTTTTTTTTGCTTGGGGAATCTCTTTCTCTCCTTTGAAGTTCAATACCACAGTATTATTGATGGCTGCCAGATTTTTTTTTTTAAGATTGTATTTATTCATGAGAGACCCAGAGAGAGAGAGAGAAAGAGAGGGAGAGAGAGAGAGAGAGGCAGAGACACAGGCAGAGGGAGAAGCAGGCTCCATGCAGGGAGCCTGATGTGGGACTTGATCCCGGGTCTCCAGGATCACGCCCTGGGCTGAAGGCGGCCCTAAACCCCTGAGCCACTCGGGCTGCCCTCCATTACTACTCTTTAATTCCAAAACATTTTCATCGCCCCAGAAGGAAATACTGTACTGTTAGCAATCATTCATTCCCCTCTGCCCTCAGCCCCTGAGTTTTACCTACTACTCTCCTTTCTTGTTTTTCTCTGTATTTGCCTGTTCTGGACATTGAAAATAAATGGAATCATGTGGTATGTGGCCTTTTTTGGTTTCTTTTTACTTAGCATGATGTTTTCAAGATTTATCCACGTTCTAGCATATATCATTTACTTTATTTCTTTTTATGGTGAATAGTATTCCAGTATGTGGGTAGTAATGCCACAGTTGATAGCATATATATATGCTCTTGCTAAAGCTCTACTGCTACAGTGATGTGGTGTTTAAAGCTATCGAATGAGAAAATAAGGTGGTGATATGCATAATTTGGATTGAATATAATATCACACTTAACATTTAGAGCTTGATGTGACTAAAAATTATGTAATACTAACTTTTATCTTATTTTCAAAATAATACTTAACTTTCTCTGGAGTCTCACATTCTCTGATACTTTACTTTTGGAAAGATAAGCAGGCTATTTTGTTGTTTCTGTATGTGATTAGCTAAATTTGTTTTAATACTTCTGAAGGCCAAAAAAAAAAAAAATACTTCTGAAGGCCTTATAGAACACATTTTGTGTAAAATATGTAATTATCTTTGGACAAGGAGTTTAATCCCCAGGTCACATTCTAATAATTTTCTTTTCACAGTTGGAAATAAGGCATTATTTTCAGTGAAAGTTGTCTTAGTGTTTAAATGACATTATTAAATTACATTACAAAATGCCAAACTGTTAAGAGACAGGATTTTTATTTTCTTCATACTTTGAGGTTAGGTATTCATGAATGTATGAAGGTACCAAACATTTGAAGATCTACACATAAAACTTTATTTGAGGGATCCCTGGGTGGCGCAGCGGTTTGGCGCCTGCCTTTGGCCCAGGGCGCGATCCTGGAGACCCAGGATCGAATCCCACATCGGGCTCCCGGTGCATGGAGCCTGCTTCTTCCTCCGCCTGTGTCTCTGCCTCTCTCTCTCTCTCTCTGTGACTATCATAAATAAATAAAAATTAAAAAAAAAAAAACTTTATTTGAATGTGAATATCTAACTAAATCACCAGGATCATCTAAATATTATTTAACATTAGGATTCCAGGCACAGGCCTTGACTAAGAACTGTAGTCACTCTTTGTATCCATTTAGGAATTTCACAAAGCAGATCAGTGGTTTTCTTTGTCATGAGAGGATTTTTATAAAGAAGTAATGATGGGGCGGCACCTGGGTGGCTCAGTGGTTGAGCATCTGCCTTTGGCTCAGGTCGTGATCCGGGGGTCCTGGGATTGAGTCCTGCATCAGACACACCACAGGGACCCTTCTTCTCCCTCTGTCTGTGTCTCTGCCACTCTCTGTGTCTTTCATGAATAAACAAAAATAAAATCTTAAAAAAAAAAGGTAATGAATGGGCTTTTTAAAAATTTAGGAATTTCATAAGGAAAATATTTTTGATTATCAAATTAATATGAATATACTTGATTCTAAATGATATTAATCACTGATGAAGAATATGTAACCTGATCATGAAGTTGACTTTTGCTGTTAAAATTGAAGAATTCTCTTCATGATTAGCATGAGAATTTGAAATAATGGAATATTTTGTAGGTGAAATGTTACACCTCACTCTGTGGCACCCTACTCCTGCTGAAAAGAGTAGGTAGAGATCTTGATTAGAAGATATGTTAAGTGGAGTTATATAGATAAGCAACGAAGAGAGGGGTATTGTTTTTAGGTTTTGTGAGTTGTTGAAAATGAGGTCGTCAGAGTCACTTGTTGGATGAGGTGCACATTTAGTAGTTTTAAATTCACAATGTGGAAGAGAATGAGCACTTATCAGAACAGAAGGAAATGTGTGGTTAAACGGTTTCATCTGTAACTGTAGACTATTTCCCTTGGTCCAAATGGGAGGAGAAATGGAACCTTATGTTTTGGGCTTTTTTCCCCATTATAAATAGAAATTAGTTCAGTGTGGAGCCCTTACCAGGAAAAAAAGGTTGCATTTAGGAGTAGAGGAGAATGACAAAAATGTGTGTTAAGATGGCATAAATCCTGTAGGTTTTATGTTACAGGTGTCTCAGTTGTAACTTTTTGAGCATATTTATAATTATCGACAATCGATTATTCTTACTAAACCTCTCTAAAAACAAGATTACCTCAAGATTGTTGAAGAAACTGCTGAGTTGAATAAAGAAAAAGGGTGATGCTTCCAGCTTTTTCTCAAAATGAAGACTGTCTTAACCAATTTTATATAATTTCAGGTAATAAATACTAATTTTAGCTCACAGAAGCATTTAGATTATCCAAATAAAATATATTTGGTACAGACAAATAAAGAACCTTATTTATAAAGATATATTTGATAATATGGAGTCTTGAAGAGTCATGGAAGTCCTGCTTCCTTTGCGTCTAAAAAATCTTTTGTTGAGTCATTAAATGATAAATATCTATGCTGATTTTTATCCTGAAGCCCATGTTAAATGAGATAAAGGAGACCTAAAATAACAATTTTTTTCCCTAAAGTTACTGTTAGGATAGGAGAGTATTAGGATGAGGGGAGAGTATAAGAATTGTCATAAATTTCTTATATTTCTTATTGTAAAATAAAATATTCACATTAAGATGATAGTATTTGTACATTTCCTTTCTTGATAGATCCTTAATGGCTCTTGAGAACAGTTAGACTTCCAGGCACTATGGGAATTTGGTGATTGAAAATGAAACTCGCTTGAATTTAAAAAACAAACCTAAAGTGACTTTTGCTCTAGAATTACTTATTTATACTTACTTGGTAGGTAATGGTATATATGCTGCCGAAGCAAGCACATTAATGGTAAATAAATATTATATCAGTTAAGTTTCTTTGGTTAAAAACAGTAGACATCAAGTATGGCCAACCACCAATAGGAAAAAAAGAAAAAGAAAAAAAGCAGCATTACTTCACGGGAAGCTATGAGATAGCTATAGAACTGAAGGGAAGTATGAAGAGCCTGACCCTGGGTAGCTCCAGAGATCCAAATACAGGGAAACTCTTTAGGGGGTGTGCGCTCTCTTTAGGGGCTAGTAAATTCCATTTGTTTTCAGTCCTTTTATCTTTTAACCCAAAGTTCAGAAATCAAGGCAAAATACTTGATTGTCCTAGCTTTAACTGGAGGAGCAATGATATCTATTTCTTTCTTTTTTTTTTTTTTAATTTATTTATGATAGTCACAGAGACAGAGAGAGAGAGAGGCAGAGACACAGGCAGAGGGAGAAGGCAGGCTCCATGCACCGGGAACCTGATGTGGGATTCGATCCGGGGTCTCCAGGATTGCGCCCTGGGCCAAAGGCCGGCGCCAAACCGCTGCGCCACCCAGGGATCCCAATGATATCTATTTCAAGTTATCATTTTACTACAGCTTTTACAATATCTGTGTAACTTTGTTTTATTTTTTTTTAAGATTTTTATTTATTTATTCATGAGAGGCACAGAGAGAGGGAGAAGCAGGCTCCATGCAAGGAGCCTGACGTGGGGTTCGATCCTAGAACCCCAGGATCGCACCCTGGGCCAAAGGCAGGTGCTTAACTGCTGAGCCACCCAGGGATCCCGTAACTTTGTTTTAAAAACAATTTGAAAGAATTTGTGATTAGAAATAAAGTACTGGTAAACCAGATGAACTTAATTTATATTTGGTCAGAGGCCCTGGTTTATATACTTTCCTACACTTTTTTAAAGAATGTATTTATTTATTTTAGAGAGAGCATGAGCAGGGGTGGGGAGGCAGAAGGAGAGAGAGAATCCCAGGCAGCTTCCCTGCTGAGCCGGGAGCCTGATGCAGGGCTCTGTCCCATGACCCGGAGATCGTGACCTGAGCCGAAAGCAAGATTCGAACACTCAACTGAATAAGCCACACATATGCCCCTACAATTCTTAATTTTATAATTGTGTTCATTTTTCCCCCTAAGAAAGCCACAGGTTTTCTTAGTAAGCTTATTCTTCATTTTTTGTGTGTGTGATGGCTTATCATTGGTTTTCATCCTTCTTTTCTGTGTCTTAGGTGTATTTGAAGGCTCCCATGATTCTGAATGGAGTCTGTGTTATCTGGAAAGGCTGGATTGATCTCCAGAGACTGGATGGTATGGGCTGCCTGGAGTTTGATGAGGAACGAGCCCAGGTAGGGTGATGTCAGGATCTACTGAGCATGGTCTCTTTCTAATCTTGCCTTCATCCGTGCATCTATTTTACCCCGTCCTTAAGAGTAAGTATAAAAAGTCTCATGTTCAAGTGGTATTGAGGAATCCTGGAATCCCATTCTGGTTCTAGTTTGGGGAAAGTTTTTCTTTCAGTGGTTCTAAATTTGATGGGACTATTCTTGTCTGCTCAGGGAGGCACTTCAAAGTCCAGTAAATGGTTCTGTTTAACATTTGTTCTTGATCTTCAGAACATTATCATGGGGTTCAGAGTTCAGAACCAGTTCAGAATAAAATGTAGCATTTCTGGAATGTATCGGTGAGGAGTTTGGCAAATCCTCTCCCAGAAAGCAGTGATTAAACTGGACAAAATTGTTTAAAAAAAAATTAAGGTCTCCGGAAATTTACTAAAGGCCATACATTGAGAGGTGTTTATTCATACAAAGCTATTGAATTTCGGTAAGGACCTGATAGTCTGTGGCATTTTAGTCAGTAGGACTTCCATCCCTTCCCTCAGCTCTGGTGCCTCAGGTTAGGCAAGCAGGAAAAGCCATGGAGACTGGCAGTTCTACTGTCCTATCAGAGGGAGCTGACTTTATTTAGAATGGTGCTTGAAAAAATTCATACCCAGGGATGTTATGTTCCCGGCAAATGCTCCAGAAAGGCAAATGATGCAGGAACCAATGAAGTGGCAGATTAGCCAGATACTTATCAGAGATATATAGGGAAACAGGTCACTAATGTGGGCCCTATTAAAATCACACATACTTCTTATGGTCCAGAAGACTATGTGCATGTGTAAGGCTGTACCTGCTCAAGCGAGAACAAAGAAGGCCCTTTCAGGCTACTAGTGTACACAGAGTAGAATGATAAATTCCTCGTACTTTGAAAGTATTCAAGCTGCACACAGATCCAATAACAAAAGACAGAAGCCTGCTAGCTCCAGGTGTTTAAGTGAAACCCCTGAACAGGCATTGGCTGGCCATTAAGTTATGTTGACCCAGGGCAACCCCCTAGAAAGCTAGGCCTAACCACAAAACAAAACTAGGCAGTGACCCCAGAGGCTGCACATTGCTGGGGAAACAAATTCTACAGAATTAGTCCAGGTTAAAAAAAAAAAAAAAAAAAAGTCTAGGTAAGTCATTTTTTTTTTTAATTTTTTTTTAATTTTTATTTATTTATGATAGTCACAGAGAGAGAGAGAGAGAGAGAGAGAGGCAGAGACACAGGCAGAGGGAGAAGCAGGCTCCATGCACTGGGAGCCCGACATGGGATTCGATCCCGGGTCTCCAGGATCGCGCCTGGGCCAAAGGCAGGCACTAAACCGCTGCGCCACCCAGGGATCCCTAGGTAAGTCATTAAATAGAAAGATTAGAAACAGCAACAACACAGCAGAGGCAGGAGTCAGAGTTACTACAGAGACAGGAGTTCAGAGTTACTACAGAGGCAGAATTACTACAGAGGCAGGAGTTCAGAGTTACTACAAAATATTGTCTAAAATCTCCCGTTTTCAACCAAAAATGTAGACATGAAAATATTACTGATGTTCAGGGGGAAAGCAGCCAATAGAAACTTTGAAGGAGCTCCCCAGTGTTGGTTCTTAATGACAAAGGCTTAAAAGCAGTTATTTATTAGTACATTCAAAGAATTAAAGGAAGATTCTTCCTTTAAATAATTAATGGAAAATTGTAATGACAATGACTTATCAAATGGAGAATATCAACAAAGATCACTCAACAGCAGATTTGAACTGGCAGAAGAAAGAAGTAGTGAATTTGAACATAGATTTTTTAGAAATTATCCAGTCTGAAGAACAGAAAGAAAAACAAAATAATCTCAGAGACCTATGGAATAGCAACACGCATACCAGATATGTACATGTAGTGGAAGTTTCAGAAGAAGGGAGAAAGAGGGAGAAAGTTTTAAGAAATAATAACTGATGAAAACTTCCAAATTGATTGAAAATATTCATCTCCATCTCCCAGAAGTTCAGTGAACTTCAGGAAGTAAAAATGAAGAAATCTACACCTAGATGCATCACAGTCAAATTTTGAAAAACAAAGAATCTCAAAAGCAATAAAAAGGACTTATCGCATGCAAGGGAGCCAGAGTAAGATTAACAGCTGACTTGTCTTTTGAAATTGTGGAAGCCAGAAGGTAGTGGGATGAAAATGACACTCAAAATGCTAAATGAACTTAGTAAAAATATCCAGTCATTAGTAGGTATTGATTTCCCTCGATTGTTCTATAATAATCCCCTTAATAAAGTTAAAATAATGACAAGAATAAAAAAGAGCTCTTTTGTTGTTGTCTCTTCCTCTGCTCTCCATATATGGAAATGTGAGAAAATTCTTATCAAGACATCAAAACCCAAAACCTTCCTAATAAAAAAAAAAAATTCAAAATTAAAGTTCTTGAGGCACCAGACTAGCTGGTAGAACAGGCAGCTCTTGATCTTGAGGTCATGAGTTCAAGCCCCATGTTGGATATAGAGACTACTTTTAAAATGAATGAATGAATGAATGAATGAATGAATGAATAAATATGTACATCTGTACGTATGTACCAAAATTAAAATTCCTTTTTTTTTTTTTAAGGATTTTATTTATTTATTCATGAGAGACACAGAGAAAGAGAGAGGGGCAGAGACACAGGCAGAGGAAGAAGCAGGCTCCATGCAGGAAGCCCAATGTGGAACCCGAGCCCGGGACTCCGGGATCATGCTGTGAGCCAAAGGCCGATGCTCAACCACTGAGTCACCCAGGCATCCCCAAAATTAAAATTCTTAAGAAAGAATCCCTGCTACCTTGATTTCCATGGGGATAAGGAACCACTAACTTTTTTCAGAAAAACAGTAAATAATCCCCAGTTTAGGAGGCTGTTTCTGTAAAAAGTGATAACAGCAGATTAAATTTACATGTAAAATATCAGATTTATTGATTTCTAAAACTGAAACATTTTATTAAAATGATAAAGTTTTACGTTTAACCCACAGAATTTTCCATACCTAGAATTTTATTTTTCTTTTTTTTTTTTGTTTTTAATTTTTATTTTATTCATGAGAGACAGAGGTGGGGAGAGAGAGAGAGGCAGAGACACAGGCAGAGGGAAAAGCAGGCTCCATGAAGGAGCCTGACGTGGGACTTGATCCCAGGATCACACCCTGGGCTGAAGGCGGCACTAAACCACTGAGCCACCCAGCCTGCCCCATACTTAGAATTTTCTAAGTCTTGTTGCCCCAGGCTATAAATCGAGCTTTATCACTACAAAGTTAGTACCACCTTTGGTGATAGTAAACTAATACAATAATAGGTCTCACATAATAAAGCAGGGGACTCCAAAATGAGGTCCTAAGAGTGGGGTCCTGATAGGATAGGGTTAGTGTCCTGACAAGAAGAGATGCTTAAGAGAGCTTGCTCATTCTCTCTCTCTCTCTCTCTCTTTCTTTTTCTCCTGTATGAGGACTGTATTCTCAGATGCTGAGAATACCTGAGGTGTATCTGCTGAGTATACCTCAGATGCTGAGGTATCTGGTACGTGGTAAACTAAGAGATAAATAGTATGATCACAGTTCCATTTTAATTAAGTTTGTGGGTATTTCAGCTGAAGTAGTTTCACCACTATTGTCTTTATGCCTTTATTCAGAGTACTTTTGACAAATGTTAGCAAGAATGTGGAACAACAGTTGATGTGTTGGTATGTAAAATTGACACATTTGGAAAATTGGCAATACATACTAAAACTGCAAATTACATACGCCTGTGAGCCAGCAATTCTCGTCTAAGTCATGATATGCAAAGGGAATAAACACATATATTCCTCAAGAGATATATACTGGGCATTTGTAGCAATATCATTAGTAAATAGCCAGAAACTGCAAGCTGCTTAAATGCCAATTAGCAGTAGCATGAATAAATTGCTCATTCACACAAAGAAATACAGTGATAATGAAAAACTACAAAAGAAACCTACAAACTAGCACACCAATATGGATGGACTTCACAAATATATTGGACCCAAAAAGCACATGCTGTATGAATCCATTCTTCTGAAAGTACAGAAGTAGCCAAGACTTAATTATTTTTAGAAATAAGGATAATGGTTTATCCTTGATGGAGGAGGGTAGGTGCTGGAATGGAACAGAAGGAAATTCGTGAGATACTGTTACTGTTCTGGTTCTTCCTATGGATTCTAGTTCCAAAGGAAGTTCGGTTGTGGAAATTCATCAGGCTGTAATTTAGGACAGTGTGCCTGGTAAAATTCAGGTGTGAACCACATAATATATTTTAAGTTTTTCTAGAAGCCACATTAAAAAAAATTAAAAGAAGCAATTATATTTAATTTTTTTTAAATTTTTATATAATATTTTGTTTAACCCAGTATATCCAAAATATCATACTTGGACATAAAATTAATATAAAAATTAACTGTTCTAGCTCACATTTTTTTCTTTACAAGTACTTGAAATCTCATGTTTATTGTCCATGTACAGACGCAGACTAGCTGTTCTTTTTTCTTTTTCTTTTTTAGATTGATTGATTGATTGATTGATTGATTGATTGATTTGAGAGAAAGAGTGAGTAGGGGAGGGGCAGAGTAAGAGAATCCTCAAGCAGACTCCCCGCTGAGTGAGGAGCCCAATGTGGGGCTCAATCTAATCATCCTGAGATTGTGACCTGAGCCAAAACCAGGAGTCAGATGCGTAACCAACTGAGCCACCCAGGCACTTCCAGACTAGCCACATTTAAAGTGTGTAGTAGTCACATGTGGCTAGTTGTTACCATATTGGACAGGAAAGCCTTGTGTACTCTTGTAGATATAATATACTATAATAAAATGTTTTAAAAGTTTATCATAAGTGAATATAACTCTGAATAGAATTGTAGAAAACAAATCATGTTTGCTGATTGTATTTTCATCTTTCAATTTCTTTTTTGTAATTTGTAGGGATAAAACTCAATGTCTTTATGCTTTTGGTTTTCAATAATTGGGACTCTGAAAGTTTAAAAATCAAATTTTTGGCATTTCACCCTTGGATACTTTAATCAGAGATTTCAAACTAATTTTAAACAAAGCTTAACTGAGTCTTCAATTACCATAAAAAGATCAATGCCATCAACTTATATTGATCTCAGAGTAATTCTTCAAAGGCTCAAATTATTTAAAATCCAAAGTGTGGGCATATTGTCCTGATGAATTTTTTGTATTCCACGTCAGTTTTGTCACAGCATTTCGTAGTTCAAAATGTACTTTGTAGATACATAAATATATTTCTAATTTATACAACTGTAACTTCTAGGTGATTGGCAGACTATCTTCTTTTTTTTTTTTTTTTTTAATTTATGATAGTCACACAGAGAGAGAGAGAGAGGCAGAGACACAGGCAGAGGGAGAAGCAGGCTCCATGCACCGGGAGCCTGACGTGGGATTCGATCCTGGGTCTCCAGGATCACGCCCTGGGCCAAAGGCAGGCACTAAACCGCTGCGCCACCCAGGGATCCCAGACTATCTTCTTTTGATACAGTTATGAATTACATGTGCCACATCTTGTTCCTAATAAATTTTTATTTCATGGTTTTTAAATTTATTTATTTATTTATTTGAGAGGAGGAGAGCTTGTATGTATGCATTAGGGTGGAGAAAGGGGCAGAGGAAGAGAGAGAATCCCAAGCAGAGTCCTTGCTGAGCACAAAGCCCAAGGCAGGTTGATCCCCATCCCACGACTGGGAGATCATGACCAGAGCCAAAACCAAGAGCCAGAGACCCAACTGACTGAGCCATCCAGGTGCTCCTTTGTTTCATAGTTTTTAAAAATTCACTGAGAATGTTACTTTTTTTTTTTTTTTAAGAGAAAGAGCTACTAGAGCAAGGAGGGGCAGAGGGAGAGATAGAATCTTAAGTAGGTTCCATGCCGAGCCCGGAGCCCAACTTGGGACTGGATCTCACAACGCTGAGATCATAACCTGAGCCAAAATCAAGAGTCAGATACTTAACTGACGGAGCCGGCCAGACACACAGAGAGAGAGGCAGAGATACAGGCAGAGGGGGAAGCAGGCTCCATGCAGGGAGCCCTATGCAGGACTCGATCACGCCCCAAGCCAAAGGCACTCAACCACTGAGCCTCCCAGGCATCTCCAGGAATGTTACTTCTTATACAGTATGTGTTCCACCAGCATTTGTATTTGTATTATCAATATAAGAGCTAATAATTTTATCTTCACTATTGTACTT
Organism: Vulpes lagopus; assembly: GCF_018345385.1. Lineage (NCBI taxonomy): Eukaryota > Metazoa > Chordata > Mammalia > Carnivora > Canidae > Vulpes > Vulpes lagopus. The sequence continues at coordinate 109,106,491 of NC_054833.1, read as the reverse complement.
TTTAGATTAATTGGCTTTGGCAGTCACAAAAAAAGATGTTTCAGGGGCCATGCTTGCTTAATCAGTGGAGCACCTGACTCTTGATCTTACGGTTGTGTGTTGGGCCCTATGTTGGGTGTAGAGATTACTTAAATATATCTTTTTAAAAAATTTCACCTTTAGTGTAATGACCTTTCAAAAGTTTGATTTTGGTTCTATAATCAAGTTAGAAAAATTGAACTGGGGGTGCCTGTGTGTCTCAGTAGGGGGTCTGCCTTGGGCTCAGGTCTTGATCCCAGGGTCCTTAAATAAAGGCCTGCATCAGCTCCCTACTCACCAGGGAGTCTTCTTGTCCCTCTGCCTCTCCCTCTGCTTTTATCTTCTCTCTTAAATAAATGAATAAAATCTTTAAAAAAAGAAAAAAAATGAACCATTATTTGAATTAATGGATCTTCTATTTGACATACTTCATGATGTTGATGTAAAACTGGTGTCCTTTGCAAAGTTTTTGTTAATGAAGTCAGCATATAAACAGCTTTGCATTTTGTATGTGCATGACAATGAATTGAATCATTTGTCATTTATCAGTGAATTAAATCACTTGATTTAAATGAAGTTGTGTGAAGTTGTGCAGAGTGATGTTAAATGTACCGTCTGCAGCTGCTTGTGTTAAATTGTTGCCTTTGAAGTATATGTTGATGCTTCTTCAGCAGTTTTATTTCTTTGGTTTTCATGTGATCAGTGATACCATTCTGGTCCCAACAGAGAATAGTTATCTTATACAAATTACGTATTCCATCATCAACTTTTTCGGAAATGAATTTGATTCTTAATTTTTCATTAAATACACGCTTCCAGGTATTTTTTTTTTTTACGCTTTGAGTTTTTAAATTCATTCCTGCAGAAAGGTATTACCAAGCCATAAAATAAATATAGTTGTAGATTTAGGCAATAGAATAAAAACAAAAGCACTGCAGCAAGAATGGTCTGAATATTCTCTGTATGCCTTTATTTGCCACGTGGGTTTCACTACACCACCTTTTATGATGACCCCACCTAACTCCTTTGTGCAGATCGTGGTTAAGACCATAGTATAACAGGTGGCTGGTGGGGACAGGAGTGTTGACAGCTGTGCCCACTGCCATCTGAGATTGTATAGAATTTGTTGTCCCTAGCCATGTTGAGCATACTTTATGGGTGAATATTTTTTTATCAGGAGTTGCCCTTTATGCTGCCGTTGAAGGGGTAAGTGTTAGTTAAGGATAATGCTGGCCATCACCAATTGTTTTTCAAATTACAGTGCAAACTGTTCACTGCACATATGTTTCACATCTTGCTAGAAAGGACCAAGACAGAAGCTAGAGTTAGAAAGCAGAAGGCTACCATATCTCTCTTGGTTTATTTTACTACAACTGTTAGTAATAATACTTTTTTCCTTTTAATGAAATAAAAATTTGTGACCGTTGCTAGATTATACATTAGTAGCTAATAACTTCCTTAGGAAATTGGATCATATTTCATGTCATATGCTCTCATTTCATCATGAAATATTCCTCTACTGTACTTAAATCACAGTTGACATTTATATATTGATTTTTGTCATTTTTCATCGTCTGCCTGCCCAACTAGACCAGAGACCATGAGGAGAAGCACCATTTGTCCCCTCACATTGTATATGTGGCACCTTAGCACAGTGACTTGGATGTAAGGAAGACTCAAACGTTTGTGGAATAAATGAAAAAGTGAATGGATGCACAGGATAGGAGTATCCTGTTATCCTAGATCTATCCCAGTTGATAGCTAGCTAAATAGTAGAAAGCCCTTGGAGCTGGGAACAGGTGCTTGCTTCAGCAGCACATAGACTAAAAAATAGGAGTTGGGAACAGTGTTCTTTTGCAGGTACCTCAAGCTTATACAGTATATTCTGAGAATACAATAGGAATGTGTAATGATATTTAGTCAGATGTGTTAACTTGATATATCTGCAAGTGCTTGTAAAATAATAGCAGTTATCGAATGCTCTCCATTACTATGCTTAAGCTTGTTTTGTCTTATTTAATCTTTACAACAGTCTTATAAAGTAGATATTACTACTATGCCTATTTTACAGCTGGTAAATGCATCATAAGAATAGAAATTTGATTACAACTTTTAAGTTATAGACATCATGTCAGTGACAATGTTAAGTATTAAGCAGCCATACTGATAGTAACAAAAGCTGCGTCACACAGAACAAGATACCAAGTAGTATAGGTACAGTCCAGGTGGGTATAGCACTTACTTATATTACAGGGGTCCTGGGTTGTCATCTTCCTACTGTGCTCAGTGTGTTATTGCATCCCCATAATTATGTTTGTGTAATGGCTGCTGTATCTCTGGGCATTGTATCAGTTCGTGGGAGGAGAAAAGGTGAAATGTCTCTTAAAAGACTTTCTTAGAAGCCCCATTAGATGAGCTATGCTTCTGTCCCATTGGTTAGAACTGAGTTACTGGCCACTCCTTGCTATAATGAATCTAGGTGTGTGAATATTGATGACTTTTTTTTTTTGGTATTTTTGTCTTTTAGTTTCTTCAAGTATACTATTGAAAAATCCTAGTATTGAGAAGTGTGTGACTACAATGGTTGAGTTCTGTGCTCTAGACAATGAGAAAGCTTTTTTAAGTTGGGAATATTGTGGTCAGATTGTGCCTAAGGCATGTGATGGCTCTGTGTGTTAGATTGGGGATGACAGAATGGAAGCAGGAAGACACTGTTGAGATCTTTGCAGTAATTTTAATTTTTATTTATTTATGATAGTCACAGAGAGAGAGAGAGAGAGAGATAGAGAGAGAGAGAGGCAGATAGAAGTATCTACCGACACAGGCAGAGGGAGAAGCAGGCTCCATGCACCGGGAGCCCTACGTGGGACTCGATTCCGGGTCTCCAGGATTGCGCCCTGGGCCAAAGGCTGGGGCCAAACCGCTGCGCCACCCAGGGACCCCCCTTTGCAGTAATTTTAATAAGGGATCTTAGAAGCCTGAACTAGGAAAATGTAGAAAATAAAAGGAGACTAAAGATTCCAAAAATGTTTAAGAAGTCTGATGGCTAGGACTTGGTGGTTGATTGGCCCTGTGGAGATGCAAGAGTGAAGAGTCAAAGATGAAGATGGCTTAGGTGTCTGGCAGAAATGATGGAGTGGTGCCAGGAATGGAAACTAAAGGGGAGTAAAGGAGAAAGTTTAAATTAGTTGTCCCTTAGGCATAGTGAATTTGAGGTATCTGGATTTTCTTCATGTGCAGATCATTATTGATTGGGAAGGGATTAGGATAGATTTGTTACATGTTACAAATATTTTTTCTTGATAATATCCCTAATATCCCTTGGACTTGTATTTACTTTCTGTTCATCAGTTTCTAACATTTATATTAATAAATTCTGTTAATATTCTCTTTTATATATTTCTGGCTTTAGTGTCATAATTAGAGGGCCGGGCCTGGCCTGGCCTGTCTTGTGCCCAAATTATAGAAGTATCTACGAACTTTTTTTTTCTTGAACTTCTGGCTTAATTATTGACTAGTACAAGATTTTATTTTGGTAAATAGGATGAGGTAAAGAAAGGGAAGAACATTTTCAATTATTAGAATATGATTGAGCCACATGTCCTATATCCAAAATGTAATATCAAACATGAAAAAACTGAAGTTTTTTTTAAAAAGTGACTCCAACGTTGGCTTTTTTAAATGGTTTTGATATTTAGAGAAATACTTTGCTATTTATTTCCTCCAAGAAACAAACACTGTCAAATTGAGTTTTTATTCTAAACCCAAAGTCAAATATCCTTTTCATGTATTCTGACAGCAGGAGGATGCATTAGCACAACAGGCCTTTGAAGAGGCTCGGAGAAGGACGCGTGAATTTGAAGACAGAGACAGGTCTCATCGGGAGGAAATGGAGGTGAGAGTTTCACAGCTGCTGGCAGTAACTGGTTAGTACTTTCCCCCAACCTCTCAGGCTCTCTTTGTCATGTTTGTGCATAATGTTTTTTATAAATAGTTTAATTTTGTCTTTTGTTTGTCAAAAGTTAAACTATGTCTTTGTGTTTATTAAATGTAATTGCTATAAAGAGACTTTGGTCTTAATTTTAAGTTGTATGTGAATTCATCATTTATTGATCCTCATAAAAAATCATTTACTGTTGGTCATGTATATATTCTCTTAATTCATTGATCCAAATATCTTTTCTCTTTTTTTGTCTTGGTTATTTGTAAAAATTACTTTATGTTATCATAGAATACATATTTTTAGAACATTATTAAAACTCTTTGGAAATAATATTACTTTACATTTTTTAATGAATGCTTGTCTTGATTTGATAACAGTGTAATGTTCAGCCATTTGTGTATTCTCTTTTACTAGAGGAAAATTTAATATTTTTAAACTAGTCAAAGAATAGAATTAACCTAATCCATTTTTCTTTAACTTTTTTATGGTACAGAGGTAAAAATCCTCACCAAAGAAATATGTAACTTAATTATTATAAGGCTAACACCCTAATAACTACTATCCAGATCAAAAAAAATCAAATTTTGACAGCTACCTTCACAGAGCCCTCCATGTGGGCATCTAATTATGACCTTCTCCCTTCCCTCAAAAGTATTGCTATTACCTCATTTTTTACAGTAATCACTTCCTTGTGTCTTTTTAGTTTTATTACCCATCCCTATTTCAGTCTTCAACATGGAAGGTTTGCCCAATGTTTAAATTTGATATGACTTTTAATTGACGTGATTTTTTTTCTATGTAAAGTTGTACCTTACTTTAAGCAGACTTTAATTTTACAATTAATATTTAAAGTATTTATACATTGTTCAAAAATCCAATTTCTACAAAAAGTATGCCTTAACAAAATAAAATAATCAAGACAAGAACAACTGTGTTTGAAAAGGATATTGTCAAATGTTAATGTATGCTCCAAGTTTATAAGCTTGATTATCAACATAAACATTTCACACAAGAAGAAATAGGAAAAGCACACATTCATATTCAATAATGAAAAGAAATGGAATTAAAATATAATTATAATACATGAACTAAATAGAATAATTTCTAGGCATTAAAAAGAGTTCTGCAGATTGGTTGCACAACATTGTAAATGTATTTAATACTACTGAACTGTACACTTAGAAATGGTTGAGATGGTAGGGCGCCTGGGTGGCTCAGTGGTTCAGTGTCTGCCTTTGGGTCACATCGTGATCCTGGGATGGAGCCCTACATCAGACTCCCTGCAGGGAGCCTGCTTCTCCCTCTGCCTCTCTCTCTTGTCTCTCACGAATAAATAAATAAGATTTAGAAAAAAAAAAAAAAGAAATGATTGAGATGGTAATTTTTATGTTTTATGTATTTTAACACATTAAAAAATTTTTTAATCAGTATTTTAATGACAGAAAATTGGTGGGTTTTCCATGTACAAAATTATATGTACACTATTATTTAAGTTAACACAAAAGTGTATGTGTGTGTACAGAGAGATAGTGGTGAAGAGCCCAGACACTAGAGCCAGACTGCAAGATCTAAATCTGGCTTTGCCACTTACTTTGTCATCTTGAACAACTTATTTCATCTTCCTGTGGCTGAGTCTCCTCATTGATAAAATGAGGCTAATAATTGTCCCTATCTCATAAGGTTATTGTAAGGATTAAATAAGCAGATACATGTGAAAACACCTCTTGAGTGTGTGGCACTGAGTAGGTGTACCTGCTATTATTGGTGTTATTTCGTGTGTATGTATCCCTCTGTGTGACAATATATTTTTAGAATGAATGAAAAAAATCGAGTCTGCTTAGTAGTTAGTGTATAAAATAAAATTATCTCTTAATGATTGAGTTTTCCCTTTGTCAGTGAGTGAATTAATCTAATAGGCTGAGAGCAACTGATGGTGCCCCCAAGAATGTAGTACTTTTTAGCTAGGAAAAGAGACAGGAGGGATATTATACAATGCATTTGTTTTCTTTGAAGCTTTTCAATTCTTATGATTAGACTTCCCATGACATTTTCTTTTGGAATGCTTGTATACGTAGTAGTAAGTTTATAAATATATATATGCATTTACCTTATGCTTCTGAACCTTTTTCTTCATGCTGTTTGTTCCCTGATAATGTACCTTTCTACCCATTTGTTAAAACCCAGGTTAAATATAATGTCAGTCCCTTCTCCAGCCTACTTGTTATTAGCCCTTCCACTTTGTAGTTTCCAGAGCACTTATTTCTGTTATTGTTCTTCCTGAACAATATGTTGAAACAATTAAAAACATGTCTGTCCTCTATTATAGATTCCCAATGAGATGGGGAATTTTTTAACTCTCACATTACCCACCACAGTGTTTTGTACATTGTGTTTAGTTATCAAATGGAGATCTTCAGAAAACAGTTCTTACCCTAGCTGTCTGAAAGCTAGAGTTAGAGTGTAGACTAGAATTTAGTTAAAGTAGTATAATACATGCTAATGGTCTTTGGAAAGGTTTTAAATGTTTATGATTTATTGGCTTATATATTAGGTAAGTTTTAAATAATGAACCTCAACTATTTTGTGCTGGATTCTGCACCAGGGACTGGTAAATATATAGATGAAATGCACAGGGGTGTCTGGGTGCCTTGATTTCAGCTCAGGTCATGACCTCAGGGTCATGGGATGGAGTGCCCTGTTGAGCTACATGCTGGGTTTGAAGCCTGCTTAAAATTCTCTCCCTTTCCCCCTGCCCCCGCCACTTGCTCGCTCTTGCGCTCTCTCTCTCTCTCTCTCTCTCTCTAAAAGAAAGAAAGAAAAAATTATGGTTTCTGGTCTTGAACACTGTCAGTCTTGAGGGAAAATAGATATATAAACACATATTTGGAGACTACTATAGCAGTAGCCATACATAATGGAGGTTCAGAAGTATGATAGTGGACAGTGGCAGTGTAGAGGATTGAGTGCTTACATGTGCCTCTGCCTGAGGAATTCACAGGAGAATACTATTGCAAGGATTTGAAGGAAGAGTGGGAGTTTGCCCTCTGGACAAGCTAGGGAAAGCATTCTGGGCAGAAAAAACACTATATGCAATGGCACAAAGCACTAAGAGACCTTGTTGTGTCTGAGAACATGATTGGTCACTCTTTCTGGAACAAGCCAATATGGCTTTAAATGAATGTAAGAATTGTTTTATGAAAAGTGCTCTTCAGCTCCATTATATTTGAAAAATAACTTTGATAATTAATGGAACAATTATTTAAGTTTTTGCCTATATTTTGCTTTAAAAAATGTAGATTAGTTGACACTAAGAATTGTCTTAAATGCTAGCTTGATTATTCTTACAAATATGGTACTTGAAAAACATTCTGGTGTTGTGAGTATATCTGTATGTATGTTTATATTGTGAATGAACAAAAACATTGTTGAGAGAGGTGTTAAATGATTTGTTGCTTAGATAGTTTTCCAGTGGGTTTTATGTCAGTGATTTGAGAGCATGGCTTCTGTAGTCAGGCCTGGTAGAGACTCTGGGTCCATCACTTGCTAGTCTCTCTTAAGCTTGTTTTCTCATAGAAATTGTGAGAATTAAATGGGAAAGTGCTTGTAAAAGCACTTAGTATGGTGATTGGCTTGTGTATGCCCACAGTAAATAATAGCTCTAAAGTACTTCTTGAGCACTAAAAGCTCTACCACGCCATGCTGGTTCCAGTTAATTGAATTATCTGGCTAAGAACATCCTTTTAGTTCTCTAAAGTCTGTCAGGGCACTTTCGCTGCATTATGACCTGGAGCATAGAAAAAAATGATTGGATTGTCATCAATGATTTAAGATCCCATAGTCTCTTGAGGCAATAATTTATAACATCAGTTCTTGTAGAGAACTGTCATCTAAAAAATTGGGCTGGGATCTGAGTCCAGAGCTTGCACTGGCAGTCACTTACAGGAGTTTTGGGTATGCATATCTTTTGGTACTTTTGGTGCATGTATATTTTGCTTCCCTTTAAAAAAAAAATCCATAATGGTGTGCCTGGGTAACACAGTCGGTTAAGCAACCAACTCTTGGTTTCAGCTCAGGTCATGATCTTGGTATTGTGAGATTGAGCCCTACTTTCGGGCTCCCCGCCCAGCACAGAATCTGTTTGGGACCCTCTTCCTCTGCCCCTTCCCACTGCACTTTCTCTCACTCTCAAAATAAATAAATAAATCTTAAAAAAAAATTTTTTAAATCCACAACAAATTCCTAATCAGCTTATTTTCTTACAGTTTACCTTCTTTTTCCTAAAAGGAGAACATTAGAGAAAATTATTGTCCATTCCCTCTCCCACCCCCATAATTCAAACATCTACAAAGGACATTATGTCATATACTCTAACATTCTTATTATAGTTGAGGAACCTGAGACTCAGAAAAATTAACTGACTTGCTTTCTTTCAAGTGTTTGGTTAATGGAAAGAAGAGTGAAGACTTAAATCAGTTTCCTAACCAAAACTCCTCTACAAATATAGCCTAGCACTGGGAAATGAATTTCCACATCACCCATAAAGATGATTAAGTTGAAAAATAAAACCTGCCAGGAGAGGTTAGAAACCGTTTTGCCTGGAAAAGGAAAAGCTGAGGCAAAAAAGAATAATAATGATTCCAGTGGGTGGTCCTGGTGCCTGACTGGAGATGAAGGCTGAGGAGCAGTGGTAACTCGTGGGTGGCAGTAACCCAGTAAATGGTCCTTGGAAGCTTGAGATCCTGGCAGCACAGTGGCTTAGGGATGTCCCACCCCTGTTTGGATAACCTCTGAGGCCCCTAGCCCTGCAGTGCTAAATTTGTAATGCTGATGCTCTTGAGCATTTAATACACATGTAAGCTTAAGGTTACTAAGAGTTTTGATTTGTGCCAGTGTCTTTTTACCTGAAATCAGTTATAAAACTCCCTGAGCATGTGTAAAATTTAGAAAGTTTTCAGTCTATCATTCATGGTAAGATTTAGCATTTTCTTTTTCTGATTTTCTGGAAAAAAGGTTATTTTAGTAGTTTGATATGTTTCTTTACCTTTCAGAGATGATAGCAGCCTATCATTAATTTGGCAAGTGAAAAACTATAGTGAAATGAAGAAACATTGTTTTAGTTACGTTGTCCAAATACTGTTAAATCTTTGGTGACAACAAAATGGTGTGCAAAAGGTACAGAACACTATGTATGATATCTTTGCCCTTTGGGTATTCTTTTAAAAGGAATTCATGCACATATTTGCTTGAATGTGCACCGTCTCTCTTTAATAGGATATGTAGGAAACTAACTGAAAACTGCAGGGGAATCGAGTATCCTGGAGCCACATGGGAGGATGATTACTTTTCATGTTATCTTTTAGACCTTTTGAATTTTGTATCCTGTGCATCTATTACATGTTTAGAAAAGAAAGAAAATATGTTTTTAGTGTTAACAGAAAATGATGGAACTAGAAGATTCTGGAACTTGCTATCTGTCTTCTGGCTTATGGCCTGTTTCTAAAAATGTGAAATCCTTCCTTTGTGTGAAATTTTGTAGAGAACCCCAATATATGATAGAGCACTGCTCTAGGTGAAGCAGGGGTGGGAATTACTCCGATTTTCTTCTGTAGTCCCTGGAGTGTTTTCATGGAACCCAGTATCTGGCAGAATGTAACTGTGAAGAACCTTTGATGTGTGCTTCAGCGTGGATGGAACTGAGGGAATGATGTTGAGTGAAGTCAGTCAGTCAGTCAGAGAAGGACAATCATCATATGGTTTCACTTGTATGTGGAATATAAGAAACAGTGAAGGGATTATAAGGGAAAAGAGGGGAACTGAGTGGGAAAAATTAGAGGGAGACAAACTGTGAGAGACTCCTGACTCTGGGAAACAGAGGGTTGCAGAAGGGGAGGTGGGCAGGGGAATGGGGTAACTGGGTGATGGGTACTAATGTTGACAAACTAAAATTTAAAGAGAATCTTTGATGTAGTAGGATGAGCATGAGGTTTGTAATAGATTTCTCTGGTTTTGAATCCTGGCTCTCTTGTTGCATTGTGACATTAGGAAAATTACTTATCCTCGTGAGCCTCATCTGTAAAACCAGGGCTTAAGGCCCTACCTCCCAGGTTGTTGCCAGCGCAGTATCTCTTAGATGGGCTCACTTCCTCTTTTTTCACTTTGGCTCACAGTCTGTCTGGAGTGGCAGTAAAGACAGGCATATCCTAACTGTAGACTGTGAAAGTCAGAGATATTTTGCCAAGATACATTATATTCTGGTGTTGGTTGTTTGGTTTTTAACAACAGTAAAGGGTTTTGAATTTTTCTGGGTTCTGCTGGAGGTAGAGGCAGCAGTTACCCAGGGGGGGTTAGTAGTGACTAGGAAGAGAGAGCACAAGCGGAACTTCCCGAGTTTGGGTAATGTTCTGTTTCTTTATCTGGGTTACATGGGCATATTCATTTAATGGGAAACTCATCAAGTTACACATTTATGATTGGGGCACTAGTCTATATTTTAATTAAAATTAGACATTGAAAAGAAAAAATAATCACAAGCATGTCTTCTATGAAGTGCCTGCCCATTGTTGTCTCTTCCCATGTAGTAGTAGCCAGGTGCCTTTTTACCTGAGATTCCTTCCATGATTTGAAAATGTTAACATGTTACGACATTTCTCTTCAGGTCACATATCTGTATAACTAATTCAAATGGCTTACTCTGGGATTTTGTGAAAGAAGATTGAGGTTAGTAAAGGACAGAACGAGTGCTCTGGTCATAAATATATTGGAAAGACGCCTCTGTTACGTGTTAGATAGCAACTCATGTACACTCTCTGTGTCTAGAGACTGCCTTCAACTTGATTTGCCTCTTTCTAAAACTGTACCATCGTACTGTTAGCTCTTAATTCAGCTACATGGTGACAGAGTGCTGAAAGAGATTTTCTTTGTCATTATGTAGAAAATGCTTTCATCTGGTTAGTTTATAAAGTGTTAGCAAATAAATTCTTGTCTTTAATGTCAGAGAATGGGTAAATAATTATTGCTTATTTTACTATAGGCAGTTTTAATACAATTCCATAAATCATAGGAGAATTTTAGGTGGAAACTATTTGGAAATAAAACAGGCAAAGGCTTTATGTGGTTTTTGTATTTGTGTTTTGTATGTTTTCGGAGCCTTCGATTCTGTGTGGTCCAAGAAAAAATCTCAGCCACTATTTTAAATTCCTGCAGACTTCAGTTTTCAAATCACTTTAACTGTACCAACACTCATTTTTGTGTAAGGACAAATTAACGTAAAAGTCGGTCTATACTGTGCCTTCCTAACGTCTTTTAGGTAAAGGCAGTAGATAAGAGTGAAACAGGAATAGGATTGAAGAGAGAGGAAGAGGATACTAGATCTTCTCCCGTACTAGGAGAGAAAGAGAGTCTTTGTGAGGCACCTAATGGCTCACTCAGTTGGTTAAGCATCTGCCTTCAACTCAGGTCATGATATCAGGGTCCTGGGATCAAGCCCTACAGGGCTCTGTGCTCAGTGGAGAGCCTGCCCTCCCTCTCCCTCTGCTGCTTCCCTGCTTCTTCTCTCCCCCTTCACTCTCTCTCTCAAATCTTTAAAAATGAAGTCTTTGGTCTCTATCATAGGAGATACAAGCTTCACTAAAATTTATTTTATTCTAACCTTATGTTTTAGTTTTTTAAAATTATCTTATTGGCAGGATACAAGTTTTTTTTTTTAACATGTCTAATGTTCATAAAGATTTTTAAGTTTATTCATGAGAGACAGAGACAGAGAGAGAGGCAGAGACACAGGCAGAGGGAGAAGCAGGCTCCATGCAGGGAGCCCGATGCGGGACTCGATCCTGGGACCCCAGGATCATGCCCTGAGCCAAAGGCAGATGCCCAACCACCAAGCCACCCAGGTGTCCCGATATGTTCATACAGATAACTGGAAAGTGATGAGCAGGTTTGTTGTGACAGCGTGCTTACTATGTGTCAGGCAGTATTCATCACAGTATTTGTTTTATACCACTGAGGCTGAAAAAGAGTAAGAAACTTATCTAAGATCATACAGCTAATAGAGCCATCCCAGTCTGCACCTAGAAATGTAGATTATTTCCACTATCTCTTTTAAGACTTTTTTTTTTTAAGATTTTATTTATTCACTCACAATAGACACAGAGAAAGAGAGGGGCAGAGACACAGACAGAGGGAGAAGCAGGCTCCATGCAGGGAGCCGGACATGGGACTTGATCCCGGGTCTCCAGGATCACGCCCTGGGCCAAAGGCAGGCGCTAAACCGCTGAGCCACCCAGGGATCCCTATCTCTTTTATTTTGAAATGTCACTTTATATGTAAAGTTTTCCTGAAGTTGTGTACTTTATAAGAACTATATTTTTTGACATGCCCATTAGACGAGCTCTTACAATCTCCTTACCTGACAGGTGTTTATGATTGTCTGCTGACCTGGTTTACCCTTTTGCATATGGGGAAAGTACACTTCCTTCTCTCGTATTAGGACTTAAAATTTCTGTTTAGTGACTCCTCCAGCTTTAGCATTTGGGAGCAGCTAATGATAAAACCTTGGGGAATCACTTAACCTGTGGTTTCAGGCTCCCAGTTTGTAAGATTAGAGTTGAACTAAATCTCTAACATACTTTGCTGCTCTAAAATTCTGTAATTCTGTGCTCTGATGTTTAGTCAAGTATCAGACATGAAGTAGTAAGCACAGTATGTGAACATAGTATACACTCAGTTGGAGCTATTTTTAAGTATTAGGGCATTTTCTCATGAAGAGTTTTCAGCGATTTGATAATCTTGATAAAAAAAGAATGGAAGTCAACCAAGAAATTTTATTCATTTTCATTTGGGAATCCCTGCTTTTGGTTACTTCTGCACAGCCCTGACCAGTAGGGAAAACTCAGTGCCTGGTGACTGTTTATTGTCACTCCATTTTGGGCTCATCTCATGTCTGCCTCCTCAAAACTGGATTTGCCATCTTTCTGGACATTCTGGTATATTGAAAGGAAGAGAACAGGAGCAACTGGTAGTAAGAAGTCTGTAATAAAATGTCTAGATTAATTCTCTATAAATATTAAAAACAGATTTGTATTCTGAACAGTCTTGTGGGTATCTGCTTTATATTAAACCCCTATTCTGAAATAGTTGTTAATAAAAATCAAGGACCCATGTGGATTGACAGTGGAAAAGAAACTAGAAATTATGAACTTTATGCTTTTATAATAATTGAGTTTAGAGAGTTTCTTAAGCCACCATCTAGTGTAGCTGATTACTCATAGAATTCCTTCTAAAACATCTAGCTCTCATGAGAAAGCTCATTCAGTTGTTGAATTCCAGTCCTGTGGAAGCTATTTCACTGAACCTCAGTCTGTTTCTATTTGTTTCTTTCATGTGACAGCCTGTACATCTAACCTCTGAACAAGAAATTTCCTTCCAGTCTCCCAGCTCTCTTATTCCTCTCCCTTCAGCTCTCACACTCTCTTGACTTCCTCAGCTCTCATTTGTCCTATTTTTGTTTTTCCTTCACAGTGTCTTCCCTTACATCTTCCTGATTCTTCTTTACAGTGTAAATAAACCACAAACACAAGTAGATAAGCTTTACTCCTCTCCATGCCTTCACCAAACTATATTCTTAAAAAAATAATAAACCCATGGGAACTTGTGCACAGCTATGAGCAGAAGGGAGAACTCTAGCTGCTGATGAACACTGTCATTCATCCTATTATTATAAAACTAATTTGAAAATTACTCCTAAGACAAAAGCTGAAATATCCTTTTGACCAAGTATTGTTGGTAGGTTAATAGTGATTTGTAAATATATAATTAGGATTGATTTTTCTCAGTGTTTCTTCATTGCTCAGCCCCTTTCTAACCTTCATTGACTGAATCCAGATGCTTATATCACCATCTCTGATTTTGCAGAATTGATCTGCCCTTACACTACATTTAGCATTGATTCTGTATAGACCTTAAATTGGTTTTTTGTTTTGGGGTTGCTGGGTTGTTTGGTTTTTTTGTTTTTTTTGCTGAATATGCATTCCATAGCTTTTTCAGTCTGTACCATGCAGCATAACTTTAACATGACTAGTTAATTGAAATAAATATGCTAAAATTTAGTAAGCCATATGCTAATAAAAATAGTGAAAATCTAGGGATCCCTGGGTGGCGCAGCGGTTTAGCACCTGCCTTTGGCCCAGGGCGCGATCCCGGAGACCCGGGATCGAATCCCATGTCGGGCTCCCAGTGCATGAAGCCTGCTTCTCCCTCTGCCTATGTCTCTGCCTCTCTCTCTCTCTCTCTGACTATCATAAATAAATAAAAATTTTTTAAAAATCTGCTAGAGGAATGTATCAAAATTTATAAGACAACAGAAGTTAGTGTTGAGTTTGATTTGATTTGTTTGAAAGTGAACAAGGCAGTGTACTTTCTATCTAAATAACGTAATGCTCTTGAGAAATGATGACATTACTGGAGCTTCTGACTAAATTTGATCATGCAGTGCAGGTGTGACTTGTTGAGATGTTTCTTTGAAGGTCTACAATGCTCTTTCTGTAACAACTGTGTTAGATCTTAAGAAGTGAAACCAGTATGTTCAATTTTGGGGTAGATTTGTTTCCAAAAACTGACACAGACAATGAAGAATCAATTGGTGACTATAATGCATGATTCCATTAGCTAAAGATTGCACAGGTAATTTCAGGGTGGTCTCAATTACTGGTATGTATCAGAAGTGACTACAGACAAGAGCTAGATGAGGAATGGTGGTGGCATGGACTAGGATAAGAGGGGTAGAGGCAGCCAGAAGTAGATTCAGGATATAGTCAATGAAAAAAAAAAAAAAGGACATAGTCAATGGAGGACTGTCAGAGCCTATCATGGAGTGTACAAGAAGGAGATATTAGGGTGACCTCAAGCTTTTTTGCCTGAACTACTGGTAAAATGGACTCACCATTGTCTAACCTAGGAAAATCATTGCTGAAGGAATCAGGTTCTGTATACAATCAGATGCTTGTGCTCAACTCACATTTACAGTTACTAAAGAAAGCATATGGAAGAAACATGCACTGGAATTTGTGAAAGAGACTGAGAGTTAATACTGTATGTATTAGTGACCAAAGGGGCACTAGTTTACATTAAAAACTTTATGTAGCAGAGAGTGTCACACAGGACCCGTTAGTTGTTAGATATTCCCTATTAAGGAATTTGCCATCAGTAGTTTAACTAGAAATGTTTATTCTAAAGTGAAACTTGAAAGCCTCAGTGTTTATAATTGTCAAACCTCTTAGTTATTAATATTGTTACAAAACTACTTCTGGGTATGTAAGTGGATCAGGACTATAATTTTTCCCCCAGTTTTGCATCTTATTTAGATATTTTATCCACATTTATTTGTTTATTTATTTATTTGCTTATTTAAAAGATTTTATTTATTCATCAGAGAGAGAGAAGCCCCCAAATGCAATTCTTAATAAATAAATGTGGGACAGCCCGGGTGGCTTAGCGGTTTAGCGCCACCTTCGGCACAGGGCCTGATCCTGGGGACCCGGGATTGAGTCCCACGTTGGGCTCCCTGCATGGAGCCTGCTTCTCCCTCTGCCTGTGTCTCTGCTTCTTTCTCTGTCTCTCTCTCTCTCTCATGAGTAAATAAATAAAATCTTTTTTTTTTTTTTTTAATTTTTTTTTTTTTATTTATTTATGATAGTCACAGAGAGAGAGAGAGAGAGAGAGAGAGAGGCAGAGACACAGGCAGAGGGAGAAGCAGGCTCCATGCACCGGGAGCCTGACGTGGGATTCGATCTCGGGTCTCCCGGATCACGCCCTGGGCCAAAGGCAGGCGCCAAACCGCTGCGCCACCCAGGGATCCCTAAAATCTTTAACAAAAAATTGCATTTGGGTTTTTGGGAGGAGGGTTTGTTTTTTAAGAATTGCACTTCTTGGGGCACCTGGGTGGCTCAGTCTTTTGGGCATCTGCCTTCAGCAGGTCATGATCCCAGAGTCATGGGATTGAGCCCCATGTCGGGCTCATGCTCATGCTCTCTTGCTCTTATAAATAAATAAAATCTTAAAAAAAAAAAAGAATTGGAATTTTTAAATAACAAATTTTCATGTTGTACTCCAGGTCTTTTTTTTTTCCCTCCATATTTATGCAATTGTATAAAGGTATTTGTAAAGTACAGTCATGTCCATTATTTCTACATTGCAGAAATAGAACCTGGTCTTTTCTAAGCAGTTAAAATTCTGTTTATTATTCTTGCTCTTAGATGGTGGCGTCCCTGAGGTGGTGGTTCTTTTTTTTTTTTTTTTTTTTTTTTTGAGGTGGTGGTTCTTGGTGGAAGCTCTGAGAACATTCATTTTTGCTTTTGAGATAATACTTTATTCATAGTAATGATTTTATTACATGAGGTAGAGATTTTTAGTGAAAACTTGTTTGGCAGAGATGACATTCTGTAAGATGAAATTCACTACTACATTTTTTTTTTTTTAATTTTTATTTATTTATGATAGTCACAGAGAGAGAGAGAGAGATGCAGAGACATAGGCAGAGGGAGAAGCAGGCTCCATGCACCGGGAGCCCGACGTGGGATTCGATCCCGGGTCTCCAGGATCGCGCCCTGGGCCAAAGGCAGGCGCCAAACCGCTGTGCCACCCAGGGATCCCCACTACTACATTTTTCAGTCAATTAGTAGACTATATACTTTTGTGTGACTATGTAAAATAAACAGTAGTACATATGTTTTAAGGTTGCTGATAGCGTTTTAATTAGTTCATTCATGGAAAGTGCTTAGAACAATGCCCAGCATATAGTTGGTACTCAGTAAATGTGAGCTATTATTTTTTTTTTTTTAATTTTTATTTATTTATGATAGTCACAGAGAGAGAGAGAGAGGCAGAGACACAGGCGGAGGGAGAAGCAGGCTCCATGCACCGGGAGCCTGACGTGGGATTCGATCCCGGGTCTCCAGGATCGCGCCCTGGGCCAAAGGCAGGCGCCAAACCGCTGCGCCACCCAGGGATCCCCAATGTGAGCTATTATTAAAAGAAAACGTTTAATTGTAAGGTGACTGGATGATGTGTTTAACCCTGTAGTCCAAAAACTATAAATGTAGATTTGCTGTTCTTTTATATATAGTATGTATTTTGATAATGCTGTTTTGAATATAATGAGTTTTTTATTCTTGGCTTCTTTTATGGAAACTTCAGCAATATATATATATATTTATATATATTTTAGCAAAATATGTTTTAAATATTTTATTTATATGATAGAGTGAGAGAGAGAGAGCATAAGTAGGGGGAGTGGCAGAGGCACAGAAGGAAAGAGAGAAGCAGACTCCGCACTGAGCAGGGAGCCTGATGCGGGCCTCGATCTCAGTACCTGGAATCATGACCTGAGCCAAAAGCAGACCCTTAACCAATTGAGCCACCCAGGTGCCCAGCAAAATATTTAATATGTAATTTAAATTGTTCTTTTTCCTTTTATATATGGAGATATTGGCTGAAAACCTTTTAGTTGTAAACTCTTTTAAGATGCTGTGTCTTATACGTTATTTATCTAGCACTTTGATTTTCAAAATATGTTTTGACTCCCAATTATGACTTTGTCATTGCAGGCAAGAAGACAACAAGACCCTAGTCCTGGTTCCAATTTAGGTGGTGGTGATGACCTCAAACTTCGTTAATTAGCAGCACAGCAGATGTGCCCACCCATCTTTACATATATACATTGTTTCTAGTTGGCAGAAATAATCATTAAAAGACCAGAAACTGTGATAACTGGAGGTACTACGGTCTATTTCTCAACCTTAGGCAGTAACAAGACATCACAAACTGCCATGGTTTTGCACTATGATTATATAATACCTGCATTTCTAATTTTGTATGCATGTAGCCAGTAATTTGAAATTTTTTTCTATGCAAGCTTACCTTGTTGGCATTATTTTAGTGAGTTGAAACTATCCACTTTTTTGTAAAGCTCTTTTTTTCCTCCATTTTAATTTAAAAGTTTATGTCATTTAAGAACAAGTCAAGAAATTTAAATTTTATCAGAGGGTTTTTTTCCCTAATCAGTTGTTCTAATTATTTTTGAATTTTAGATGTGTTGGTTACATAGCTTCATTTTAGGTAAACATTCTTGGTTATTTGTTTTATTTCTGTGTTTTTATAGTTTATGGCATTTTTAAACTGCTGATGTGTTTGCATTATTTACAAGCTAAAAACCTAGTAGCATAGAGCTGTCTGCCACAGCCTTTAACACAAAGTTTACAGTTGTTAAAGTTGCAGTATCCTTTTAAATGTTGATCAGCTCCTTTTTCTTTCTTCCTTAAACATAAAAATTTTTTAATTGGTGTTAACTAATCTGCCCCAAATCTGTTTTACATTCTGTTCTGTAAACATGAGTTTGTGTGGAGATATTCTCCATAGGTGGTAATAATACTCTACTGAAATGCCTAAAGAAGTCGCAGGTTGGCTTCTGTTTTATTCAGGGATTTTTTTTTTTTTTAAGTCAGAAAAGGGATACTGGAGCTTCTTCATGTATGTAACAGCATATTAAACTGGAGACAGTGATGAATCAGCTACCAAGGTAATATTGTATTAAAATCATGTTTAAGATAGCTGCTTTTATGTGTATTTTATAATGCATGCTTTTGTAAAAACATTGCTGGGTAACAAAAGATTAGTCTTAGAAAATGTTCATCTGTGCAGAGATACATTTTCT
This sequence comes from Vulpes lagopus, assembly GCF_018345385.1. Classification (NCBI taxonomy): domain Eukaryota; kingdom Metazoa; phylum Chordata; class Mammalia; order Carnivora; family Canidae; genus Vulpes; species Vulpes lagopus. The sequence continues at coordinate 109,087,826 of NC_054833.1, read as the reverse complement.
TCATTAATTATTCTGGGAAAAAACTCACAGGTTATATATATGGTATTTTCCAAAAGGACTATTAATAGAACCTTTTGAGATGAATTAGTATAAGAATATTTTTTAAATAGGCTCATTGTCAAATTGAAGGCAACTTTTTTTTTTTAATACAAGACTGGAAAAAAAGTGCTAAGTTATTTGGCACCTCCTTACAAATATTTTTCATGGTCACATTCATTGAATGTTACTACATTTCTGAATTTTTGCAAAAATGTATTTTATCATAATAGAATGGCATTATTTTAAAGAGTTTGAAAAACTGACATGGTCAATTCAGAAAAGGAACTGAAGTCTGAATAAGGTCATTGCATTTAAAACACACACACAAATACTTGACTGTGAGGGAGGTGTGACTTTCATTGTATATAGGTCTTATAATTCATAGACACATCCTGTATCTCAGAATAAAAATATTTGTTATATATTTGAAGTCATGCATGGGAAAGAGTGTGTTTAAATTGTTATGAACAATAATGCGTCATAAAAGACCATGCTGATCTTGTGTAACTAAGTACTATGAATGAATTTGGTTGGTATTTAGTGTTGTGCAGCTCACATGTTTACACACTCAGTGCCCTAATTTCCTCTGAGGCAATTGCCTTTTAAGTGGCCCTTAAAGTGTTTTAAGGTTATTTTATCACAGAGCTCCTTGGTTTTTGACTTCTGCACTTAATTCTTTTAATAACACAATGATGGTACATTTTTTTTCTCTATTACTTCTAGCTAAGGGCTTTCATTCCACCAATAACTAAGATCAAATGTTATTAAATGTTCATTTCGCCATTCTTCTGTAAATACTCGATTTTTCCTGTCATTCAGCACAGTGCTGCTTCTGTCTATCTTAATGCTGGCATTAAGATCATGAGCCCCTTTTCTCCAATAGTGCAGGCTTTGAAAACTCTTATTAAGTTATTGATGCAATTTGATATTTTTCCATAATCTGTATTTAAACAAAATTACATCATTGCATCATCTTTTCTAAATTCATCTCCATTAAAACTTGCCTTAAGCTATCAGATTGCTTTTGCCACCATTAGCCATACTGTATGTTTGTATGTTTCATTTACTTTCACAATAAACTTCTGTGTAGTGAAAAAAAGATCTTGGTTCTTCATTGACCTAACCCAACAATTTCTACTTTGGTGCTCATTATGACGTGAAAATTGACTTCGTTGTTTCCAAAATGTTCTTTCATTTTTTTTTTTTTAATTAAAAAAGAAACACACACAGTGGCATCTAGTGGTCATTTCTGCTGATACCAAAGAAAATGTAATGTAAATATCACAAATAATAACTTCCCAATGTATGTTATGGTTTCCTAAAAATCTGGTCATACCCATCGTATGAGCTACAGCTATAAAGTTACTGACCTTGCAGGGGAGGAAGAATTCCAGAAATTACACATTCAAACTAGTGCCATTATTCAAGGTAGTCATTTTAGGACTACGTACTTAATTTGTGCATATTATATCAAACATACTTAGGATTTGGGGCTCTTGGATAGTGCAGTAGGTTGAGCATCTGTCCTACTCTTGGTTTCAGCTCAGGGTATGCTGTTTAGGGTTGTGAGATCGAGCCATGAGCAGGACTACATGCTCAGCACAGTCAGCTTGGGACTCTCCCTCTCCTGCCCATCTTGCTCATGCTTTCTCTCTCTGTAAAATAAGTAAATCTTAAAAAAAAATAAAAATAAAAACAGGATTTTTCTTGGCATTTTTCCTATACCAGTCTTTTACTTTAGAAACATGCCTTAAGCTTGGTGCATGATGAAAAACTTTACTTATTCGCCAACAGATGTACTGCAAATAACAAATACTAATGGTGAATTGGCACCATTAAGCAAAATTCCAATGAGTGAGATTCATACTGAGGGTTAATTTCAAAAGTTGTTTCAGCAGTAGCATCATGCTGGCATTTTAGTAAATATCATCTCTAGAAACAGGTATTTGGATATGGTAGTTTGGGGCTACTTAAGATACAAATATCTTAATTGATCTTTGCCTCATTTGGCGAAGAGGAGCTTTTTCAAACTATAAGCCTTTTTTTAAAAAATATTTTTTTCTTTATTTATGATATAGAGACACAGGCAGAGACACAGGCAGAGGGAGAAGCAGGCTCCATACACCGGGAGCCCGACGTGGGACTCGATCCCGGGTCTCCAGGATCGCGCCCTGGGCCAAAGGCAGGTGCCAAACCACTGCGCCACCCAGGGATCCCAAACTATAAGGCTTTTTATGAATTATCCATTACTGCATAACACACTGCTCCAAAGCCTAGCAGCCTAAAACAATAAACATCATCTCACAGCTTCTGTGGATCAGAAATCTGGAAGAAGTTAAGTTCAGTGGTCTGGTCCAAGGTCCCTTCTGAGATTAGAGTCAGGCTATCAGCCCATGCTATAGTCCTCTCAAGGCTTGACTGTGGCTGAAAGATCCTCTTCCCAGCCCACTCAATTGGTCATTGACTGGCCTCAGTTTTTCAGAGGCCACTGGGTGAAGAAAGCCCTTGATTTCTTGTTAGGTTTTGGAATGGAGACCTTCACCTTCTTGCCCTGTGGGTGTCTCCATACGGCAGCTCACAGCTTAGCAGCTGGGTTTCCCTAGAACTAGTGATTCAAGATGGAAGCCAGTCTTTTTAATAACCTAATCTTGGGGTGAGGGGTGTCTCAGTTGGATGAACATTGGACTTCAGCTTGGGTTGGAGCCTATTGGGCTCCATGCTCAGCAGGGATTCTGCTTCTCCCTCTCCCTCTTCTACCCCTGCTTGTGCTCTCCATCCCTCAAATAAATAAAATCTTTTAAAAAATAACCTCATTTTGGGGTGCCATATTCTATGTTAGAAATGAGTCACTGGGTCAGGCCCACTGAAATGGAGGAGTATTAAGCTTCATCTCTTCAAGGGTGGTGTGGCAAAGGGTTTGTGGACGTATTTTTAAAACCACCACAGCTCACTGGCACATCTATGTGTGTATTTACAAGACAACATCGGTGTTTTGCTCTCCCAAATATTTGTCTTTTGTGGGCAGATTTCAGGGCATGATTACCCCTAGATAGCATCAATTCTTTCTTATAGCACCACTACATGTACATATATGACATTTCAAAAATAGGTCAAGGCCAGAAAATTACAATTGTAGAGTAGGATCATGAGTGAAATGGTAGCTTGGTTTTTTTTTATGATAGAGAGAGAGAGAGAGAGAGGCAGAGACACAGGCAGAGGGAGAAGCAGGCTCCATGCACCAGGAGCCCGACATGGGACTCAATCCTGGGTCTCCAGGATCGCACCCTGGGCCAAAGGCAGGCGCCAAACCGCTGCGCCACCCAGGGATCCCTTGGTTCTTCTTGATACAGGATACTTTTAAAAGTCACTGCTTCAGTTAAATCTCAACTTTTGGTTAGAATAATATAAGCAACTTTGGGGTGCCTGGGTGGCAGGGACGCCCAGTTGGTTGAGAGTCTGACTCTTGATTTCAGCTTAGGTCACCATCTCTGGGTTATGGGATTGAGCCTCATGTTGTGCTCAGCACTGAATGTGAAGCCTGCTTGGGATTCTCTCCTTCTCTGCCCCAACCACCCCCACGACTCCCTGCCATGCTTGTGGTCAATCGCTAGAAAAAAAAAAAAGAACAAGCAACTTAGGTTTCAGAAACATTAGGAAATGTAAGTAGATAAGATACCAGGGGAAATTTTTTTTTTTAAGATTTTATTTATTTATTTATTCATGAGAGACACACAGAGAGAGGCAGAGACAGGCAGAGGGGGAAGCAGGCTCCATGCACCGGGAAGCCGACGTGCGATCCCGGGTCTCCAGGATTACGCCCTAGGCTGCAGGCGGCGCCAAACCGCCATGCCACCAGGGCTGCCCAGAAGTTTTTTATTAGAGAAGATAATCTACATCCATGATGCCTCACAAATGGTAGTCACTAGCCATGTATGGCTATCAAACACTTGAGATGTGGCTAGTATAACCAAGAAACTGACTCTTTATTTTTTAAAAACTTTTATTTATTTTTTTTAAGATTTTGTTTGAGAAGAGCTAGCATGAATGGGGGGCAGAGGGATAGAGGGAGAAGCAGGCTCCCCGCTGAGCAGGAGCTTGACTCCAGAGTCAGTTCCAGGACCCTAGGATCATGACCTGAGCCGAAGGCAGATGCTTAACTGACTGAGCCACCCAGGCCATCTCTGATTTTTTTAATTTTTTTTTATTTGACAAGTATTTAATGTAAGCCAACTATGTGCCAGCCAGCTTTCTAGAGATTAATGGATGGGCCTCTCCAAGTGAAGTTTACATCTTCCGGGAAAGATGAACAATTAATAAGTGGTGAAGTGATAGATGGCTGTGAATTAAATAAAATAGCACCAAGGGATAAATGATTAGATCAAATAAAGGCAGAATTAGGGAAGATGTGGCAAGAAGCAACATTTTTACTGGGACCTAAATCAGCCAATCAGGAAAAGTTCTGAGGAAGGTGTTTTGTTTTTTAAAGACTTTATTTATTTATTCATGAGAGACACAGAGAGAGAGAGAGAGAGAGAGGCAGGCTCCACGCAGAGAGCCCGACGTGGGACTCGATCCCCGGTCTCCAGGGTCAGGCCCTGGGCCAAAGGCGGCTCTAAGCTGCTGAGCCACCCAGGCTGCCCTGAGGAAGGTGTTTTGTTGTTGTTTTAAGATTTTATTTATTTATTCAAGAGAGACAAAGAGAGAAGCAGGCTCCCTGGGGGAGCCTGATGCACAGGACTCAATCCCAGGACCTCAGGATCATGACCTGAGCCAAAGGCAGATGCTCCACCACTGAACCACCCAGGTGCCCCTGAGGGAAGGGGTTTTAAGCAGAAGGAGAGCTAAGGCCTTGATACTTGATCTTGTAGCTGGAACTACTGGATCTGAATTTTTTAATTTTGTATTTAAATTTAAAATATGCAGTATTAAATATCTTAAGTATTTTTGTTTCTTTGAGATTTTATTTATGTATTTGAGAGAGAGAAAGAGTAAACACGAGCAGGGGAGAGGAAGAAGCAGACTCCCCACTGAGCAGGGAGCCCGATCCCAGGACCCCAGGATCATGACCTGAGCCAAGGGCAGATAGTTAACCAGCTGAGCCACCAAGGCACCCCTAAATATTTTTCTCTTAAAGCTTTGTTCTGGAGGACTATTTCACTTTAGCCTCTGAAAGCTTAGTGCCTTAATTGATATATACTGCTAGTGTAAAATACCAGATATCAAAAATCTAGTAAGAAGATCTCTCACTAATTTTTGATTACATATAAATGATAATTTCATATACTGGATTATATTGATATTTGATATATTGAGCTAAATATACTAAAATTAATTTTATCTTGTTTTGAATGTAGCTACTAGAAAATTTTTAATTGCATATATTGGCTCATATCAATATAAAGATTATAAGTGAGCAAAGTATAGATCATACAACCAAAAGGAAAAATCAGTTTAAAAAAAAGCCTGGGTGGCTCAGTTGGTTAAAATTCCAACTCTTAATTCACTTCAGGCCATGACCTTAGAGTCCTGGGATTGAGCCCCACATCAGGCACTGTGCTTAGTGTAGAGTCGGCTTCTCTCTCCCACAGCCCCCTCTTCCTGCTTGCTCGCTCTCTCTCAAATAAATCTTAAAAAAAAAAAAAAAAAAGGAAAATATTGCGACTTACTGGTTTTTAAAAAATATTAAAGCAAAGTATGGTAGTGCCTGGGTGGCTCAATGGTTGAGCCTTCAGCTCAGGGTGTGATCCCAGGGTCCTGGGATGGAGTACCACATCGGGCTCCCCAGAGGGAGCCTGCTTCTCCCTCTGATTATGTCTCTGCTTCTGTGTATCTCTCATGAATATATAAATAAAATCTTTAAAAAAAAAAAAAAAAGCAGGGATCCCTGGGTGGCTCAGTGGTTTAGCGCCTGCCTTCGGCCCAGGGCGTGATCCTGGAGTCCCCGAATCAAATCCCACGTCGGGCTCCCAGTGCATGGAGCCTGCTTCTCCCTCTGCCTGTGTCTCTGCCTCTCTCTCTCTCTCTCTCTCTCTCTCTCTCTCTCTCTGTGACTATCATAAATAAATAAAAATAAAAATAAAAAAAGTTCATTGACTTAAAGGCTTAATCTCTTACTTGCTACTAGCAATCACTAGTTGGCCTGTGCGGACAGAGCAGTCACTGAACATAGCCAACTATGGAGCAGGGCCAAGAAGACAGTTTAATGAAAGGGACACTATCTTTTAAAACTCATGGGAATTTGGCACATGTGACTTCTGTTTACATATCATTGGACCTAGCAAATCACAGGGCTATGCCCAACTTCACCTGACTGGGAATCACAATCTTTTTCTTTTTCTTTTTTTTTTTTTTTAAGATTTTATCCATTTATTCCTGAGAAACACAGAGAGAAAGGCAGAGACACAAGCAGAGGAAGAAGCAGGCACCCTGCGGGTTCCTGATGCAGAACTTGATCCCAGGACCTTGGGATCACGACCTGAGCCAAAGGCAGACGCTCGACCCCTGAGCCACCCAGGCACCCCTGGAAACCGCAATCTTACCTTTCGCTTGGGAAAGAGAATATTTGTCCATAGCGTTAATGACTATCATAGGCCACCCTCTCAGTTATTATTTAATTTTACCCTCCCTTTACCAAGAAAATCTATCTACTATAGGAGGCAGCCTAAAAGTTCTAGGCATTGAGGTAAAATCTTGGGATATGTCACGATCTGCCCTTAACAGGGCTACAATGGTAGAATAGGACAGGAAAACTGCAGGAAACACTTCTACTCAAAAAAAGGGGAGAATAAAGTTACTGCACGAACAATTATGAAATGTCACGGGGGTGGGGTCTGTTTAGAGACTGAGGGCCTTGGGATCCCTGGGTGGCGCAGTGGTTTAGCGCCTGCCTTTGGCCCAGGGCGCGATCCTGGAGACCCGGGATCAAATCCCACGTCGGGCTCCTGGTGCATGGAGCCTGCTTCTCCCTCTGCCTATGTCTCTGCCTCTCTCTCTCTCTCTGTGTGACTATCATAAATAAAAAAATTAAAAAAAAAAAAAAAAGAGAGACTGAGGGCCTTCTACCCTGAGAGAGGAGGAGTGTCCTTTGTAAGGCTGATTGGGAGGGGTTCCCCAGTCCATTCTTGACAAATACAATGTAACCATGGTACTAAGATTTTGTTTTCTAAGCTTTTCACCTTCAAATGTGTACTTTTTCTGCTTTCTAAGCTATCACATGTGACCATTTTAATAGGCTTGCCATCCTTCTGGCCCTCCATTGCCAGTTCCCCCAGCCTTTGTCCTGAGGAACACCACCTTCCATCCAGCTACCCAAAGCTAGAAACCTGTTTTTATTCTTTACTCCTTTTCTCCTTCGTCTCCACATTCAGTATATAGGTCTTGTCAAAGGATTCCATCAATTCTGTCACTATTAGATTTTTAAAAACATTTTAGGGGGCGCCTGGGTGGGTCAGTAGGTTAGGTGTCTGCCTTCCGCTCAGGTCATGATCCCAGGGTTCTGGGATCGAGCAGGGCATTGGGCTCCCTGCTCAGCGGGGAGTCTGCTTCTCCCTCTCCCTCTGCCTGCCACTCCCCTGCTTGTGTTCTCTCCTCTCTCTCTCTCAAATAAAATATTTTTTAAAAAAAATTTAGTTCCACATAAACCATTTACCTGTAAGTCAGACACTCATAAGTGCTAACAAATCTGTGAAGTATGATCATTTTACAAATAAAACTAAGACATAGTAATTTACCCAAAGCACAAAATCATTATATGGCAGAACTAGGATTCAAACTTCCAGTCCTGGGCAACCTGGATGGCTCAGTGGTTTAGCGCCGCCTTCAGCCCGGGGAGCAATCCTGGAGACCTGGGATCGAATCCCATGTCGGGCTCCCTGCATGGAGCCTGCATCTCCCTCTTCCTGTGTCTCTCCCCCCTCCTCTCTCTTCTCTGTGTATTCTCATGAATAAATAAATAAAATCTTAAAAAAAAAACTGAGCCATCCAGGCACGCCCCCCAATAGAGAATTTCTTAGATGCTTTCCCACCCTTTTCTTCCTGTTTCTTCCACCTTTCCCACCCTGTTCTTCCTGCTACTTGGATCTTCCAGACTAAAAGTCCTTTTCATGTTGTTATCCAGTGTGGCTTTGTCTTTCTTCTCCCACACCTCCACTGGACCTGCCCCAACCTCTTTGTTCACCAGAAATAAATCCCTCCAAGGGTTTTTTCTTTTTTTTAATATAAGAACTAGTTCTACCTAATCTGGTTGGATTTGAGTTCAATTCAAACATTTTAGATCAACTAAGATTACTCCTCATCAATGCCAGAAGTTTCTTTCTAGGTCTACTCCCATGCCATTTAGGCCAGCTGCCCAACTAACCTATCCTAAACCTATCTCATTCACATATAGCCTAACCTATCCACATCTTTAATGCTTGCCATGCATAGTAAGAAGTAAATGTCCACCTTATCCCTGCCCCACTCCCTGTATTAGGTTGATAATTTTTTATCTTTCCAAAAAGGGTTTTTTTTTTTTTTTTTTTTTGGTATGGACAGTGTTTCTTTTATTTCTGTTTTTACATACTATACAGTTGACACCTGGCTTTTTTCTGTTAGTGCTCCTTCCACATCAGCATACAGGGATATATTTCGTTTTTTAAACATTTTCTATTATATATATCACAGTTTAGTTCCCACTTCCCTACTGATGGACATCTCAGTGACTTGAGTCTATTGTTTTGGCAGGTGATGCAGCAATGGGCATCCTTCTCCATGTTTTTATTTTTATTTTTTTTTAAGATTTAAAAATTTTATTCATTAGAGACACAGAGATACAGAGGCAGAGGGAGAAGCAGGCTCCATGCAAGGAGCCCGACATGGGGCTCGATCCTGGGTCTCCAGGATCACGCCCTGGGCCGAAGGCAGACGCCCAACCGCTGAGCCATCCAGGAATCCCTCCATGTTGTTTTAATGCCAAAAAGCTGTAACTTCAAGTTTTGATGTAGCCTCCCAAGTTACATTCCTACCAAACCAGTTTGAGAATTTAGCATGTCATTCTCTCCCCTGCTAAAATCCTTCCTATAAGGGCAGTGTCATAGAAAGAACTTGGGTTCTAACACCTAGGAGGTAAATGCAAGGCATTTACAGCTCTAGGCCTTCTTCTTCGCTTGTAAAATGAGGTACAAGCTGATGTCTCAGGGTGGTGTGAAAATCCAGTCGGCTTCCTTGAAGGCTTGGCTCTCAAAGAGGTCTGTTTGCCTTTTAGTTTTTAAGGGCCTCGGGTCATGAGCCAAAAGCTCAGGCTGAACAGGCCAGAGGAGCCCCTCTTCCAACCCGTAAATGAGGAGAATGAGGCACAAAGGGGCCCAGAGGTTTGGGCAAGAGCATCCAGCATTGGCTTGAGGCTGAGCTCCGCCCACGACCTCGGGATACCGGCCCCAGGGGGCTGTACACCTCTGGACTAGGTCAGCGGAGGTCTGGCCCCGCTGCTCCCCAGTCTAGCTATTCCTCTCCCACTGCTCCCTGCCCCCAAGCAAACACTCGGGCCCGTAACGCTCTCCCTTGGAAGTCGCTGCCCCCGCTCCCCGCTGGGCCTCAGGCTGCACCCTCGGAACTCGTCTTGGCGCCCCGTGGACGTGAGTGGGACATAGGTGTAGAAGGCAGACGGATGTTGTATAACCACGTCACGTTTGTGAGTTGCGTGGTGTGCACATCCTTGTGTAGACGTTTAAGTGTGTGCAGTGTGGTGTGCGGATGTGGGTCACGGAGCACGGCCCCGGCTCCGCAAGCGCCCACCCGGCCCGGCGGTACTGTCGGGCTTCGCCCAGCCTTCGCCCCGCCTTCGCCCCGCCTACCGCAGCACTGTGCGCGTGCGCGACCCCGCCTTGGGCTCCTCCCCCGAGACTGAAACCCCGCCTTGCCCCGCCCCAGCCACGCTTTACGGCCCCGCACGCCAGTTTTGCTGCAGACGCTCCGGCTGTCGCCGCTGCCCCTGCCGCCGAGGCTGCTGCCGGTGAGGTGAGCCGGGCTGAGCTCCGCTGACCTGAGGTGTGGTGTTGGGCTGGTGCCGCGGGCAGCCGAGGACTAGGTGGAGAGCTGCGCCCGCGGGGACGGCGGGTCAGTTGCTGCTTTGTCTCCCCAGCTTGGGTGCTGTCTGCGCTGCTGCAGGGAGGCCGCCCCGGCCCGGCGAGCTGAACCAATGCTGGATCTGGAGGTGGTGCCCGAGCGCTCCCTGGGGAATGAGCAATGGGAATTCACGCTGGGTGAGTGTGGGTCCTGCTTCTGGACCTTACTCTGCTTCTCATTTCCCTCAAGGCGCTTCTTGCCTCTGACCTCTGCCCCTTATTCCCCTGCGCCTGCAGCTCGTGCCTCCTCCGTCCTCTCGGCTCTTTGGGCCCCGGGCACTAAGTTACCCGCTGCTACTGGCCAGACCCTCAAGTGTGTCTCTCGTCCTGGCCTTGACGCCCTCGCCTCAGGCCTCAGCAGGGCTCCTCTTGGGGCAGTGGTACAGTAGTAATAATAACAACAATGGCCGACACGCCCCAAACACTTACTCAAGGCTAGACCCTGCGCTCCTGTGCGTAATTATCTCAAGTATGCGTCCTTGGGGCGCGAGGGCCCGTCCTATTGTTTTCCTATTTCCATTTTGCAGACTTAACAGCTAAGAAGTGACTAACACCCTGAAACGCCACAGTAGTCCGTCTTCCTTTGCTCTTCTGGGCTGTAGGTTGCCTGGTCTGAAGGGAAAAGCTAGGGTTAGGTCCCCTAATCACATGTTAGGAACCTAGTCGAGGGAGGTGAGAAGAGTCTGTGTATTAAAGGAACTTGTGACTTGTTTCCTTCTTGTTTTTAATGTGGTCGATGTGTGTGGTGTAATCCTAAACCCAGACCTTAGCAGAGAGAGTTGAAGCTTGAATGAAATTCGAGTTCATGGAAAGTAACATTTAGTTTGTATAAAATGCGGTTTGGCCATTTTGGGGGTTTTGGCCCAGTTTTAACTCTTCCCAACATCACTACCTTTATGTGTACACATTCAGTAACTCCGGTGTATGTTTACAATGATCCAGCACTAGAAAAGGAGTGTGAAGCAGGTGTTGGTCCTCTTTGTTTGTGCAGACTTGAACTTTTGTCCCACTAATTTGGGCTACTGGACTGAGTCACCTGCTCCTTTGAGCTATAGCTCTTGCATGAATCTGGAAGACTCTTGTCAGTGGAGGCAGAGTAGAGGAGACACTGCACAACAGATGCTGGTAGGACCCTGCTGGTGCTCATTGTCTCTGTGAACTAACTGAACTACACGCCTCTGGGTAATAGGAACCGGTTTTAATGAGAGGCCTTAGCCAATTTCTCATAGCTTACACCACTCCTGTAGAGTTCTTCCCAAAATTTCAGCTGGTATGAAACACTTTGGCCTCTTGTGAAGCACCAAGAGGTTGATTGGGAGGCCGGTGTTATATTTGCCTCCAGACCCATTCACATGGGTGCTATTTGCTTTCTATTTAAGAAAGATCCTCCCCTACGCACAGCTTCTCTTACCAGTATTTCATCGGGCTGAGTGAGAACCACAGCCATAGCTTCAAACTGCTTGATGATGCATCTAGTTTTCGGATCTCAACGGTACAGAGCCTCTTAGCCAAAAGTAATAATTAGAATGTCAGTTGAAGGGGTACCTGGCTGGCTCAGTTTTTTGTCCCACTAATGATCCCGGGGAATTGTGAGTTTGAGCCCCACATTGGGGGTAGGGTTGACTTATAAACAATTGGGGGTAGGGTTGTCACCTGAGACCAGGATTCCTCTTTCACCCCCACCCCCCAAAAAAAGCCTAGTGGAAGAGCAAGGCTTCCTCTGTCACCTGTTGTTTAGATTCCTTAGCCCCTACTCCTAACTCTGCCAGTTTCCAGTAATCAAGGATTTGGGTAGCTCTTTCAAACTAAATAGCAAAAAGAATGAAAAGAGCTTTTCTGTACAATGACCCAGAATTGAACTTTGAGGGATACAATGACCCAGAATTGAACTTTGAGGGAAACGTCATAGAAGTGGCTTGACCTTAATGATTCTCTTGTGGGTGTTAAGAATCTGTATTTTTAGGGGTGTGTGGCTGGCTGGGTTGGTAGAACATGTGACTTGATCTCAGGGTTATATGTTTGAGCCCCACATTGGGTGTAGAGATTACTTAATAAAATTGTTTTTAAAAATCTGCAGTTTTAAATCAGGTCTACCTGAAAGATTATGGTTATTTTCACTTCCTCAAGCTTAAAAAAAAAAATTTTCCCCCTCTCTCTCAGTCTTCTTTCTCCCCAGCCCTCAACACATCTAAACTCCAATTGGGGCTGATAGGTAGGGATAGGTCTCAGAAGTGGATCTTTGTTTTAGAATTACATTCCTAGGCTAGAGAACCAGTGCTTAACTAAAGTCACTAAAACCCTGTAAGGTAATTTCCATTTTCCAGTGAGGAGCAAGCTCAGAAAAGTAGAGATGAAAGGTAGGTATCTGAACGGGGATTTCCTGCTTCTCACCCCTCTGCCCTGCTGAGGATTGGCTCAGCTTTGTGTCTCAGTTCTTCTTGGTATCTGCAAATGCAGATGCATCTAGCCCTTGCCATCATCTGCCTGGCATCACAGTGGGGAGCTGCATCCAGCTTCTTGGCTGCCTTCCTGGCCTTTGTGTAATGTTGGGAGATTAGGGAAATGCCAGTAACACAGGGACAGGAAAACCTAGGCAAAGAGGAATCTCTGAGAATGCCATTGATGGCTTGACTTTACTCCCCTTGACTAGTGGTGGAGTAAAGGCAGAACAAACTAGAAATGTTTTCATTAAGACTTGGAGAATGTATTGGTGTGGAGACATGTGTCTGAACTGTTCTAGAGAAACTGAAGGCTCATTCTATTGAAGGCAGCATATATACCTCTTGTGGATTCTGCTTACAAACATAAATTGAATAGGAAATAGTCATATGCCCTGAAGAGCTTAGTCTGGTGTGAGGGAAGGGTTACAGAAATAGTATATTTTATTAAAACGAGGTAGAAGTTGTATAGGGTTCTTTGGAAGGGGAGAAAGAACTTGATCTGACCTGGGGATTCGGCGGGGGTGGGGTGGAGGGCTTTCTTCAAGCCACAGGAACCAGTGCATACCTGGATCCAGTGAGCACCAGGAAAGCTCTATCAGAAATCTGCCAGATTTCTCTTCTACAGTGTCTCTATAGACATAAATTTTCCAGTCAAATTCAAAACAAAACAATGGGAAAGATTGTGTGTGTAGGGAACTATAAGCCATTTGGTATTATAATTAGAACATGCTGTACTGATGAAAGAAGAAAGTAGGTTTTCCAGATTCCCAGTGCTCTTTGGTTTTAGCTGCCTGGGACACTACCAAGCAGTTTGGGGGTCCAGTGGAAAAGAGGGTATCTATTAGTGAAGTGTGTTGAGGACATGGATTTAGGAAGAAAGTTAGAGACTAGATTTGGGGAGGTAGAGAAGGAGAAGGAATGTGAAAGAGTGGTCACCAGGGTCTGTGGTACAGGACTTACATGTCCCATAATTGCTTTGTTTCACTCAATCAGAGCTCAATAGATACATAAGACCACCTGCTAGGCACAGTGATTGGGTGCTGGGGATACAGCAGTGAGTAAGACAGATAATGTTTCTGTCCTCAAGATATAGCAGAGACGAATAGATAAACTGGATAGGAGGCTTCATTAGATAAGGCGGTTGCGGAAGTGAGATGTGAGTCAAGAACTAAAGAATGAGAAGAAACGAATTATGGGAAGAACACTACCTCAGAATCTGAACTAGCTCAAAGGGCTAGGATAGGAAAGAGTTTGACATGTCCTTGGAACAAAGGAGGCATGATGAGCAGTGGAAAGAAAAATGGAAGTGGACAAGATCCAAAATATTCAGGAACTTTAGGTGGTAGCATGTTATTTGAGTTTTATAGCTCTATAATGAGAAACCATTGGAGGATTATAAGCAGGTAAATGATGAGATCTATAAGACATAGGATATATATACAGGTTAGAAGGCTGACATACACTCCATACTCATTTGGGTCTAGGTAACTGTTAAAACTGGAACAGTCCTCTAGTTTCTTTGCCATTCATATGGTTGGTTCCCTTTAGAGGCTTTTTGTAGCCTTCCTTTATCAGCAGCTGAGTGACAACTGACCATCGTAGCTGGTTTGTCTCCTCTAGGTGGATTCCTCTCCTGGTGACTCAGGATTTGAGGACCTGAAGATTCCAAGGCCAGAGATTTGATGTGGTTAAGTAGAAAAGAATCCTCCCTTGAGAAACTGATTTGTAGGACAGCCCTGGTGGCTCACCGTTTAAGCGACTGCCTTTGGCTCAGGTCCTGATCCTGGAGTTCGCTCGATGAGTCCCACATCGAGCTCCCTGCATGGAGCCTGCTTCTCTCTGTGTCTCTGCCTCTCTCTCTCTCTCTCTCTCTCTCTCTGTGTGTGTGTCTCTCATGAATAAATAAATTTAAAAATCTTAAAAAAAAAGAGAGAGAGAGAAAAGAAAGAAACAAACAAACTGATTTGTGCCATGTGGGTCAGAGAAGCCATGTGGCCTTCTATTTCTCAACACCTAACTGAGCTTATCTGTCTGTTCCACATGGATGCTTGCCCATTCATTTTGGGAGAGATAGCATAGAAACTTCTCCATTTCAAGAATGGCAAAGCTGAGTGATGCGTCCAACTTGGTCATATTCTCAACAAACATTTATTAAACCTTTACTGTGTACCAGGCCCTATATTATAGAAGGTTGGAAAGTGCCTTGTGTTAAGGTCTGATTTCCTCCAACTTTCTTCAGACTGTAGAATGGACCATCAAATGAAGGCAGGGTTAGATCATTGTCTAAATGTAGACAAACCATGTTTTTATAACCTCCTGTTCTCTGTGTAAGCTCTTTTCTGCACATCTGTCCTAGAATCAGAGGTAAACTGATCTTGAATGGAAGCCACTGTGCTTGCCTGAGGTCATATGGTGGTCCTTCCTCCCTTTCTCTTATTACCTACTCCATTATCCTTCAGCTCTGTTGAATAAATATTTATTCAACAGCCACTATGTGGTGAAGCCTGTACTGGGTGCTGGGGATCCAGAGAGTGGTGAATAACACCACTATCCTTGGGTTCATAAAGCTATGAGTCTTTGACTTTGGATTTAGTCTGAGACTTTGTTTTGAATTGCCTCTGTGAATTTCTTCTTGTTTGAAATATAATGAACTCTGAAAACATACTTTTTTGTATTCTCTGGTAGTCCTTGGGATCTTAAAGATATTGGATTTCTTAAATTGGGGGCATATATAAATTTGTTTATAATGGGCCTTGAGTTTAAAAATCAAGTATTAAGATTTAGAGGATTTGTGAGTTGATAAGGATCCAGTGAAATCCTTAGTAAAATAAGGATTCTGGTAGATCTGTGATTCTGGTAGATGTGTGATTTTTAACTTTTTAAACAAGCCCTTACAAGTCATGTGCTCCTGCAGACTCTCCTTTGAGAGGTGAGGAGACATGCCAGAAAGTAGAAGAAGGAACCTGCCCTAGGTTATATGTAATTCGTGGCAGAGTGAACCAGAACCTTGGTCTCCAGATCCAGTCATGAAGTCCGTGCTTTTCTCACTGTTCTTTGGTTCATGCTGACTTTGACTTCTCTGAGCCCTTTTCCTGCTCGGAATTGACACATTCCTTCTCATTTCCAGGAATCTCTTGTATATTCACTCCCTCCCCTTAAGCAATCCAACTGATCCCTTACTGCTTGCTGCTAACTTTATTCTAGCTCTTGCTGCTTACTGAAGTTTTATTTACTAATATGTTTATAGACCTGCCCTCCCATCACAGGCTTTATGGCAGAGTCTAATACCTAGTATTAAGATAAATGTCAGTAAATGAATAGCCCAAGTAACCACACAGGTATCCTTCCTTTATTTCAGGAATGCCTCTGGCTCAGGCAGTAGCCATTCTTCAGAAGCACTGTCGCATCATCAAAAATGTCCAGGTTCTCTACAGCGAACAGGTGAGTGATAGCTGCTTTGTTTACTGAAATAGCATTCCTCATCATTGGGTCACCTCCAGAGGTTGATGCTCTGGGAGAGGCAGACTGGCAGGGATTGCTAGGTCATTGTGTTTGGGAGAATCTCTAGCCCTAGTCAGTTACTAAGTACATTTTCTTTGATTCTGAAACTTTTGGTCTTGATAATCTATTGCTGTCAGTTTTGGAAGAGCATTAATAACTGAACTTGTTTGATGTGTTTGACTTACCTGCTGGTCCTTAGACGGGGACATTTCAGTGGGTGGTTACCTCAGGGACTGTTTTGTCTCCTAGGGTGCTTGCCTTCCACTTTTGTGTTTAAAATATAATCTTTTCTGCTTTGTTGATTGCTTTAGTTTGTGTTCAGAGTTGTTGCAGAGCAAATTTCTAGCCAGCAGAGCACTTCACACTTAAAAAGAAGCAGGTATAGCTCACTACTTTAGTGAGAATGATCAGATACATCAGATCATATCTCAGAATATTGGCTTCAAATTAATGGACATATTTCATATTTTGCTTTTTTTTGGGGGGGGGTCTGATTTATGGTAGTCTCTATTAAATGTTGGTCAATTGTGCCAGGAATTAACCCCTATAATAATAATAATGTTGCGTATATCTACAAAGACGTTTTCCATTTCCAGAAAAAGTGGATTTGTTATATCAGAGGACTTTCTGAACATTCGGGTTTTTTGTGTTTGGTTTTATTTTTTTATTTTATTTTTTTTTTAAGATTTTATTTATTTATTCATGAGAGCGGGGAGAGAGAGAGAGAGAGAGAGAGAGAGAGAGACTGAGAGGCAGAGACACAGGCAGAGGGAGAAGCAGGCTCCATGCAAGGAGCTCCATCCTAGGTCTCCAGGGTCACGCCCTGGGCTGCAGGCGGCGCTAAACCACTGAGCTACCCGGGCAGAAGGAGAAGCAGGCTCCATGTACCGGGAGCCCAATGTGGGATTCGATCCCGAGTCTCCAGGATCGCGCCCCGGGCCAAAGGCAGGCGCCAAACCGCTGCGCCACCCAGGGATCCCTGTGTTTGGTTTGGTTTTTTTTTTTTTTCCTGTGTTTGGTTTTATAAGTAAAGTTAGAGACTGTTATTTATGGGCTTTTAGAAATAGGATTCCTATCTCTCTAAAAATGCAATCTACCTTCTACTGAACTCTCTGAAACCTGTGATTTTTCTGTGACATAGACTATGTGTTGCTGTGTGGAGCAACATTTATGGTGTCCTATGTCTCACAAATCTTAGGGAATAAATAGTTTTGAGCCTGTACATGCTATAAGGTGTCCTCGTTGGCTTTTCTGAGACCTTTTAAGTACCGTTTTTGATGATTTTAGTTCTATTTGTTCCAATGAGTTTCAGATCCTAAAACAAATAACAGTTTATTTTTGACATGAAGAATGTTGTGGATTAGAGGTGAGTGAGATTTCTCTGAGGCTTTCCAGTTTGTCCTAGTGTCAGAGTTGAGCCTCTTATCTATGTCCAAACATTACAGTCTGTACAATAATACTTCTCTGCCAGCCCAGTGAGAGAGACCCTATATGAGGGATCTTCCTGAGACAGGGAATTCATAATCTCCAAGCAAGTGCTTAGATATTCTTGTGGTGCCTACCACATAACAAGGGACTTCTAAGAGTGGGCCAGGGGATTCCTTGAGCCACAGTATCAAAGTGTTTTCTCATTTATAAAATGAAGGATGGTGACTTTTCCTCTTTGTTATACTCAGATGATCCCTAACCTACTCTGACTTTCAGCGTTACACCATGAGGGAATTACTCAACAATTAACAACCATCCAAACAGGGATAATGGGCTTGCTTCTTGAGCTTATAACTCCTACACATTCGGTTAAATCAGATTTGGGCACCCCAAAATTAGATACATCTGAAAGTAGGCTTAAGCAGTTTTTAAGAACGAAGTTTGTTTCTAATATCACTGTCTTTGTTGTCTGTTGTTCCAGTCTTTGGGTATATATAGTAGTTTTAGCATTAAGCTCATTTCCTGATACCTTCTAAGCAGCTGGAATCAATTGGAAAATGTGGGCTTAGTCTAGACCTCGGTTCAGATCGTTGCTCTTTCTGTTTCTTAGCCGTTCAACTTTTGGCAGGTTAAAAACCTGTCTGGTTCTCCTTCTGTAATGTGGATATTCTATTACAAGTTTCCTTGTAATAGAATAATCTTTTTCAAATTTTTACTTATTGGGCAGCCCCAGTGGCCCAGCAGTTTAGTGCCACCTTCAGCCCGGGGTGTGATCCTGGAGACCTGAGATCAAGTCCCGCATCAGGCGGGCTCCCTGCCTGGAGCCTGCTTCTCCCTCTACCTATGTCTCTGCCTCTCTCTCTCCCTTTCTCTGTGTGTCTCATGAATAAATAAATAAATAAAATATTTTAAAAATAAAATAAAATAAAATTTTATTTATTTCTTTTAAGTGATCTCTACACCCAGTGTGGGGCTCTGACTCATGACCCCAAGATCAAGAGTTGAATACTTCTCTGACCAAACCAGCCAAGTGCCCTAGAATAGAATAATCTTTGGATGAGGATCAAGAGGAGGTGGTCTCTCAGAGCTCTGATGCAGTGCTGCTTCTTTTTTTTTTTTTTTAAGATTTTATTTATTTATTCATGAGAGACACAGAAAGAGGCAGAGACATAGGCAGAGGGAGAGAAGCAAGCCCATCACAGGGAGCCTGGTGCAAGACTCGATCCCAGGACCCCCGGATCACGCCCTGAGCTGAAGGCAGATGCTCAACTGCTGATCCACCCAGGGTCCCTGATGCAGTGCTTCTTAAATTGAGCCCTGACTTCCTCTGCCCTCCTTCCTTTCCTTTCCCATTTGTCTCTTTGCTCCCATCAAGTGTGAAGAATAGTTTGGCCCCATTAAATGTTAGAAATATCTTTTTGTCTCTAGCAAATCACACCTTGGAAGTTAAATGTGCATATCAAGTAGGTCCCATCTTTCTTAGGAGAAAAAATGTTAACAATTAAGAGCAAACAGCTTAAAAAAAAAAAAAGAGCAAACAGCTTTACTAAACTGTTTCATGTGGAGGACTGTGTAGTTCTGGGTCACTCGAAGGGCCTGCTTAAACACCACGTAGTTACAGGTATACTTTGGTTCTGGAGATATACTAATAAAATAATAGTTGTGAGGATAATTTGCTCACTTTTGAAAATTGTCTAGTTATGTCCTGAATTGTAACCATGCTGGGAGGAAAATGATTAGATCTTGGGAGAGTGTAAGAAAATTCAGATCCTCCCATCATTCTCCTCCAAGCAAGGATCTTTAAGGATGCTAAAATGTTGCTTCATTCTGCTTAGTGTCATGGAATAGCCCTCTCAGAAATGTGTTCTGGGGGGCGGCTCGGGTGGCTCAGCAGTTTTGCGCGGCCTTCGGCCCAGGGCGTGATCCTGGGGACCTGGGATCGAGTCCCACATTGGGCTCCCTGCATGGAGCCTGCCTCTCTTCTCTGCCTCTCTCTCAGTCTCTCATGACTGAATAAATTTTAAAAATTTAAAGAAAGAAGAGAAAAAGAAATGTGTTCTGGGTTGAGAATAAGTAGCCTAAGGTCAGGATTCATTGTTGTATTATCTTGCTTAGACCTAATTATTTTAGACATTCATACAGGCCTACTGGAAAATTACATCCTTTCTTCTAGTGTTTGCTGGTCCTGGTGGTGCCACCCGGGCCTGCTACTGTGTGAAGATCATTGGGGTAGAAGGGAGCAGTCTGAACTAATCTCAGAGGGCTCTTGGAGAGAATTTTTCCAGTGAGGCCCACACCAGTGGCACCTGGCCTTCCAGCCTGCATCTCTGTCTCTGACAGCGACATTTCTGTCATTCACTGTGCCTACCTTGGGAGGTTCTATAAAGAAACTTCTAAACTCTTTTAAGAGCTGTGTGCCAATTTCAAGCTTGGTTCAGGGCTACGGAATGTCTTCAGATGTCAAGTCCTTAAATTGATTGCATTGGAGCAAAAGCAGGGTAGTGATGCAGACATGATGAGAGAGTGCTGGATACTAAGTGCTGTGCTTAGTGCCTTTTCTCTTGCTATCTAGACCTACTACCTCTGTTCCCACAACCACCCTGGAGGGAAGGGATAATGGTATTCCCATGAAGAAACTAGAGCTCAGAGAAGTTTTGAGAGTCACTTAAGGTCACCAGCTCACCAGTACTCAAGGCCAGCTCTGTCCACTCCTTTGTGCTGCTTGCTACTCCCTTCCCCATAGGACTCAAAAGGGACAAATGAAGAAATATGACTCCTTAGACCTTAGATTTGGGCTTTTCAGAAAAAAGCACATGTGATATGGGATGGTCGGGAGAGGGAAGGAAGGAGCAAGAGTATCATCTTATTCACAAACATCACAAGATATTTCTTTGTCTTGGAACATGGCCTAAAGCAGTCAAAGTATAGAACATTTCCTGTGCATGGTACATACAGCCTGGAAGTGAATGGACGTAGGTTCAGCTGACATGCAGTGAATACTACCTGCCAAGTTTGGGTCCTATCAAGGCCCTTTTACCCGGCCTGTGTACCTCATTGGCTGCTCTGTAGGTTTGATAAGTAAACCCACGCTATAGATGTAGACCCTGGACTCTCAAAAGAAAATGGTTTATATACTCACATAATCTTGGTACTTTCCCTCAGGTATTATTACTAGAAGCCTAGAAAAAAGAGGCTCTTTTCAACCAATATTAGGAAACAGCAGCTTCAGGCTGGAAGCAGAGGATGCCTCATTCATACAACAGTTTGTTACTTGGACGAGGGAAGGGCTGTCTCCACTTCCATAATCCCTATGCATTGCATTTAGATTTGTAAGGTTTTTGGTAGTTGCTGTTGAGTAGTTTACAGTGCTTTATTTTTGTTTTGTAGTCTCCTCTGAGCCATGACCTCATCCTTAACCTGACTCAGGACGGAATCAAACTGCTGTTTGATGCTTTCAATCAGAGACTTAAGGTAACTATGATTGACAACTAAAATTGCATGTCAGGCTGATTAATACATGCTTTTGTAAGATGTTTCTGAAACTAATAAGTCAGAGTAGACTCTTGTGATTCAGAGTCCACCATAGTCTAGGGAACTGAAGCTGTGCCTGCTCGCCTACAAAAAGGGAAGCTGAGGGTGGGGTGTAGTAGTTAGAAAGAGGCTGGGAAGGACTCTAATCTCAGGCTCCAGAAGTGAAAGGAGAAAGTGTTGGAGATTTGGGGAATATGCTATGGGGAGGGGACTCAAGTTACTCAATTTAAGGAAAGTGAGAGTAGAGCTAAGTGTTTGACACAGATTATTCCAAGTCTTAAAAGTTTAGGATACTAAAAATGGGTCCTAACTGCAGAATAGGACCAAAAGGTTTTTGTATCTTGTTTTACTTCATTCTTAAGTCAAACAGTATGACTTGGAAGGTGAAAAATGGAACTGTTTTTCATAAAATGCTGGAGCTTAGGGCTTAACACCACTAGCAATGAGTTGGTTCTTTAACCCCCTTGAGGATATGTAAACAAACAACTTGGTGGTGTATAGGGTTTGTCTTAATTGCTGTTCAAGTGCAATTTACTAACACCTGTTTCAGTCTAGGATGTTTTTAATACACTATTTACGAATGTCTGGGCTTCACAGATTAGTCATGTGACACTAGACTCATGCCTCAGAGTCACAAGGTTGAATGTGGCTCTGGGCAGTGGCATACCAGAGCGGTTGTCCTGGTTAGGCCATGCCTTTCCAAAAGACTTGGGTACTTCCTATTTCTTGTAATCCCATCCCAAGTGAGCTGCTAAGGAAACAAGACAGAACATGGTGAAGGAATCTGTACATTAAATGAGAATTCCTCATTTATGATGGCTCTTCAAAAGCAAATGTGAACATTCTTAACCTCACAACTACCTTGCCTCTCCTTGTGGACACATTCATCTTGTCCTGCCTGACCAGAAGTTTCACAGTGGGAAAGGAAAGAGGATGGTCATCAGTGTGGCTTCATTACAAATTGGGGGAAACATAATCTGGAAACAACTTTACAAAGAGTTATTTGTCTCAGCTTGGTAAGTCCACTTTAGGAAACATAACTCCAAAAGATTATGGGGAAGGTAATGTTGCCAGATATTTATAGCAGGGCTTTTCATAGTAATGAAAAGCTGGAAATAACCTAAATGGATAACAAAGGGGAAAGGCTAGACAGCCCATCATAAAATCATAGCATGGTGAGGACAGTGTCATATATTTAGTGAGTACTTGGTACAAGTGAAGTACGTGGCTAAGTGCTTCCCATACATTTCCTAACTTAGCAAGCCTGTGAGTAATACTGTTTTATCAGCGAAACAGTAGAGAGGCAGAGGATGAGTGGTCTGCCAAGCTTTTAACCCTGAATTAATAAGTTAATTAATTCAGTGTGTGATGGCCACTGGCAATAGAAATGACTTAGCTTCTGTTTTTGTGTATGGGAAATAATGTGATACGAGCTGAAGAAAATTGTGTGAGCACCCTATGGAGAACTGTGAGGAATGAAAGTACATTTGAATGGGAAAGGAAATAAATAGAACCTTCTCTTCTGCTTTTTGTAGGGTCCCTATGAAGGGGGTGGGGGCTGGGGCCCTGAGCCTCTGGAAACAGAGAAAGCATTCTCAGGTGCCCTTGGTTAGCATCAGGTTTGACATGCTCTTCTGCCTGCCCCTCATCCCAGCACTTAAGAATCCACCTCTCCCTGATTCCTTGACTCCCTGACTGTAAGAAAGCTTTGTGGAATGAGGCTTCACAAATCTCAACTTTTACAGCTACCTATCTTTTCCTTTCCTATCTTGGCTGCTGTCTTGGCTTCTGCTCTGGGGAAATCAAAGTATTTTCCAGCCCAGAGGGTAGTAGATCATGGACTTTTGACTTCCCTAGCTGCTTGTCCCCATGGCTCAGCAAGCTCCATGGACCAAAATCGGCTTGTTGATTATTCTTGGTGACATGAAGGACTCCAAGATGGTTAGCACCCGGGGTCTCTTGCCACAAGTACCATCATACATAGGCCCTGTGATTAACTCCAGTCCACTGTTCTTGCATTAGACAGGCCAGGTTGAAACACCCATAAGTGTTGGTCTCGGTTATTGGCAGGTGGGTAACAATGAGACAGAAGGAACATCATTGAGGCCTACCCCCACAGGGTGAATGGTGGGTCATTAGCCAGCTGTAGGGGTGGCAGTCAGGGAGGCAGTTGTCTGCTCCTGCTATATAAGCAGGGCTTCTGGCTGAAGGTTGAGGCTCTCTGCCAGCATGAGGCAGAGAAATGGCATACCAGTTTGGCATGATACAGGCTTTCTGAAGGGGACACTACGTATCTTATGAATCACAGCTGTTCGCCTGTCCTTCCTTGTATGACCTCTCTTGGTACCTCTTTTCATGCTTTCTAGCTTCATATTGCCCTTAGCCAGCTTCGTAACAGTCCGACTTGCCTGATGTTTTAAGTACCTTTCCTGTGTGGAGTAATAAGCCAGACCTTAAAGGGCTTAACTTAGTGAGACTGGGAACAGCATACACAAGTAGTGTGGGAAAAGAGGTGATTGAAGTGCTGTGACAGCCCAGCAGAGGGAGTTACTCTTAGCACCAAGTAGGATCAGAATAGCTGCATTTAATTAAGAGGTGCCCAACTTGTGTTTTAGTGTTAGGATCATTAAATAAAGTTAGCAGTAAGGTCTGGCCAAGGGTAGACTGCCTATTATGTCTCATTTTCTATGGCAATGCTAGATGCTTTTCTAGACACAGGGCCCCACAGCCCCTTCTAGGATGAGGCTCAGATTGTCAGGGGAAGTGGACGTTGAATCAGCTCTGCTTGTTCCTCTATAGTGAGCGCCAGGACTCCCAACTGGAGGATAGTAGCTGGTGCTCCAGGCCCCAGCCAGCCATGCTTCTGGCTGCCAAGCCCTTGCTACATTGGCATAGAAGACTTCCTAGTGCTCATTACTTGGCACCACTAGTGGCTGAGTGTTCAATACCTTTGTCTCTGCCGTGAGTTCTTGGCATTTAATCCAAGGCTGAACCCCTTGAAATGACACGAGGGTCCTAAGGTTTTCCAGGTGCCCTTCAATAGAGATGTATGAATATTGTCCCACTTGTCCTAACCTAATGTAATATGACTTCTTTTCTAGCAGGATAGATCTCCTCCCATCCTTTTGTTTTGTAAGCTACAGTATTTTAAAGGTGTTTTTCAAAGTGATCTGATTTGGGGTCTTGCTAATGCAGCAAAGCTTGGAATAGAAGGAAGAAGGCTCAGTATCCAAAGGTACAACTTTAACCTTTAAGCTACATGATTTGATCTGTGGAGGATTTTACTCTTCCATGTGTAGCACTCTGTATGATAGAGTAGTAGATTAGTTATAGGAACTTGACCTGCTGCATACATGGATATATGTGGAACAGTCCACTAGAAGAAAGGAAAGGAGAGGTTATACTGTGTGTGTAGCGTGGGTTTTTCCTCCAGATTTAAAAATGAGAACAAAACATAATGTGTGGTGCTTCAAGAAAATTCTGAATAGTGATAGATTTCTTTTTCTTCACTATTCTATAAATGTCTTTTTTTTTTTTTAAGATTTTATTTTTTAAGTGATCTAACCCATCAAAGGGCTCAAACTCACAACCCTGAGATCAAGATTCACATGCTCTACCGACTGAGCCAGCCAGGCATCCCTTTATAAATGTCTTTTTAGTCAATCTTTTTCAATTGCAGAGTATTACAGCGCTTAAACCTTTGATTTTTTTTTTTTCAAGGTGATTGAAGTATATGACTTGACTAAAGTAAAGTTAAAATATTGGTAAGTTTACTCCCCTGCTGGTCTATGCCGCAGGATTGGTACATATGGAGTTTATCTATTACCCTCATTAAGTTAATAAAGGATTCCCATCCATAGCAGTTCTGGTGCCATGATTTCCTCAGGTAGCCTCCAAGCCTACTTAGCTTTCTGGAGAAGAGAAGGAAATCTTGTTTAAGGACATGCTGTGTGTAAAACACTTCTCATATATGTCAGTTTATTTAGTCCTCACAACAAAGGACCTCAGGTTAGAGGTGATGTGACTATCTTCTAGGTCACAGATGCTGCCTGCCCCCCACAACCATAGGTCTGACTTCAAAGCCTATGTATGCTAAAGAGAATGCCAAAGGGATCACTATTTAGGAGCCAAAATCTACCTTTTTTTTTTTTTTTTTTTTTAAGATTTATTTAGAGAGTGCAGTGGGGAGGGGCAGAGGGGAGAGAAAGAGTCCTAAGCAGACTCTGCACTGAGTGTGAAGTCCAACCCAAGGCTCAATCTCACAATCCTGAGATGACCTGAGCCAAAACCAAAAGTCATATGCTTAACCAGCTGTGCCACCCATTTTTCTTTTTCTTTTCTTTTTTTCTTTTTTTTTAAAGATTTTATTTATGTGTTTGAAAGAGTAAGCACATGAGTGCATGGGGGAGAGGGGGAGAGGGAGAGGGAAAAGAAGAAGTAACACTTCTTGAGGACATGGACCCCACCATGGGGCTTAAGATCACGACCTGAGCCAAAACCAAAAGTTGGACACTCAACCAACTGAGCCACCCAGGTGCCCCTGAAATCTACTTTTTAGAAGGAAAACAATGCCTGTAGCATAAAAGAAATATTTGAGCCCCCATTATGGCAAGGTTCTGTGCTAGCATCTAGAATGCTCCATATAGTAAGCTTCCTTAACAGGCTTCCCTTTCCCTTTTCAGGGGCATGAAAAAAGGCCAATTCCTGGGATTAGCTCAAGCAGCATTTGTCACTAGGGAAGTGGATAAAGCAAATGTGTAATAGCACTGGCCCCTCCAGATTCTTTTTGTCTTTCAGTTTTGTTGGAGCCTTTGTACCTCAAGGTCTGGCTTCTTTTTTCCCTCTTAGTAGTTAGCGATGAGTAAAAGCATGGAGTCCAGGGGTCAGGCCTCCCTGGATTCATCATTCTGTTACCTCTGTGACCTTAGGCAAGTCATTTAGCCTCTCTGAGCTTGTTTTCCCATCAGAGAAATGAAGTCAGTACTGTGTGGCTGCTGGGTTAAGAAAAAGAGGTGTTCTAGCGTGCCTGGGTAACAGTCAGTTAGGCGTCCAACTCTTGGTTTTGGCTCAGGTCATGGTCTCAGGGTCATGGGATTAAGCCCTGCATCAAGGCACACTCAGTACAGAGTATTCCTGAGACTTAAGACTCTCTCTTCCTCTCCTTCTGCACCCCCTCCCCCCAAATGAATAAATAAATCTTTAAAAAAAGGAGGTGTTCCATGAATTATGCTAATTTTTAAAATTATTCTTAACCTTTAAGCATTCTCCTGAAAGTCATGAATGCTGTATCTTCTTGCCCATCATCTGAAATCATGTGTCCTCTTTGTTCCCAAGCCCCTCCCCCCTCAGATCTTTCCCAAGTGCACCCCCTCCCCCCAAATGAATAAATAAATCTTTAAAAAAAGGAGGTGTTCCATGAATTATGCTAATTTTTAAAATTATTCTTAACCTTTAAGCATTCTCCTGAAAGTCATGAATGCTGTATCTTCTTGCCCATCATCTGAAATCATGTGTCCTCTTTGTTCCCAAGCCCCTCCCCCCTCAGATCTTTCCCCTTTGCTTGGGATCCATTACCCCTCTCCAAATTCACCCAGTCCTTGAGTGCTGTCTGTTAAGAAACAAACTGCCTGAGGTGCCTGGGTGTTGCAGTTGGGACTCTGGGACTCTGGGTTTTGACTGAGGTCATGATCTCAGTTGTCCTATGTGGGGCTCTGCACTCAGTGTAGAGTCCCCTTCAGATTCTTTCTCCTTCTCCCTGTGCCCCTCTGTGCCTGCTCTGTCTCTCTCTTTCTGTCTCTCAAATAAAATCTGAGAAAGAAAAGAAAAAAGAAAAGAAAAGAAAAGAAAAGAAAAGAAAAGAAAAGAAAAGAAAAGAAAGAAAGAAAGGAAAGGAAAGAAAAAAGAGAAAAGAAAAAAGAAAGAAAACAAGTTACCAAACAAAAAACAAAAAAAAGAAAAAGAAAACAAGTTACCTTGCTTGGCTATACTGTTCTTTTAAGATGTTCATCCCCTTTTAAAAAAAGTTCCTTTCCAAGCTAAACTATTAGTAGACATTCTAGGAAAACATATTAACATTTTCTATTCCTGTGCCATTCTGTGGCATCCAAGTCTAGATGCCATGGGCTAAGACTGAATTTATTTCTTTCTTAAACTGCCTGATGACCACACAGGTCTTGGAAGGCGGTAAGGATCAATTCTGTGTATCAGCCTTGGAGACTTGACTTGTTCTGACCTCATTTATTATCCCTCACTTAAAAGTTCTTTAATAAACTTGTCATTTTTCTTAAAGATTTTATTTATTCATGAGAGACAGAGAGAGAGAGAGGCAGAGGCAGAGACATAGGCAGAGGGAGAACCAGGCTCCATGCAGGGACTAGATAGATGTGGGACTCAATCCCAGGACCCTGGGGTCACGCCCTGAGCCAAAGGCAGGCGCTAAACCACTGAGCCACCCAGGCATCCCTAAACTTGTGTTTTGACATACTTGTAAACTCACCTGCCTATGTTTAAAGAATAACTCCTCTAGCTACCATCTTCAGTGATTTGAGAAGCATCTTTGTTTTTCAGTGGAGTGCATTTTAACTCTCAGGCCATAGCTCCCACCATTGAGCAGATTGACCAGTCTTTTGGTGCAACCCATCCTGGAGGTAAGTCCATCTGATTCCTCTCCTTATCTGTTGCACCCCATAATGATGAACCTAGCAAGTGCACCATCCCCTGAAGCCAGGTTCCTATAGGATTTGACGGTTGATAACTGGGTGTGAAGGAAAGCTCCTGTCCCTTGTTTTCAGCGTAGTGGGTCAGTTAAGGATTCAGACATAAGGTAGATGGTGCCAGGCTGGTTTGTGTTCATGTCTTCTGATATCATTCACCCATGTCATTGTCTCCTCCTCACTCCTACAGTGTATAACTCCGCTGAGCAGCTCTTCCACCTCAACTTCAGAGGACTATCTTTCTCTTTCCAGTTAGACTCGTGGACCGAGGCTCCCAAGTACGAGGTTAGCCCTTCCTTTCCTATGGTATTTGTCACCCAGTACCAAGGTGATATGGACCCAGCAGACAGTGCCACCAGGGAAGCTGGATAGGAACCCTTTCTTTGGTTTCCTCATCTCTGAGGTCTTCAGGGACCAAGAGTGGTAGAGTGGGTGGGACTGATAGCAAGAACAAAGCCCAAGCTGGCATTCCCAAGAAGAGGGCGCTTTTCACTGCATAGTGAGGTCAGGCTTACTTTTCAGAAATAAATTCAGTTGTACTTTGCTTTAAAACTCCAAATCACTGGGATCCCTGGGTGGCGCAGCGGTTTAGCGCCTGCCTTTGGCCTAGGGCGCGATCCTGGAGACCCGGGATCGAGTCCCACATCGGGCTCCCGGTGCATGGAGCCTGCTTCCCCCTCTGCCTGTGTCTCTGCCTCTCTCTCTCTCTCTCTCTGTGACTATCATAAATAAATAAATTTTTAAAAAAAACCTCCAAATCACTGTGGAAGTTTTTTAAGTGGCCTATAATTTGAGACTTCATTCTGGATTTTCATTTATCTATTGCTTTTAGCAAAATGTTATATTCATCCTTAGGTAGTAGCAGCATCTTTAGGGTCATGAAATGATAGACGTTTGGTGAGGCTTACATTTTACTAAAGAAAGCATTCCCATAATTTCTTCTTGATGAAGGAAGGAAAAACTAAAATTAAAAATGGACTTGCATAGATGGGATGAGTTTATTGACCTGGAACCAGGTTTGACTGTGTGCTTTGACCTGACCAGTTCTTGAAGACCATGAGGGCTGGGGAAATGCCAGACCCTGGCTTACATGGCCTGCAGTATGCTTTTAGTAAAACTTTTGTCTTGTGTTTGCAGCCCAATTTCGCCCATGGCCTGGCTTCTCTCCAGATACCCCACGGAGCGACTGTGAAACGAATGTACATCTACAGTGGAAACAGCCTGCAGGATACCAAGTATGTGTGGGGAGCACAAGCTTCATGGGCCATGGGTTCCTTGGGAGGAAGGGCAAAGCCTCTGCTCATTCTTTGCCTGCCTCCAGGGCTCCCGTAATGCCCCTGAGCTGTTTCCTTGGCAATGTGTATGCTGAGAGTGTGGATGTTCTTCGAGATGGAACTGGACCCTCAGGTTTACGACTTCGGCTACTTGCTGCAGGTCAGTTACTGGCCTTGGGGTAGTGGATTCTCCATTATATCCATGTTGAGATAGCCCAAAATCGCACATGCTTAAAGATAGTTGGTACAAGACAGTACAGATATTTATGGTTAAAGCTTTTGTTTAAATTTGTGAAGGAACAATACACAGTTTTATCATTACAAAATCTTAATAAATGACAGTAGCACTGCTTCCCCTAGCATGTACGTAAGCCTTCTGTGTGCTTATATAGTTTTGCAGTGCTTCCCAGGCTGTTTACTGGAAATGTATCTTATGGGCTGCAATACTGGTCTTTTCTCCCCTTTTCCACCCCCTTTTTTTTTTAAAGATTTATTTGCCCATTTTGAGAGACCACACAAGGGGGAGGGGCAGAGAGAGTCTTAAAGCAGACTCCCCCACTGAGCACAGAGTGTGACATGAGGCATAATCCCACGACTCTGAGATCACAACCTGCGCCAAAACCAAGAGTTGGATGCTCAACCAACTGAGCCACTCAGAGATCCCAATCCTTTTTCCAGCCTTTATGCCAGTTCTCAGTAGGCTGGCAGCTGGGACTTTTTGGATTATGATTTGGCCAGACCCTGCTGCGAGTTTTGCTGACTATGAACAAAAAAAGAGCTGCTACCTTCAATGGATAGCCTCTCCAGGATCCATGCCTCTTTTGTGATTTCCTTTGGCTAATCTCAGCTACTGTGGACCTTGAGCCACACTTAATAGTATAGGCCATGTCTTTGGCCTGGGATCCAGGATAGTGGCTGTGCCTTCAAGGGGCTCAGTCTAGCTTAGTGAGTAATGAGTATTTGTTCATAAATTAGGATCTTGTGTTAGTTTCTAGGGCACTGGTTCTTAACTATGAAGAATTTGGCATATAAACTGAAGTTACTCCCCTGAACAATTAAGTAGTTCACAAGCTCTATGTTAGAAATTTTTTTTAAATGTGGTTTTCTAGCCAAGGCAGAAAATTTTACTTAAAAGAATGTTGCACTTGAGCTATAGTGTTTGAGAGAATTGAGATGTAGCAACAAGGTCAAGTGATTTAGGGTCTCTTTTGCCAGGAGGGTCACTCCTTGAAACAGCGAGGTAGCCAAGGATGGTGCAGTTATCCCAGGTGACAGCAAGAGGAGTCTGTTGGGAGAGGGGAATCTCCTCTAATTCTGGCTTCCACCCTGTACAGCACACTCCCAGCAATCACATCTCACTGCTTACAGGGTCAGTGGGGGAAACACTTTAAGTCAGGGACTCATCAAATTACTATCTAATCAAGTACTCGTTGAAAGTTTCCTTTGGTAAGCAGAAAGGTAGCTTGTCTCAACCAACCCATTTCTTACATCTTTACTTATGGATTGTAGCTACCAGGATGTTTTTAAGATAGGAATTCAGTATAACTGCCTTGATCCCCACAATAATTTATAGGAAGATTCACTCCAGGGAATCAGAAACTAAAATAGCCTCCTAAAACTAAGGATATTTTCCCCTGGGTAGGCTTCAAGTAGGGTCAGACGAGAGAAGACTTGCCTGTGAAGATTGCCTTCCCTATCACCCCACCCATCTGGACCTTTACAAGTGTCTGGTACCTGGAGATTTGGGGCATATAGTCTAGCTTGGCAGGACTTTTGGTGGGTTCTGTAGGGCACCCAGGCTTGCTTAAGTGCAAGATTTATAGGCAGAGGTTAATGTAGACTATGTTTTTCTCTGACCTCATTAATTTAAACACAACCATTCCTTGCCACTCAGTGTATGTGTGCTGTAACTGAAGACTGTTGGGTTAGTTGAAGAACTCAGAACTCAGTACCAGCTTATTTCAGATTTTAGATCTCTGAAGTCTTCCCTATAGAACAAATGGATTATTATACCTGAAAGAGCTTTGTCAGCTATAAAGTTCTGTTCAGAGTAAGGTGATGGTGATTATCATATACCAGGAAATGCAGTCTTACCCAGTTCTTGCCTCTTTTGGGGGGCAGGTTGTGGAGAAGTAAAACACTTTGTCTTCCCATCCACAGAATGGGGGAATTTTACTGTTGGTGTGTCTTTTCCTATTCCACAGCTACTTCTGTGTGTGTGTAACTGGAACCATTTCTAAAATGTATTAGACAGAGTCAGGGTTTAAAGATTTTTCCCAAAGAAGAAACTTCTGTCAAATGGGATTTTCTTATCCTCCCACTTTCTTAGTTTGTCATTTTTTGAGTGTTAGTGGGTCTGTCGGTGTTTGTATAATTAGGGAGTAAGTTAATGGATGTTTCCTGTTGACTTCTCTATAGAGTGATCTTTAGGTCTAGTCTCTAGTTGGGGGTTACCATTGAGAAGCCCCTCTTAACATAAATTCCTGTATCTTAACAGGACCTAGAAAGTGGCAAGAGATAATAGCACCTCATTATATACTTTCATAGCATCTCTGCTGCTGTTTATTTTACCATAGTTGTGTGGTGTCGGATTGGAATCGTCACACCATAAGCTCCATTATGGGCAGAG
This sequence comes from Vulpes lagopus, assembly GCF_018345385.1. NCBI lineage: Eukaryota > Metazoa > Chordata > Mammalia > Carnivora > Canidae > Vulpes > Vulpes lagopus. Next base: position 109,056,170 of record NC_054833.1, on the reverse strand, counting down.
ACTGCATTTGTTTTGCTCAGCATGTTTCTTCAATATCTTACAAAGTGTCTAGCCCATGGTAGTCAATAAGTAAATATTTGGTGAGTGAATGAATGAAGTTTTCAGAGCTCCACATCACTTTTCTTGGATTGAATGAGTCTCTGGGATTCCTTCTTTCTTTTTTTAATTATTATTATTATTTTTTTTTTTTTTTTTAATGAAAGAGATGGGGAGGGGGCAGAGGGAGAGAGAGAGAGAGGGAGAGACTCTTAAGCAGGCTCCATGGCCAATGCAGGACTCAGTCTCATGATCCTGAAATCATGACTTGAGCCAAAATCAAGAGTCAGATACTTAACTGACTGAGCCACCCAGGGGCCCCTCTCTGGGATTATTTCAAGAAGATAGTGATCTCTCATAGCATCTCAAGCCCTGTGACCTAGTATTTCTGCTTGCATGCAGTCTTGCCCCTCAGCCAGAGCTAAAAATGCAGTGTGCAGTCATTGGCCTCTCTGGGGCCCCCTTGGTCCCAGGCTGCAGGATATCAGGCCCTGACTGGGAACCTGACCACCTCTCCCTTATTCTCTGCAGGTTGTGGACCTGGCCTATTAGCAGATGCCAAGATGCGGGTATTTGAACGTTCAGTATATTTTGGTGATTCTTGCCAAGATGTTCTTAGCGTGCTTGGCTCTCCGCACAAGGTCTTCTATAAGTCAGAAGACAAGGTACGGAAAATGTGTTTATGAAGTTAAATAGGCTTTTTTACCTTTTAAGTAAAGTCTGTCCCCAAAGTGGGGCTCGAGCTCATAACCCTTAGATCAAGAGTCACATGCTCTACCAACTGAACCAGGTAGGCATTGCATTGTCCTTTTTTAATCAATATTAACTTAATATCAAGTAAATATAAATTGTTATTTTTCCATAGAACCTGTTCTATGAAAACTGATGAATTAAATTGAAAGCTCTTTTCTGATCCTGTTGGTCAGATTGTCCTGCCTTTTCTTGGAGACCAGGGCCCAGTCTGTAGTCAACCAAAGCTGGGGGGGGGGGAAGCTGGCTGCACTGTTCAGCACCAGTAGCAGAGATTCTGACACTTTTGCTTACCTAGCAGCTTAATGTTATACACAAAACATAGTTTGTAGACTTTTAGTTAATCTGAGAATTGTATTAAGGAGTTGGATTTTGTTATTTTTTTCCCAACAGATGAAAATTCATTCTCCTTCCCCTCATAAACAAGTTCCATCCAAGTGCAATGACTACTTTTTTAACTACTTCACTCTTGGAGTGGTAAGTTGTGGTTCCTTAGAGAAATGTTTCATTTCTGTGGTAGCAGACCATGCACCTGGGCACACCTTTGTGTATACATGAAGCTGTAACCATGCCTGGCAGCAGGGAAACTAGCCCCAGCTGGCTCCACCCAGTGCAGTGCTGTCTTGCATTGGCACCCTAAAGGGGGCCTTCCCTGCCACTGAGATTTCTCAGAAGCACCAGGTTCCCTGGTATTTCTCGGCTTCTTTATTGAGGAAAACATGCTGCATAAGTGGAGGCTGTGGGAATCATTCAGGTTAACATAGTTTGGGATCTACACATTTGTAGAACATATACAAGCTTCTTCTGGAATCTCAAAACAGGGAGACTAAAAAGGGTCAGATAGTGGAAATGTGCTTATGTATTTTTAGAGGATTACCCCAAAGGCATTGCTGTGGTCCTGTGCTCTGGACATGGAGTGCTGAATGGAACTGGTGTCCACTGTCAGTGCTGACAGTGCAGCTGGTGGATGGGATGTGTGTGAGAAATTGTGGGGGGGGGGAGAAATTGTGTAAACTCTGCGCTAGCAGGATACATCTCAGAGGGCAAGGCTAGCCTGGACCTGAGGTCTTTGAGTGTTTGAGCTTTCTAGAGCCTGAGGTCTTGATGCAGCAAAGAAAGGGTAGATTCTGGAGAGGGAGAAAGGAGATACTGGGGTCAGCCTATGTGGAAAAAGATCAGAGGAACCAGGAGTAGTGGGTAAACATAAACTCTTGAAGGTACGGCAGTGGCAGGAGGGAAATGGCATTCTGTAAGCTGAACCTCTTGAGTTCAAGGACCAGTGATAATAAGGGACAAGGAAGATGGAACAAATGGACCAAACCCTAATAGGACTTAATGTAGGTCATGTAGGGGTGGGGTCAGAGCTAACCCTGCGGTCACAAGCCTAAACAACTGACAGGATGTGAAACTGGGAAGGGTGTGGGAGATAGGAAGAAGTGTTCAGTGGGCAGCATCAAATCCAGCTCTGAGTCCTGGTGAGAGGCTAGACCTTCAGTTCCAGGAGTTGCTGACTCCCACAGGGCCTAATGGCCAGTAATGGCATTCAGAATAGTTAGGTGCTTTGAGCCACTGGAAAGTCAGGTGGTCCCTGAATCTTCTTGGTGGCCTTTAAGCCAAAATCTATGCTCAGTTAATTTTTAATCAGGGGCTTGTTAGGAAAGGTCTCTCTGATGTGTTTTGAGTTCCCAAGCAGTAAGAGCTGTAGCCCATGGGACTACTGGGCCTGCTGCTACAAAGTTTGGAATGGACCTACAGATTTCTGGGTGCCCCCTTCACTGAAAATGTCCATTTAAGGCTACTTGATCTCAGCTATCCCCTTGACTGTTGTTTGGGAGAAGGCTATTTCCCAGCAGCATCCCTGTTGTGGAGTGGCTATCTCTGAGTTGGACATGGCCTTGGAAAGGCCTTTGTCCAGCCTCAATAACCTTCCCTACTTGGACATCCTTGTTTTCTACCCCAGGATATCCTCTTTGATGCAAATACACACAAAGTGAAGAAGTTTGTCCTACACACCAATTACCCTGGGCATTATAATTTTAATATGTGAGTATACCTATACCTTCCCCTCCCAAGAACTGAGCTTTGGGTTGAAAATCCCCAGGAAAAGAGAGCTTGTGGCTTTGAATGTTCACTAATTTGTCTGTACCTGAATTCTTACAGTTTCGTGGGAAGCGAACATTTCCTGAGTGTTTGCTCTGTTCCTGGTACAGTGTCCAAACCTTACGTCTCTCCATTTGTACCCATTTTACAAATAGGGAAATAGGTTCAGAGAGCTTTGTATCTTGTCCAAAATGATGTATCTGTCTAAGATGGCTCTAGACCCCAGAGCCAGGGCTTTGGGGATGGGTTCCTTCTGTGTTTCCTGGGGTGCAGGGTTGAAATGCATGGGTGGTCAGGCCTCTCAGAGGGCCCAGCCTTTATCCATCTGGCTTCTCTCTCTAGTTATCACCGCTGTGAGTTCAAGATCCCACTAGCCATAAAGAAAGGTGAGTAGTGGATATCCTCAGACTAAGAAAAGGGTTTTGAAGTTAACCTCATGAGAAGACAGTGATCCAAACAGAAATGGTAGCAGGAGCCTTTGCCTACCTGCTTTGCCCATAGTCTGCTTTGCCCTCAGCTTCTCTGGGTTAGGGCTTTATGCTCCTGGAGGCTCTCAAGGTCTTTTTCTATAATCATGGGATTAGTGGTCTCTGATGGGGAGAATTTCCTATATACGATTATCCAGGTGCTCCCGAGTCAGCCTTGTGACTGCTGTCCCCTCTTGGTTCTCTACCCTCTTTCACTCAGGAATTCTGAAATAGCCCATCTGTCCTCTCTCCGTACTCCAACCCTAATGCACAGAGTGGCCAGGTCTGGATTCTGCCTAGGGCTGGGGTCACAGGTAAGCTGGGCCAGCAACCAACCCACTCTGTATTCTCTTTTCAGAAAATGCAGATGGTCAGACAGAAACATGTACAACCTACAGCAAGGTGAGCTCCTATTTTCCCACCTCATGTAGCCCCAAAATGAGGTGGGTGTGAGCCTGCCAGCAGTCTAGGGCCCGTGTTTCTGGGCCAGCCATTGGTCACAGGCATGATTAGGTCTCTGCTAACCCCGTGCCGCCTTTTGCAGTGGGACAACATCCAGGAGCTCCTGGGCCACCCTGTGGAGAAGCCTGTTGTCCTGCACAGGTGAATAGGAGGTTGCTGTCTCTGACCACCCTGTCCTGCTCCTCACAGCCCAGAAGACTGAGGGAAGCCTAGCAGTACCTATGGCTTAGAAATGACAGAAGTTGTCTTGTTGCCACATACGTACTTCCTGCCCCCACCCTGCATATTACCACTGGGCCAGCTATTCTGCATATTTACCTACACCAGAGAGGTGCCCCCCTCCCCGGGGATAGCTCCCCTCTCCAGGTAGGGGGGGCTTTCACCTCTAGTTATTCAGAAAGGGAAGCAGTTTTCACTGACTGTCCTGGCTCTTTTTTTCCCATTAAAGTTGCCACATGCTATAGTCTACAGCTTCATACCCACTTCATACCGTCCTGCTTGAGGCTCCTCCCTCCTAACTTGTCACTCTAGTCTAATTGCATAATAACTTCCTGTGCCCCACTGGGCTTTGTAGGGTTCAGAATTTAAATGATACCTATCACTACCCCTGGTACCTCAAGGGCCTGTGTAGGAAACAGACAGCCATGGGAGATACTGGGCCAGTGGCCCCCATCTCAAAAGGGACTAGATGCCCTGCCTGGACTCGGCTTCTGTCTGCCTTTCTAATTCTAGCTTCCCTGGCCACAGGTCCTCCTCCCCAAACAATACCAACCCATTTGGCTCCACATTCTGCTTTGGTCTTCAGCGGATGATCTTTGAGGTAAGTCCTGGGGGTTGATGAGCTAATGGCCATGGCAGGGACAGGCAAGTGATGGAGTATGGTTAGGGAGGGCCTGATGGTCCTGCTGGTTACTGATTTTCTGGTAACCCTGTCTGCTAAGAATATGACCTGCCCACATTTAACAGTAAGAGTTCAGAAATTATGTTGGGGAAATTTGAGGTCATGGAGGCTACAGTGGTCTATATCCAGCAAGATGAGAGGTAACGGGGATCCCACATATGTGAAAACATAAATATGGTAGGAAAGGGAACCCCTGGGAGCAAGTGGAGCTCAGCATGGGAGTACTGGGGGCCTTTAAATGCCATATTAAAGAATGTGCTATGGGTAAGTGGCTATAGAGGCCCCATTGGCTAGGAAGAATGGGCTGTCCCTTGTCTACCTTTTGGATGCTACACCCTCAGTAGGCCCCTAGCAGTGCCAGAAGGACTGAATAAATATGCAGAGTGAAGTTTTTGTATCCCATGAAGAACACACAGTTGCTGGGCCAGAGATGACCCAACCCTGTGTGCAGGTGTGTTGCACATACAACCTCCGTCCTTTGTGTACAGGAGCTACCCCAAATCCTGTGTCTGCACTCACAGCCCCTGTACTGGTGGTTTTTATGGATCTGATTGCCTGCCCTGCCTACATCCTTTCCACTCCTTCCCTTTGACTCACTGTCGTCTTCTCACACCAGGTCATGCAGAATAACCATATTGCCTCGGTGACCCTGTATGGCCCCCCCAGGCCTGGTGCCCACCTGAGAACAGCGGAGCTCCCCTAAGGACATCACTGGCCCATGCCCCTCTGCCCTGTGGAGCTGTGTATTGGTTCCTATTCAGTGGGCCTCCATGTGCCACCCTGTGGATATTCTTGGACACCTTGCCATTGTTGAAAGGCTGTTGTGATGTTCTGAGGTGGGGCTCGGACTATGTGCTCTGCCATGGGGTGAGAGGCTCGGAGATTCCTCTGTCTTTCCTCAGCCTGCTTTTGCCAACAGAGGACACAGACTGCAAAGAGAAGCACAAACTCTGAGCCTTGATACCTGGACCCAGGCGACCTCGACTAACACATATGGAGACAGAGGTCTGTCTCTCCTGTTCCACATGCATTGCGAAGTTAGTACTCTTTCTGTGGCTGAGGACACAGGCACCCAGGACAAGGACAAGGTCCTGCCTTTGGCCCATCATGCCACATGACCCTTCAGGCAAGCAGGTGGCATGTCCATAGTACTTGGTTGCGACTTTTGCACTACATCCACTTTAGTTACTTGATGAGCTGGCTGTGGCCAAGATGGCCCAGTTCCTTCCCTGTTCCTTCTTTGCACGTGCTCCCTTCCAGGCCCAGTAGGCACACCTAACTCATTGAAACACAGCTTTTTACCATCCAGGAATGTGCCCAGGCCTGGTTCCTACCCCTCTTGGAGCCAGCCTTCAAGGTCACCTGTGCCCCTGCTGTGCCCCAGCCTGGCTTAGCAGGCTGCATGTTTCCATCCTGTTTGCCTCTTTTATTTAATGCCAAAGTTTTAGCCAAAGACATCTTCCTCCTTTTGTTGTTTCGGCATTCTGTTCTGCACTGTGGGCTGGCTCTCTTGCCCCAGCCCTGGGCAATGTCCCCTGGCCAGGCCCATTCATGGCTCAAGGCCTCTGGGGACTCAAGGAAGGCTGGGCTGCTCAGTCTTTTCATGGGTCTTGCTAAGGAAAGTAGCATATGTGCTTTAAAAATAATCCTTTTGAAAAGAATTGAGAAGAGAAATGTATAATTTTATCCCATTTTTAATATTTTGGTCTAGCAACTTGTGATACATAGATGACAATTTTGTGAGTTTTTCAAATGTGTGTACAGATTTTTGTAAATATGACTCTTTTGTAATTAACTCATGTACAGCCTCATCCTATAGAGTTTAACAATGAATGTGCAGGGGACCTGCCCCAGGCTCCTAAGTGGTTCCTGGGCGTACAGCCAGCCTTATGTGGCACTCCCATAATTTTGTGACTGACTAGTGTCTTCCCATTTGGACTGTGGCCTGGCCAGAACCCCCCCCCCCCCAACACACACACACACACCCCACTGTAGGGGCAGCCAGGACTATTCCCATCTTCCTAGAATAGGGGAACCCTCCTCATGCCCTGCCCATACCCCTCCAATAAAGACCTATGCCCTCAGCAGCGGCTCACCATGTGCTGTTGCTGGATGTTTGTACTAAATAATAAGCATGGGAGTGTTGATTTTCAAGAAAGTGGGTGAACAATATGGGAAGTTTTGTGGTAGAGTCATCTTAGGTTCCTTGCCTCTCTGGAGTGGGGCAGCACAGCTTCAAGTAGGAGACTGGTGTGTGTGTGTGTGTGCAAATTCTTGTGTGGTGGAGAAAGACTCTAGGTAGGACCAGGCAACTCAGTGTGTCTCCATCCGTGGTGTTCCAGCCAGACCAGGGCCTAGGAGGGGTTGGCTTCAGGAAAGAAGACCTCAGAAGAAGATCTAAAGGTGAGTACATGGCTGAAAATCCAATTTGGAGGGACAGATGGGAATCAAAATGCCTACCTTCAGATTGAGTTCTAGCAGAATGCCTGCCAGTTCCATGAGGACTGAGGCCAGGCCCCCACACCTCCTCCAGCCTTGAGAAAGATCTGCATGTTATCACTCAGGGACTTCCAAATCAAGGAGTATGGTCCTATTCCATGAGCCTCTGCCACCACCCATCCCCAACCCCCTAAAACCTACTTGGTGCTAGGAGGACCAAACATGTCCACCTGTTTGGTGGGTCTTGGTGCTCTTTGGCCTCAGTCCTGGCTGTCTCAAAGAGCTACCATTCAGTTGCTTCTAGATCACTTCCCAGTAGGGTAGGTGTGCAGGAGCCAAGCTCAATCTTCATTCCCTAGGGACTCGAGGCAGACTTTCAGGGGTAGGAGGCTAGATTTTGAAGTGTACCTCTGGGAAACAACTACATACACGGCAGTAACCCTCCTGGGTCTTAGTGAGAGGCTCTTGGGGCCATGAAGGTGGCTAGGGGCCCCACTGGAAAGAGCCAGCAGCGACAGGCCATGGACGGGCGCAGGCTGGCCCTTGGGGCCCGTTCAGTAGGCGCCACATAAGCCACATGTCCGAGGCCGAGAGCCCGTGCACTACTACCAGCTCTCGGTAAAAGCAGGGGTCAAAGGTGCGCAAGTGCGGCGCGGCTGAAGGACGAGGGATGCCAAAGGTGCGGAAAGCAGGGTGAGGCTCGGGTATGAGCCGAAGGCGCTGGAGACACATACCCAGAAACACGTCGTCAATGGGGAAAAGCTCAACCTGCGCGCAGGCGCCGGCCAGGCGACGCAGCGTGGCCCCCGAGAGCACAAAGCCGCCACCACCCGCGTAGGCCGGGTAGGCGGGCAGGCCGTACACGGCCTCCGGGATGTAGTACTTGCTGGCCCGCGTGCGGATTGGACGCGCCTGCACGATCACATCACCCGCAAGCAGGTCCTGCGCCGGGTCCCGCGGCGCCAGGAACGCCAGCAGGTTTCCCACGTGCACAAACACGTCTGCGTCGCCCTTAAAAACGAAGCGCACCTGGGGGCAGTAGGCGGAGGCCCAGGCCAGGAAGTGGATCTCCTTGAGCGTTAGGTTGAAGAACGTGTCGTCGAACGCCCAGAGGAGGATGTCCGCGTACGCGCGGCTCTCGGCACGCAGCAGGGCAGGCCAGTGGCTCCGTGGGCCGTCCCCCTCCGCGTCGGCCCCGTCGGTGCCCGCGCCCCGGGGCACGCCCAGCAGGAACACGCGGCGCACGAGCGCCCCCTGCACGCGACCCTCAGCACCCCACGTCTGGCGCACGGCTTGGCGCCGCTCGAAATCCGCCGCCACCGACTTGACGGCGATGAGCAGGTCGGGGCCCCCCGCGGGCGAGCCATCCCCTCGGCACTTGTGCGGCTGGTTGATGAGCAGGGGGAAGCGCCGCTGGTCCTTGGCGCGCAGGTAGCGGCCAAAGTCAAAGGGCCCCGTGGGTGTGGGCGGCTCCGGCGTGTCCCCTTCGTAGGCCAGCGGGGCCGCGGCGGCGCCTGCGTCCGGGGCCGGGAAGACGCGGAGGCCTGGGGTGGGCCCCGGCTCGGCCTCCCCTTGCGGCCGGGGGGCGCCGGTCGTCGGGGCCGCGCCCTCGCGCTGCGCGTAGAGGAGGAGGCCGAGGGCGGTGCCCAGGAGCAGCGTGAGAGACGCGTCCCCGCGGAGGCGCAGCCTCCGCCTCATGTCCGAGCGGCTGGCGCCCGCGCCCCCTGCGGAGAGACGCGGTCAGGGGCTCGCGACGCGGAAGCCATTGGCCGGGAGGGGCTCCGGGCGTCGCTGTCCCCGAGGGGAGGGGGCGGTGGCCGCCGGCCCAGGGCCTCCCCTACGCGCCATCCATCCCCCTCGGGCGCTCCTGCTCTGGGCCGCGGCACCCGCGCGGGGCTGGGCACCCAGGGGGGCTGCAGGTTCCTCCTACACACAGTCCCCACCCCCTCAGCGCCGCCGGACGCGGCCCCCAGGCCGGAGGCGCGGGGCTCGGCCCTTCCCCGCCCGCCTTCCCGCCGCAAAGCCGATCCCTTCGACCACTCCCTACCCACCACGTCGCTCCTTGGGATCCTGACACGCTTGTCCCTTGGGAGCGGCGCGGCCCCGGACGCCAGGGCCTCCGGGGCTCGGCGCGGGGTCCCAAGGGCAGCCAGGGACGGGGCCTGGGCCAAGTGCAGCGTTGGCAGGAAGGGGGGGCCGGGGCCGCCGCCACGTGACCCTCCAGCTGTGCGCGCCTGGACATCTGGAGCTCGGCTCCGCCCTGGCGCCGCGGGCAGCGCCGTCTCCGTCTCCGAGGGGAGACTGATCTGAGAGGGCTCCCCCAGGCAGCTCTCGCTGGGCAAGCCTGAGGAGGCGAGTTCTGGTCTCGGGGTGGGCTCCAGTTCCCCACATCTGCTTGGGGGGGGAGCAGGAAGGAACTTTAGCCTCTGGTTAATCTCCACACCCCCACCTCTCCAGAGTGAGGCAGGGCCTGGCTTGGCAGGAGCCATGGGCAGGCGGGTCCCAAGCCCTGAGGCTGAGCATTTGAGGCATCTACTTGGCCACAGCCTCAGGCGATCCTTGGAAGCGCTTCTCAGCTCACCAGCAGCCCAGGTTCAACCACCAACCAGGCAGGACCTGTATAAGTCACAGATGGCGCAGGACCGGCTGCCTCCTTACTCCTGGCTCCGCTGTGCCGCCCCTGCTCCCGCCCCAGCAAACACACACTGGGACCAACAGGGCAGCTCATTCGACTCTCACAACTCTGGTAGTAGCTTTCATTGCTCGTGCCCAGAGGGGGCCCTGCCCCTCAGGGAGTTAAGTGACTTGCCCAGCATCATACAGGAAGAAATTAAGAGCATTGCCCTAGGTCTTCTGGAGTTCCGTCGGGCCTCTTTCCTCTGTCCTCCCTTGCCCCCTCCCCATCTGTCCACCAGGACAGGAGGCCAGCGCTGTCTGCCTTAACTTCACAGGTGAGCACTTCATTCTGTCTCCCCAGAGGCACCTCCCGACCCCATGGTCCCTAGTGCCCCAAACCAGCATAGCCTCCTACAGGCAGAAATAACTTGGCCTGGGTCACCGTAGGCCGGATTGGACTGGCAGGAATGGTTCAGCTTGAGGGATTCCTGAAGTAGGCTGATGAATAAAGGGCTCGATCTGGGACCCATGTGGGCAGAGCGTTCCTCTGGAGATTGAGAGCCCCCATCCCAGCAGGCAGCCCCACCCTCCATCCAACAAAAAGACAAACTCTGAGGTCCTCCTGGACTCTCCTCATCCGTTGGTACTAGGCCTGTTATCCTCCATCCTAAACAGCTCTCCATGTTCATCCTTTCCCCCATCTCTGCAGCCATAGCCTAGGCCTCCACCCCTATGCTCCCCCCCTCAACCTCTAACTCTTTCTCTCCCTCCTCACCAGCCTCCCAACCTTAACTCCTCAAATCCTCTAAATGCTTCTCACTGGCCTCAGTATAAAATCCAAAATCTGTAAAATGACTTACCAGACCTGGAACTGCCTCCCACACTCACCAGCCGCTCTCATTGCAAACCCACCTACCTACCCCTAGGTCCACCCACACCAAACTTTCTTTCCTTCTAACATTCCTCAAGACATCACCGCAGGTGAAGCTCTGCCCAAAATGTTGCCATTCCCTCAACCCCATACCAGCTCCCCTTTTCACACTCCTATCTCTTACTGGAAGCCTAGCCCCTAACCTGGGTTAGGCACCTCCTCAAAGCTCCCACAATTTTTATATTTTTCACAATAAAAAAAAACAGGTAATATTTTATTACTATTGCTTTAAATTTGCAGTCTGACACTGAGTATGAACTGGAGGCAGGGAGGTTTTGTGTATCTTGTTCACCACAGTATTTGCAGCACCCAGGATGATGGCTAGGACACAGCAAGTGCTTCATAAGTAGTTTAGTTGTTCAATGAATGAAGAGGTAAGGGCTGGCCAGAAGCCGTGCCTTTGGGGTGGGTAAACCGCTGGAGTAGGCCGCCCACGCACTCTACTGCTATTATAGTATCTGGGGCCAAATCCCCAGTGGCACCCCAACAGGCATGGTGGGTGCTTGCCCAACTCCTGGAGAAGGCAGTCAACACTGCCCAGGAGCTCCAACAGCTGGGCCAAGCGGGGTTGTAAGTGTGGTCTCAGAGTCCTGTGGATGGATAGGATCTCAGCAGTAGCAGCAGAAGGGACCCTAGGGTCATCCAGGTGCTCCAAACCCTGTTGGGCAACTGACCGATTGCCCCTTTTCTGGTACCCAGCCTAGGCCAGGCCACCATCGGGATTCGTGAGGCCCAGCAAGTCCTCTGCCAGGCTGGTGAGCTCGTTCTCCTCGAGGGCCTCTACGAGGCGCTGCAGTGTGGCGCGGCGGCCCTCGGCCTGCACGAAGCGCTTCAGCAGCTGGAAGGCCTGCTCGTAGAGCCCTTCGCGCTCATACTCATAGGCCAGGGAGTCGAGCGCCGGGTCCTTCAGCGCTCGGCAACCTCGCTGCAGGGAACGCCCCACTTTGCGCCATTTGAGACCCACTGAGCGCGCGAACTTCTGTTGGTCCTGCAGGCTCAGCGGCCGGTTCACTGCGGGGGCGTAGGAAGCAGAGTGAGCGCGCGGGGAGGTCAAGACGGGCACCACCCCCCCATTCCCGCCCCAGACCTTGCTCCTCCCCAAACTCTGCCTTCCCAAGGACTCTACCTCGCCCTCTGGCTCTCTGCGCACGCCTCACCTATGGGTTGTCCTTGGAACAGAAAAGTCTGGCCAGGTGGCGGCGGCGGCGGCTTCTCCTCTGAGAGGGAGGTGGCAGTGGCCAGGGACTGCGAGGGCGCTGGAGCGACCTCCACGTCGCCATCCTGGCGCCCCGAGCCACACGTCAGGTTCCGCAGTGCGTCCTCCAACTCCGAGAGTTCCTCGTCCCGGAGCCGATCAGGCTAGGGAGGGGAGTGCGGCGTCGGTGGGGGTCTTAGCCTTGGTCCCCGCCCCACGCCAACCTGGCCCCGGCCCAGCCGCACCTTCTGGGCAAAGATGCAACTCAAGCAGCGCTCCTCATCCGTCAGCAAGGTGTCCAGCCGCTCCGCGCCGGCGCGCAGCTCCAGTTCCAAAGGCATGGAGCGCTGGGCGAGAGCCGCCGCCAGGCACGCTTGCAGCGCGGCGCGCAGCGACCCCTCGCGGTAAGCGCGGAGGAAGCGGCTGCAGGGCTGGCGCCCGCAGAAGCGCAGCTGCACAATCAGCTGCGGCTCACTGCGGTGGATCTTGAGCATCTGCAACACGTCTGGGCTCCCGCCACTCTCTGCGGAGGCGGATAGTCAGGCGACAGGAGGTCCCCACGCGGGGCCGTTCTCCAAGCGGCCGTCGTGGGGTGAAGCCCATGCAGACTCCCTCCCTGTCCCGAGCTCCCAGCCGGGAAACAAAACTGGGAGGCACACAGCAGCAACCCAAAATGAAGGCCAGAACCTATCACAGGGAGTACCCTAAGACAGAGTGGGTGCCACCCCAGCCCCATCCTTGAAGCCCCAAATAAGGGTAGGCAAAAGGGACGTGGGGAGAGGCTTTGCAGCACAGAGAGGGGCATGTGCCCAGGGCAGCCAAGCCATCTGGGTAGGCGGCCACCGGGGCAGCGGAGGAGCGAGAGGTCTCAGGTCTTCAGCCTCTACCAACTGTAGCTCCCGCTGCCCAAGGAGGCGGATCCCCCAACCAGTCTCAGCTTCCTGTGGCCTCTGCCCTGAGATGGGAAAGGGGCCCAAAAGGTAGGGACTGGGGAGGGGTCTTGGGCAAGGAGTGCTGCAGTGAGAGAGGAAAAGAGAAAGATACCCGATTAGTAGAAAGCAGTGAGCTGGCTGGTCTGGGGAGTGCGGGGCATCGAGCGGGGCTGGGGCGTTAGTGTGCATACAGGCAGATCACACACAGACACGGGGACACACGTCTACACCTAAGGGCACACATACATAAACGGGTAAGATGGAGCCTATGAAACCAGGCATCCCTCTCCTCTCCCCCTGCCCCCGTCAAATCTTTTCCATAAGGCAGTGGTTAAGCACAGGCCCACAGAGTTGAGGAGCTGGGACGTGGCCCCCTGGTGTGGCCCACGAGAGGCCCAAGCCCTCCTTCCTCTTCAAGTGCCCCCCTGCCCACGCACCTGCCAGCGCAGTCCGCAGAGCCCTGTACACCGGCACCTTCTGCTGGGCCTGAGCGTAGGCATCAGATAGGACCACCTTGTCCAGCGAGGACTCCACAAACAGGTATGCGCTGCCCACCCACTCCTCGAGTCCATCTGGCCCAGTCGCCATCTTGCCTCCTGGAGACGCAGATGGTCAGGCATCCAGACCACCCCCAACCCAGCCGTAGAGACAACTGTCCAGTCCTGAGTGGCTCAGCTGTCCCCAGCCAGCTGGCACATTTGTAAGGGGAAGTTCATCCTCCTACAGGCGGCCCCTTGTGCCTCTGAATCTGCACAGCCCAGCCAGCCTCAGCCCAGACCTGCGGGGAGGCCTGTCCCTCCACTAATTTCTCAGAGAAAGCCCAGGGTTACAGTGGCAGAGAAAGGGAGATATTATCCTGCAGTGATGACAGAGAAGTTCTGACCCCTCCTGGGCCAGGATGTCTCTCTTTCAAAGCTGACAGGAGCCATCCTTATCGTGGACAGTGCCCATGCTACACAGCCAACCGAGCCCATGCCCTGGTATGCCTTCAGCTTAATCTTGAGCCCCCAAGATCACTTTGGGACCACAGCCCCCATTAGGTTTTCTCACCTGCATTCCTACTGTACCTCCTGGTTTCATTTTAAAGGATACCTGTGGTTTTCACCTGCCCAGATTCCCTCTCCCAATCCTGACTGACCTTTGGGGCATCCCCTCTCCCCTCTTCTCAATCCACAGCTAACCCCACTCCTTAGTTCCAGGTGTGCACAAGTGAAATATACCTAGCCAAACTGCATATTCCACTCCTCTTTCTAAAGTGATTTGTTCAGAGTTGGACATAGGTTTTAGTTTGGACCAATCAGAACCAGCCTGCAACCTTAGCTGGACCGATAAGAAAGAGATATTGTTTCCCTTCCCACCAGACTAAGCTGGAAGAAAGGATAGGACTCATCTGCCACTGCCTGGAAAGAGCCTGGCTGAGGATAAAATCGACACAGAAAGATACACAGCCGAAGATGAATAGGTGCGTGCCCAACTGTACTGTGCTCCTGGCTCTGTCTGCACCTTGAACTTTCCAGTTATGTGAGTTAAATCATTCCTTTATGTTCTAAAGTCCTTGGAGCTGGGCTCTTGTCTTATGCAACTCAAATCATTCTATTACAGATTTCCTCCTTGTCCAGACAGAGCCAGGGCCCCTTGCTGCTTATATCTCTTCTATCTGTCTTCTGACAATATCCTAGCCCTAGATGGGGGAGGGGGGCAAAATCCCAGTCAGGAAACCACTTCTTTGACCCTCCTCAGCTTAATTGCCTCCCAGTTACAGCACCATGAGGCAGCAGGTGGAGAATTGCCCTGCCTCTTCCTCCCTTCCTCACCTTAGGCAACATCCCATCCTTTTCCTAGAAACGTAGGCTCAAGACCCCACCTACCGCCCCACCAGTCACACTTCTTTGTCTCTGATCTTTGTTATTTATATACAGTAGGCAGGGACGGTTGGGGAGTTGCTGAGCCCTAGCTGTGAGCGTCCTGGATGTCAATCCTTTGAGCAGAACAGAAGGGGTGGCCCCAGCTGGAATTCGTTTACACCAGGGTCAGGGAACAAGGGAGGAGGAGGCACTGCCTGAGGGAAACAGGACCACAGCCTTGGACCTTGCTGGGGAAGGAGTAGGAATCCTGAGCTCAACGCAGAGGCTGCATTTCAGATCTCCCCCCCAGACCCTAACCTGAGAGCCAAAGCTAGGATAGCAACTGGGCAGGGGCCCTCCAGCATCACCCAGACCTGGCAAGAGAAATGATATCTGGTGATGGTCGCTCCCACCCTCAGTCTGAGCAGAGGGGACATGCCTTTTGAGCGCCCCCTGTCCTAACCTTCTGGTAGAAAACATTAATACTCCTGTATTTAAGCAAAGCAGTAGTCTGGAAATTAACAGGAAGCTAGCTAACATTGTTAGCAGGGGGTTGGGGAAGAAAGCAGGGGGAGAGGAGATTTTTATTTTCATTGTATTTAGTAACATTCTACTTTATGTAACATAGACATGTCCTTCATAGTAAAAGGCAACATAAAATTGAAGCAAAAAAACAAAAACAAAAAACCCAAACGGTGTAAGACTCTATAGGTGACAAGGGGGACCAAGAGCCGTACAAGACAAGAGAGACAAGTTAGGAGCCCAAGGGGAGTGGCCCAGAAGGTAGGAGAGTGTGGGGACCTGTCTGAAACATTTCCTCTTCCATGTCTTCTTAGCGCCGAGACTGAGGGTGCTGACCTCATGAATGTGATCGGCCCCAGGGGTGGAAGTAGGGGCAGGAAGAGGCCAGCGTCTGCCTCTCAGGACGGGCACTAAAACCCTGGAAGAAGAGGGGATGCCCCATGACACTGGCTGGTGGACCGCGGGAGGTCAAACAGGTCTGCGGGGCTGGAGGTGGAGAGCGGCAGGTAACAGGGGCCGGACCCTCGGCTCGCGTCGTTCCCTGGGCAGCTCCTTCCTGCGTGTCCTCCTGCAGAAGCGCATCCCCGGCAAGCCCCGCGCCTCACCGCCGGGTCCGCCGCTCGGAGGGTGGGCCCAGGCCGGGTCCCGGGGACTCCTGGCGAGCTGAGGCTGTGAGGGGCCAGCCAGGCGCAGCGCCCCTCCGCGGCCCTCGGGCGCCCCGACTCCGCCGGCCCGCCCCCGGCCTCCAGCTGCGCGCGCGTGCGGGGCTCGCAGGGCCTCGGCTCAGCCCTTTCAGGAGCCCCGCAGCCCGCCTCCCGCCAGCAGGGACCGGGCGCCCCCTCGAAGCCCCCCAGCCGGGCCCAGGAACCTGGGTGCTCACGGCGCCCCGCTGCCGGCGCCGCTCGCGGAAACAGCCCCACGGGCCGCCTCTGCCCCCGCCGGCACCGGGAAGCCCCCGCACTAACCTGGCCGCCTCGGCCCGGCCGGGATTCCCACGCCCGCGCGGCTCCTCGCGGCTGGGACGCTTCCGGGTGTGCGCGAGGCGCAGGGGCGGCGCCTGACCGAGCCGCCCCGTGGGCCGCGGCGTCCCGCCCCCTGCTCCCGGCCCGTCTTCCCGCCCACTGTGCGCCGCCGCGGGTCCCCGCCCCTGGGCACAGCCCACCCGGTCCGTGGAGCAGGTAAGACGCTGGCGCCGGAGGTTGGACGGCGAGAAGAACGGCCCGAGGCAAAAGCCTTCGGCGCTTTCGGCTCCTCCGAGGGGGTGGGGGGCGTGTGAGAGCTGCCCCGCTTTCTCAAGCGGGGAGCAGACGGACCAACAAGGGGCACCCCTGGACACCAGAATTGTCTAGTGACGTCTGGGGGCCTTGAGCTCTATGACCTCTGACCTCTCCTGCTCCCTGACACTCAGAACGGGACGCTGGTGGGTTCAGGTTCAAGCCTGGCCGGGGGTATCTGAAGTCCTAGATCCATGAGGCGCAAATTGCAGCGGGGACCGTTAGCCTGGAAAATACAGGGAAGTAGAAAACTGGCGAGTGGTGTGGAACGCTGCGTGGGAAAACCTTCAAGCACCCTACAAACGGGCAGCTTGGAAGAGGACGCACACTTTGCAATAAAGGCCGCGCTCCGGGCTGGGTCTGCAGAATTCCAGCTGAACCGAAGCCGCCCAACCCGAGCCTGGACTGCGCCGGGGGCAGGATCAACACTTGAACCCGGGGCGCCTCAGGCCCCAGAACCTGAGGCTTTCTCTGCCCCGCCGGCCTTTCTCTGGGAAGCTCCGGGGCCGTCTCCCCAGCGAGCTGGAGGGCAGGAAGACGCCTCCTCTCGCCGAGCAGATTCCGCGGGGCCCCACCCGCGCCCCAGCCTCCTGATTGGCTGGTGGTCCCCGCCAATTACAAGTCTTCTCCCCTGACCCCGCCCTATTAACCCTACCGTCGCTCTCCAGTGGCTGGCTGGGCCAGGACGCGGTTTCTAAACTCGGGACCTGTGGAATCAACTGGCATTTGTTGAAATTCAGATTCCTGGCCCCTACTTTTTCCGGAGAGCCTGATTTAATAAGTGGGGCTGTGGAATCTGTATTGTGAGCGAGCGTCCGGGTGATTCCGGTACCCCCCCGCCCCCCAAGGACTGAGTTCCAGTCCTTCCCTGGAACTCAGAGTATAAATTGGGAAGAAAACAGTTCTAGAAGATGTCTGGGAAACTGGTCTGGTTAGTCGGGGTGGCTCTGAGTGTGTGTATAGGGAGGCAAAAGGAGGCGAGATGGGCTCTCGGAGGGAGGGGAGGGGAGGATGGGGTTGTCCCAAGTCAGGGCTGGTGCAGCCGCCCTCCATCTTCCCCAGGGAAAACTTCAGTGACTAGGAGAAAGATCGGATAGCATTTTCCAATCCAGATATTCGGCTTTTTCAACTTCACACACAGGTGGTGGTTGCATTCCACCTAGTGTAGCATAAAATGCAGATCTATTCAAGTGAGAACGTAGTGTAAAGGAGAATCAGAAATCTTTCAGCATCCAGGGCCGATAATGGGTCTGAGACCTGTGCAGTAAGTGGGACAGGGCCTCATGCTTGGTTTAATAACTCGGCTAAATGCTCTGCTATCACTGTCTTGAAAGTACTAATAATATTTTCAGCAGAGTCCCACATTTTCATTTTGCACTGAACTTTGCAAATTATATAGCAACTTCTGGGCCACAGGTCTTTTTACACATGGGCTCCACTGGTCCCCTCAACATTTTGGATTTCTAGAGCCCAGAGACACCCCCCTCCCTCTTTCCAGGAGAGAGCTGTTGGAAGCAGCAGAGCTCCCACCCTGCACAGGGCCATGGCTGAGCCTGGAGAGCAACTGCCAGAGGAGGTGCTGGCACTCATCTTTCGCCACCTGCCCCTGCGGGACCGTGCCACCGCTGCCAGGGTCTGCAGAGCCTGGGCTGCTGCTGCTACCTGCAGTGTCGTGTGGCATGACACGACCATCAGGTGAGCAGACTCCTCCCTCTCCTGCCGCCTTCTTGCCTTCTCCCTTTCTCCATGGAGTTGGGGGTTGGGGGTATCCACATTTAAAAGCCTCATCATTACTAACATTTATCGACTGCCTACTATCAACCGGTGTTCGTGTTCTAAGTAACTTATATATACTAATTTAATCCTCACTAAAACCTTATGCGTTGGATAGTTAGTATTATCTCTATTGCACAGATAGGAAATTGAGGCAGAGAGATTTAATCATTTCCTACAGATCACTCAGCAAAATAGTAGTAGAGGCAGAATGGGAGCCTGACAGTCCAGAGGTCAGGCCCCATCTTCTTAGAGACCTCTGAGAAAGCTCAGTTCCTAAAATATCATTGGCTTTCCCTGCCAGGGTTTCAATTCGTGGCAGACACATCTTCTTCTAAAGGGTTAAGGTGGGCTCCCTGAGAGTCTCAAGCTTGAAGCCGGAGACAAGAAACCTGAAACCAAGTAGCTTCAGGGAAGGCATGTGGATACTGGAAAGTGTTTAACCTCTAACTGAGCATCCCTGTAAATAAAATCTGTAGACCAACAACATAGAAGGGGGGAGGAGTTAAGGTGGGAGATCCCTCGTTATCAGCGACTATTTTGGGGCAAGCTGGCATGGTCAGGACGAGGAGGTGTATGTGTAGGGTGTCAGAAAGTGGGGATGGTAGCTGTACTCCCGGCTAAGGGATGGGCAGAGGCTTCTCGCAACCAATGCCTTTTTCCACCGTTCTAACCCCAAGTTGCGACTGTGAGCGAGAAGGCACGCTGCTACCATACCTGTCTGCCTGCCTGGACCACGTTCACAACCTACAGCTGGAATTTGAGCCGTCGAGGGAGCCGAGCCGCCGTGCGGCCACTGAGCTGCTGACCGCCCTGGCGGGCCGCACCCCGGGGCTTCAAAGCCTGCGCCTGGAGTGTCGTGGGGAAAAGCCGCTCTTCGACGCGGGCCACGACATCCTGGACGCGGTGCACGCCATCTGCCGGGCCGCCAGTGCGCTGCGCCACCTGGACCTTCGGCGCTTGCCTTTTACCCTGGACGACGCGCTGGTGCTGCAGGCGGCACGCGGCTGCCCCGAGCTCCGCAGCCTTTTTCTGGACAACCGTACGCTGGTGGGCAGCGTGAGGCCCGACTCCGTGCTCGAGCTACTACAGGCTTGCCCGCGCCTGCGCGCCCTCGGCCTGCACCTCGCCAGCCTGTCGGGCTCTGCCCTGCAGCTGCTGGCGGCGCGGGACCGCGAGCCTTTCGCTCTCCTGGCCCTACGGTGCGCGTGCCCGGAGGACGCACGCGCGCCACCCTTGCCCGAGGAAGCCTGGGTTGCGGTGCGCCGCCGCCACCCGGGACTGGCGGTGGAGCTGGAGCTAGAGCCGGCCCTGCCTGCCGAGAGCGTGACGCGCGTCCTGCAGCCCGCCGTTCCCGTGGCTGCGCTGCGCCTCAGCCTTTCGGGGGATACGGTAGGCCCGGTGTGCTTCGCAGCGCGCCACTACGCCGCAAGCTTGCGCGCGCTCGAGGTACGCGCCGCTGCCTCGGCGGAGCTGGACGCGGCGCTGGAGCTGCTGGCGGCGCGGTGCGCGGGCCTGCGCGAGATACACTGCTTCTGCGTGGTGCGACCCTCGGTGCTGCGAGCCTTCCGCGAGCACTGTCCGCGCCTGCGCAGCTACACGCTCAAACTGACGCGGGAGCCGCATCCCTGGATGCCCACGACTGTGGCATGAGCGTAGCCGCGTCCCCAGCAGACCTGTGGCCACTGGAACGCTGGATGCGTTTGCCCAGGCGTGCGCCAAGTGACGGCCCGCTCCTTCAGGGCTCTTGGCTCTTGTGCCTCTGGAAGATCAGGGCAGGTGGGCTAGCGCCGGCACCAGCCCCGGGCGGCCTGAGTCCACAGGGTGGATCTCCCTAATGGGATCATCTCCCGCCAGCCCCGCTCCTCTGCGGACACTGCCAGCTCCGCGGCCCTGTCGTAGGGGGGCGGGGGGAGGACCCTGGCTCGGGCGGCCACTCAGGTGTGGGTGTGAAATAAACAAATCCCGCAGCAACAGCGTCCTCTGGAAGGTGGGGCCCGCTCTGAGGGGGAGGGCGGGAACCCTCAGGCCCCAGGGCCGACCCGGCAGCAGTGGGGCCGATCAACTGAGCCCAAGCGGCTGCGGAGGTCGGGGCGGGGCCTCCGCACCCGGGAATGGCCACGCCCCAGGGCTCTGCGGACGGTGCCAGCTTCACTCCGCGCCCGCTCCCCACGTCCCCTAGCTCGCTCCTGTCTGCCCCCGCTATCCAGGCAATGGCCATCGCCTTCCAGGACTTTTCCAGCCCACAGCGGGCCGCGAACGGGTGATTTCTCCCGGAGAACAGGGGAGGGAAAGGCCCGAGAAGGGTCGACCTCGCGCCCAGGTCTCCCTGCCCGCCGCATCCCTCCACGCACAGTGGATCCCAGCCTCCCCCTCGGGTCGGCTGGCGCGGCGGCCGCGGCCGGAGCCCCGCCCCGCGGGCTCGCACGTGGCCCCCTCCTGACCCGGCGCCGGGAGGCGGAGTAGGGCGGGGCGGGCGGCAAGCGCAGCACTTTCCGCGGCTTTGACGAGCCCGCGGCGCCCGGCCCGAGCGCTTAGCCGGGCGAGACTGCGCCATGCAGGAAGCGCCAGCCGCGCTGCCCACGGAGCCGGGCCCCAGCCCCGTGCCTGCCTTCCTCGGCAAGCTGTGGGCGCTGGTGGGCGACCCGGGGACCGACCACCTCATCCGCTGGAGCCCGGTGAGGGCTGGGGCCCCTCGACTTCCCCAGTGGTCCCCGGGACCCTTCCACGTCAGTGAACATCCACGCCCCCCGCCCCCCGCCCCCCGCCCCCCGCCCCCCGCCCGGGACGGGGCTGTGGGTCCCTCGATCCGGCGGTCCCGTGTAGTTTACCGTGGAGGGGGTGTGCGAGACGGAGGTGAGGCGACTTCCTCCGGACCGGGACCGAGGCAAGGGTAGGAATCTTCGAGGTCACTTAGTTCCCTCCCCACCCGAGAGACAGGCCGGAAAACGGAGACCTGGAGAAGGGAAGGGCTGGGGCGGGGCTAGCTCGGCGACGCCGCGGTCCGGGACCCGCAGACTGCACCCCGGGCTGGCGCCGCTGCTCCCTCCGGAGTCGGGGTCCGGCCAGGGTAGGGAGTCCCTGCGGCCGCCCCAGGCCGGGTCCCCAGCGGGAGTGCGAGTGTGCGTGTGTGTGCGCGCGCCAGAGGCCGGCGGACCGTGCGCCGCGCGGCTCACCGAGGCCGGGTCTCCGCCCGCGCGGCGGGGGGGCGGGCGGCGTTCTTGGCAGAGCGGGACCAGTTTCCTCGTCAGCGACCAGAGCCGCTTCGCCAAGGAAGTGCTGCCCCAGTACTTCAAGCACAGCAACATGGCGAGCTTCGTGCGGCAGCTCAACATGTGTGAGTGCCCAGCGCCGGGCGCGGGGGTGGGTGCGGGGCACGTGGCGCGCGCGCGAGGCACGGTTCACCCGCACGCCCCACTCCGCAGACGGTTTCCGGAAGGTGGTGAGCATCGAGCAGGGCGGCCTGCTCAGGCCGGAGCGCGACCACGTCGAGTTCCAGCACCCGAGCTTCGTCCGCGGCCGAGAGCAACTTCTGGAGCGCGTGCGGCGCAAGGTGGGGCGGCGTCAGGAGCCGGCAGCCCCGCGCGGAGGCCTTGAGGCGGCTGCAGGTTCCCGAGGACTCTGCGCTGACGGGGCCTTCGCCCGCAGGTGCCCGCGCTGCGCAGCGACGACGGCCGCTGGCGCCCCGAGGACCTGGGCCGGCTGCTGGGCGAGGTGCAGGCTTTGCGGGGAGTGCAGGAGATCACCGAGGCGCGGCTGCGGGAGCTCAGGCAGTGCGGGGGCGGGGGCCGGGAGGGGGCGGGAGGGAGAAGGGGCGTCGCGGCGAGCCGAGGGCGCCGCGGCCGGGCAGGTGTTCTGGACAGCTCCTTCCTCCCTCGGTCTCGGTGCCTCCACCCAGACAGACGGGCTGAGCTGTGGCTCTCTGTTCTGTATGGATGGCGCACACCTGGCCGTCTTGGGTTTAGACCTGCCATGGGGCGGGGGGTGACTGGGCGGACTCTCGGATGCCTCAGCACCCTCCCACGCCTTTCCCGCAGGCAGAACGACATCTTATGGAGGGAGGTGGTGACTCTGCGGCAGAGCCACGGTCAGCAGCATCGCGTCATTGGCAAGGTGTTCCTCTCCCCCTACCCTGCTTCTCTCTCCCGCCCCAACACACCCACCTTCTCCCGACTTCTCTGCTCAAAGGGGCAAATCCACCTGCAACTGCCTGTTGGGTGGGGTCAAGGTCCCAAATATGAATTAACCCTTTGCTTCCTCTTTAGCTGATCCAGTGCCTCTTTGGGCCACTTCAGACAGGGTCCAGCGGTGCAGGAGCTAAGAGAAAGCTGTGAGTGAGAAAGTCAGGGATGTCCACGCCACACCCCCATGCGCGCACACTTCCAGGAGCCTCCTTGCCAGAGGCCCCATGCAGGGACTTCTCCAGAAGCTCTCTCACCAGGAATCCTCATTCTTCTTCCCTGCACTACAGTTTTCCTCAACCCATGGCAATCTCCCCAAGGGCGCCCCCTCCAGGACTTTCCCTCTCTCCCCCTAAGTCTACCACCAAGTACTCTCCCTTCCCATATCCTTGTGTTCCAGGACCTTAGCCCCCAATTTTTCCCCCAGCAGCCCCCTCACCCTCACCCCAAAGCATCCCAACACCCGAGGGTCAGGGGCTCATACCATGCTCCCTCCCTCCTCTCTCCACCCCCAAAGGGCCCCCATTTCTGGGGGGAGCCCCTTCTGCCTCCAGCATGTGACTGATGCCCTGGCAACAGGCCTCAGCTCTGCTGACTTGGCTGCTGGGGCCTAAGGGAGGGAGGTGCAGGCTGAGAGGCATGGGGGATGAACCTGCCCTGCCCCCTGCACAGGTCTCTGATGCTGGATGAGGGGAGCTCATGCCCAACACCGGCCAAATTCAACACCTGTCCTTTACCTGGTGCCCTCTTGCAGGATCCCTACTTTATCCAGTCGGTAGGTTTGTGCTACTCCTCCCTTCCCTAGGGCACAGTTGGGCTTATGGAGAGCCTGTTCCCTTCCCCCATGTCCCTAACAGGAAGAGAACGTGGAGGCCAGCCTTTCTTCCTCCAGACCCTGGCTCCCCAGCATGGACTGAGCCTCCCTCCTCAAACCTAACTCCTTAAGTCCATGTGGGTACTGGTTGGGTTATGGCTCGCCCTGTGGCTTGAGGTAAGGGACTGGGCCTTGTTATCTACTTATAGCCCCTCCCAGAGACCACCTTGGGCCTCAGCAGCTCTCATAGGGCCAGGGGCCCTATCATCTCTGACATCCATGAAGACTCTCCCTCCCCTGATGGGACCAGGCTTTCTCCTTCCAGTGGTGGCAGGAGGTAAGACCAATGGGGCTGCCCTCTGGGGAGCTTGTGGGGAAGGGCCTGGCAGCCTAGATGGCTGTGGGGGTAGAGGGGGAGGTCAGTGCCAGGGTCTGGTTGAAGCTTTTCTCCGGTGCAGGGAGAAGGGCCTGGCACTGCTCAAAGAAGAGCCGGCCAGCCCAGGGGGGGAAGGCGAGGCTGGGCTGGCCCTGGCCCCAAACGAGTGTGACTTCTGCGTGACAGCCCCTCCCCCACTGCCCGTGGCTGTGGTGCAGGCCATCCTGGAAGGGAAGGGGAACTTCAGCCCCGAGGGGCCCAGGAATGCCCAACAGCCTGAACCAAGGGGTCCCAGGGAGGTACCTGACAGGTGAGCCAAGAGTCCATGACGTGAGCCCTGTGGGCCACTTTTGCAGATAGACCACCACTAAGTAGCTTCCCAGCCTTGTCTGTCCATTGTGGCTGAGGGGGAGGTGGGGATGATGATCTGACCTGACTTCTCAGAGTCCCCTGGAAAGTAGAAACTCCCATCAGGTCAATCAGTATATCTATGGTAGAGCTCAGGAATCTGTATTGTAGGAGCTCATTTCAGCATTGGAAACATTGTAAAGTAGATAAAAGTTTAAGAACCACCGGTGTTGACAATTCTAAAGCAAGGGGGCGTATCCCGAGGCCAGGGATATCCATGACTCAAACCTCACATCGAAGCTAGGAAGCAGAAGCACTCTAAGTACACTCTATGTGGGGAGCCCTCTCCTACTATTTTGTAGATGTCAGATTTTGATGCTGATGTATCCAGCTTCCTTGGGAACCTAATAGGGGGTGAACACTGAAGGCCAACAGTAGTTCTCTGTGTACAGGGGGACTCTGGGCCTGGACAGGGGGGTGCGAAGCCCAGAGAATCTGCTGCCTCCCATGCTGCTTCGGGCCCCCCCTGAAAGTGTGGAGCCTGCAGGGCCCCTGGATGTGAGTACACCTTTAGCAGGGCAGGGGCATGGGGCTCCGTGAGGTCCATTTAGCCTGGGGAGGGCACCACTGATTGAGAACTTCCCCCAGGTGCTGGGCCCCAGCCATCAAGGGCGAGAATGGACCCTGATGGACTTGGACATGGAGCTGTCCCTGGTAAGACGAAGGTGGGGAAGGCAGGGGGTTCAAGTTGCTGAACCAAGCCCTCAGCCAGAGCCCCAGCCCCACTCCTCAGTGCTCCTCCCCTGCTGCTTCAAGGGGTTCTTCTCTGCAGATGCAGCCCTTGGGTTCAGAGAGGAGTGAGACTGAGCTGGCGGTCAAGGGGTTAAATTCTCCAGGACCAGGTAATAGTTGTGGTAACCACCTGGGGGAGGCCCTAACTGGTGGGAGCTTCCTGGCTCTGGTGAGCTGGGCAGTTTGTGTTTTGGAGGGGAACCCCCAAGTTCAGGTGGCCTTTCAGAGAGCTGTTTATGCCACCCATCCTCTCCCCACTGGGTGACAGTGGGGAGGTTGAGGATGGATGTTCATCTTGACGGACCAGAGGGCAGGGCAGGTGAGGCTTTCCTTTCCTGAAGAAAGAAGGAAGAGCTATTTCTCCCTGCTGAGCACAGCCCAATCCTCCTAGGGAAGGACTCCACACTTGGGGCACCACTCCTGCTCGATGTCCAAGCGGCTTTGGGAGGCCCAGCTCTCAGCCTTCCTGGAGCTTTAACCATTTACAGCACCCCTGAGAGCCGAGCCAACTACCTAGGCCCAGGGGCCAATCCCTCCCCCTGAGACCCGCTCTGCTGTGAAGCCAGCCTAGCTGAGGGGCTGGCCTGCAGCAGCACGCCCTTCTTAGCTTCCTGGTGCCCCTTGGAAGAGGCTGAAAAAAGACCCTGCTACTTTGCAGTCCTTCTCCATTACTGAGTCCTGCATATAAACAGCATTTTTTTTTCTGTGTTTCTGGTCTCTTTTCTCTACCGACCAGGGAGCACAGAAGTCAGGGGTGGGGGGTGACTCTGCATTCATAGACATTTCCAGATCCTAAGGCTTTAATAGCAGAATATCTGGAGAGTGGAAGTGCTTGGGGAACCAGCCCCTAGTTCTGCTTAGGCTCCCCTCCTCTGGCTGGATCCAGGGCTGGCACGTGGCCACAGCAACCTCCGGAACTCAGGGGCTTTTGGGGTCACATCCAGCTCCACAATGCAACTGCTCTGTGATCCTGGGTAAGCTGGTCCCCTTCTCTGAGCTTTATCTGGGATAAGCCAGAGGGTTCTAGAAGATGGCTGTTAAGCTCCTGGGAACTGCCAGGCCCAGTGGGCGCTGGATGCTTGGGGGGGGGCAAGCCGAACTTCCCCCTCCCTGGCTCATCCCGTGCACCCCAGGTGGAGGGGGAAAGCCGACTCTGCGACTCTGCGTGGAAGCCCGGGCGGCGCGCGGCCCCTGCGGCCTGCCTCCCGGTGTCCCAAGAAGAACGCCCCCTCCCCCGCCCCCCCTTCCCGGCAGCCCTGGCCGCCCCGCCCCCGCCGCAGCTGCTGCTCTCCTCCCCACCCTGCCCGGCCCTTTCTGCCTCGTCATCTACTGCCCCGCGGAGGCTCGACCCGTGAGTGGGGCCGCCCGGGGCGCGTCGACCCGGGAGCCCCACCCCACCCGGCTGGGGGAGGGAAGAGAAACTGAGACAGGGCAGAGTCCGCGCCCCGCCACCCCCCGCGGAGCTCCAAGGAGGTCTGTGAGCACCGCCCCTCCGCCGGATTCCGACCGTGGGACTGGGTGGAGGGGAGGTAAGGGCAGCCCTGCGACTGCAGTTAGGGTAAGGCTCCGGCCTTTCCCACAACCCTAGCTCCCTAGCGGGAGCCGGCGCCCACGGTGGGAGGGAGGCCGAGACCCCCCTCGAGGCCTCGCATGCCGAGCCACCTGGAGCCCCGGGAAGGATTTGGCCTGGGACCTAACTTCGCTGTTCACTTCGGGGCATTGAATTGCAGAGGGAGGACCCCGAGAGCTGGGGTCTCCGCACCCCAGACGGGACAAAGTGCAGGACTTGGCATACTGCAGGGAGGAAGCTAACATGAAAATAACTTGGGGGAGCAGCGAGGGAGAAGGAGGGGCCAATCCAGTCCGCATCCCCCACCCCCCCACCCCCGCACGTGTACAGAGTAGGTCTTGCGCTGGCAACTGGGGAGAGTCTTTGGAGGTCTCCGCTGAAGAGGGCAGAGGGTCCATGTACATAGTGCGTGACTTCAGCGTGGTGGTGAAGGATTATGCTGTTCACTGGGGCACGCAAGAGAAGGAACCAGTCTGCCTTTGGGACACTCAGGCACTAGGGTGGACGAGGGGACATTTTAGTCTTAGAGGGTGGGTCCATAGCATGGAGGGAGAGGAAGGGTATTCCAGACTTAGGGAACCGCATCTGCAAATGTTCAGATGTGCCAGGGGCTTGCAGGGTTCTCGCAGCGCTGTGTGGTATAGGGAAGTGCGGGAAAGCCTGGCTGCACAGAGGGGTGGAAGGTGGCTTGAGGAGCCAGACCAGATCATCTCGGTTCTCTCTGATGGACGGTGGGGGCGGGCGGGGGTGGAGGAAGGGGACAGGTAGGGCTGATAAGCTGCTTGGCAGGAGATCTCATTGTAGTTCAAGCTAGAGCAAGTCAGATTCCAATTCTGTCACTTGGTCTCTCTGAACCTGTCTCCTCATCTGTAAAATGGGGACAATAAATCCTGTCCCAGAGACTTGTCAAAGTCACTATGCTGCGAGGGTGATGGGATGGCAGTGAGAGGTACTTGGAGAGACTGTCATAGGAGATGGGTGATGATAGTGGGGTTGAGGGAGGATGCTGATGGAGACCCACTGAGTAGAGGAGCAGCATTTGTCAGAGATGTGACATGAAGGGAGAAGGAGGAAAAAAAAAAGAGAGAGAGAGAGAAGGAGGGAAAGGGGGTAGTCCCGGCCTCTGCTCAGTGGCCTGGGGGGAAGGCTGACACTTCAGTATGGCCAGGAGGGATGAAATGGCCAGGGAAGCATAGCATGACACCAAGTGGTTGTGAGAGAGACCTGGGAGGCAAGCAAAATGGGGGCCAGGACCAAAGCCGCTCTCCCAGACCTAGAGCCAGGTAGAGAAGTAGAGGAGTGACCCCAAAAGGAGGATGAGACCCAGGAGGGTTCTGTGTGTATAAAGCCAAGGCTAGCGGAGATGGGCTGGGAGAGACTGGTCTAGGGCCTGACCTCTTTGCCCCTTTATGCCAGGGGCCTTGCTGCCTGGGTCAGGCCACCCCAGAAGTGATGGACCATTGTCCTTAGTTGTTAATAAATTGATAAAGCAAATTAATTTCTGCCTAACACCTGCTGCTTGCTAGAGACAGTCTCTCAAAATGGGAAGATCTGTGAAAGAAAACAGTAGAGGTTCAGCAAGCATTTGTTGGCAGCTTTTACGACTTGGGTCCATGGTATTTAAAAATGAAGCAAGAGGGGCGCCTGGGTGGTTCAGTCGACTAAGCATCTGCCTTTGGCTCCAGTCATGATCCCAGGGTCTTGGGATGGAGCCCCAGGTCGGGTTCTCTACTCAGCAGGGAGTCTGTTTCTCCTGTTCCCTAACTCTCTCCCTCTGCCACTCCTCCCGCTTGTGCTCTCTCCCTTTGTCAAATACATAAATAAAATCTTTTTTTAAATAAAAAATAAAGATGAAGCAAGAGACGATTTCAGGGCATCAGGGAGACAGTTGGATCTCAGCTAATGTCAGGAGATCTTGGTCAGAGACCAGATTGGGGTTGCAACACAGTGTTGGCATTGTGGGAGGCTGCAGGGGCAGAGCCTACCCGGGAAGGATGGGCCTGGGGTCAGAATAAGGAGCCTGGGCCTCCTCTAGTCGGTGAGGGGAGGCTCTCAGCACTCGTTCTCTGGGTGCAGAGGGGACTCGGCATCCCGCAGGGTCTAGGCTGCGCAGGAAACGCCAGACTAAGAGACGAGGATGACAGAACTGTTCAGCGGATAGGCTGGAAGGACCTGGCTGCAGCTGGGTGCGGGTGTCTATCAGGATCAATCGCAGGTCTTGCTGCCTGGAAGCAGGCTGGGAAAAAGCAGTTTGGATGAACTGGCTCCGAATAGAATGCCTGATCCGCAGGCCGTGGGGGCTCAGGAGCGCTGTGCTAACTGGGGAAAGGGGTAGAGAGTAGACGAGGACCTGGGGATAGCACAGAGGACAGAGCCACGGCTGACGTTTAGGGACCCAAGGAGGAGCCTGAGGAGGCGACAGAAGCGGCCTGAGAGGCAGGACAAGTCCTGTGCTGAGGAGCTGTTCCGCTGCCTGCGTCGAGGTGAGCGTCGGTGCCAGCCACCAGCCACGAGTGTTCACTGAGACCCTGGGAGAGAAGTCAAGGCCGGGGTGTGTGTGTGTGTGTGTGTGTGTGTTTGTGTGTGTCAGCCCCACTCTGTCCCCCTCCCCCATGCAGCCCCTGCCATGGGCAACGCCCAGGAGCGGCCCTCAGAGACCATAGACCGCGAGCGGAAACGCCTGGTGGAGACGCTGCAGGCCGACTCGGGGCTGCTGCTGGACGCGCTGCTGGCGCGGGGCGTGCTCGCCGGGCCCGAGTACGAGGCGTTGGACGCGCTGCCCGACGCCGAGCGCAGGGTGCGCCGCCTGCTGCTGCTGGTGCAGAGCAAGGGCGAGGCCGCCTGCCAGGAGCTGCTGCTCTGCGCCCAGCGGACCGCGCGGGCGCCCGACCCCGCCTGGGACTGGCAGCACGTGGGCACCGGTGAGCCTGCGGGGCGGGGCCTCAGCCCGGGGCGGGGCGCGCGGGGCGGGCGGGGCGGCGTGCGGAACCGAGGGGCCGTCCCCGACTTGGGTCTGTGTCAGGGATACTGCAGAGGCGGAAAGTGAGCCTCGGATACCCCCGCCTCCGCCCCAGGCTACCGGGAACGCAGCTGGGACGCTGCGTGCCCTGGCCACTGGACGCCAGAGGCCCCTGGCTCGAGCACCACTTGCCCCGAGCTGCCCCGAGCTGCAGACTGCGGCGAGCCCGGGGCTCCTGGGGGCTCCGAGGCAGCGCAATCAGGATCCCTCGAGGAACCCGATCCCGAGCTGGAAGCTGGCGCTGAGCTGGAGTCGGAACCCCAAATGGATTTGGAACCAGAACCGGAGGCAGAACCGGAACCTGAACTGGAGCGGGAACCCGAACCGGAGCCGGAGCCTGACCTCGAGGCGGGTGATGAGTCTGAAGGTGTGAGGCTACCCAAACCCGTGGGGGATTGCCGGGAGGGTGGACCCCACTTGACTAACCACTTTTCCCCTATCATCTTTAGATTCCTGAATGCTGGAGCGCTCTCAGGCCGCTCCCTGCTCAAGCCAGATAGGAGCTGGGATTCTGCGCTGGCTGGGATCCTTGCCAAGCCCCCGTCTGACTCAGTACCCCAGGAGGTGAATAAACTCCGGAGGTTGTCTGGGCTCTGTGACTCCTGCTCTTTGCCCAGGAACTAGGCTGTGGGTCCATGCCCCTGAGTCTCAGCAACCTCAACAGCCCTGTGCCCCAATGTCCAGTCTTTAGGCCCATTTTGTCCTCAGTATCCCAAGCTGCACCCCCCGGAACCCTCAGTCCCAGCGCCCCAGTGGGACAAGTACCAGACCCTGGGGCCCTGCCCCACAGTCCTTTTCCCCTCATGAACCAACTGGAGGTGTCTATGGGGGGCGGTGTAGTCACCTGCCCCACTTCATGGTAGCCCTTGGGCCTGGGATAGAGAGCCAGGGAAGGGAGGCTTCCCTCCACTTAGGGCAGGCTGGAGCTCACAGTCTTGGGAAGTAATATCAGGAAAGAGGAAGAGGAAGGGATCTTGGGTAGACAGAGGCCACACACTTCATTGTAATTGTTTTAATTGTCTGGCTTCTCTCTAGACTGGGAACTCAGTGAGGGTTCTGACCAGTAACTGGCACATTGAAGGTGCTCTACACAAAATCACTGACTAAATGAAAAAGGACTTTCCAGTTGCCTTTCTAAGTTTTACAGATGGGAAAACCAAGGGCAAGGGTGAATGGGAATGGGTCAACATCACACAGCTGAGTCTGACATGAAATGAAGCAACAGCCACTTCTACACCCTCCTGACCCAGGAGGGGCGCAGGACTTGACACACCAGCAAGGGGCCTGCCCCTCAGGTTGGAGTGTGGCTGCTGCCAGCCTATGCCACCCTCTGCCAGAGACCAGCTGTGAGGGTGCGGGCAAAGACAGCAACAGCACAGGTCAGTGGACGGGCTGGAGGCAAGGCCAGGTGAGCTCTTAGGCTTGACTCACAAAGCCTAAAGGATTTGTGTGTGTGTGTGTGTGTGTGTGTGTGTGTGTATGTGTATGTGTATGTGTATGTGTGAAAGAGAGAGATGAGAGTGAGGTTAGGAACAGGTGATGCCTTCCAGAGGAGCTCTGTTCCCTCCACCACACCTTCAGAAGCTGCTGCCTCCCAGTCCCAGGAAGCAGAGCACATACATAGGGAATAAATACATGACCAGTGGGAGAGGCAAAATGCTAGAAAGCACCCCCAGCCCACCTGGGTCTCTACCACCAGGACCCCTGCCCCTTGAGTCTGTGTGAAAGCCAGGCCCTCAGGCTCAGGCAGTCACCCCAGGAGAAAGGAGATCCCCACCAGGACCCAGTGAGAGGTAGACAGCGTGAAAGCTGAAGGAGCACCGAGGGGCCAGGTGGGGGAAGGGAGAGACTGGAGTATGCAGACACCCAAAGCCATCTCATGCAAGAACAAGTTTCTACTCCCAAACCACCCCCCATCCCCATCATGCTCGGCCTCCCTCCTGCCCAGGCTTCCCCTCTGCTCAACAGAGAGCTGGAGGTAGGAGGGCCAACTCAGTTTGCTTGGCATGCTACTACTGGTCCCTAGGCCCCAGGGAGGCTAGCAAAGGACACCAACCCTCTGTTGCTGCCACTCCTACTTCCTGGGATGCTCCTGGCCTCCCATTCCCCAAGAAACACCCAGGCCATGGAAGCACAGAACAGTCAGCTTCATGTTCTGGGAGCTGTTCCAGAGCCCTCTGCCCAGGGCCTCTGCCTGGAGCCATCCACCAGCATCAGTCAGGCAGCAAGCGGCCCAGTTCTGCTTCATCCAGCCGGTTGGTGGCCATGATGTGTTCCAGCTGCTGCCGGTAGCGCGCCAAGTCCTGCATGAAGTGGGGCACCCGGGTATTGTCCAGCACCCCATGGGGCCGCAGATGGTCTACATCCTCATAGGACACCTGCAAGAAGGAAGCTGGGCCTCAGGGATAGCCAGAGGTAGCACTGGCTTTCAGGTAGCTGGTCCCAGCTCCATACCATGTACAAATGGCTCATTGCCCTCTGCTCCTGGAAGGCCTCCCTTTCCCCTCTGGATCCACTCCCAATGTTATGTACCCTCAGGCCTAGTCCTGGGTGTTTGTTCTTTCCCTCTCAACATCTTCCTTTATCATCTGTGCCCTACAACTCTACTCCTAATTCCAACCCAGCTTCTCCCCTCACCTCCAAACCTAGGTATCCAACTACCTCCTGAACACCTTCCCTGGGATCTCCTTCAGGCATCTCAGACCCCACACCAAACACTGAACTCCTGGGCTCCAGCTTATGCCAGCCCCACCTTCCTCACAGGTTCCCTATATCAGCTTGAGGGAAGGGACCTGGGATATGTTACCTACCAAGTCAGGGTGGCTATTGAGTTAGAGGAATTCCACTCTCCGAAGAGCTTTCTGCAGCTTGCTCCTCCCTCTGCATGGCCACTGCCCAGTTAGACCAGACCAATATCAACTCCGCAGGAGTGACTGCAAAGACAGCTTCCTCCTCCACCTGTGCTCCCCTTCCCTAGGCCTCTCTGTCTAATCCACCTTCCATCTAACATCCACAGGGAGCCTGCTAAAGCAAAAGTGACATTTCTCTGCCTAAAGCTCTACCCTATACCCTGTTGCTTCAGGTGCAGTCTCCTTCCTCAGCCTGGTACAAATACCCAGAGCCAGACACTTGGTCCCTGGCCATTTCTCCAGCCTCCTTCCCAGGCTGTCTTGACTGCTCCCCGGGCGTGAATGCTCGCCTCCTCTGAGATGCAGCTAGCTACACACACCTGCAGTCTAGGTCAAGTACCTACTTTTGGCTGCCAGGCTGCCACTTCTCTTTTGTTCACCTCCACCCAGGTCTCCTCACCAGAGAAGCCTGGCACCTTGTCCTCAGTCGAGCAGCCATCAGAGGCTCAGGGAACACTGGTGTCACAAGGAGAGCTGGCTAGGATCTCTAGAGGGCACGGAGCCTCACCTTGCCCAGTGAGGTCAGCAACGGGAAGTCGATGGTTTGGCGGTGCCGCAAAATGCGTACGATGCCATCCAGGTACACCTGATCCTTGCTGAAGCAGCCTGTGGGCACCGGACGGCTGTGAGCCCCAAGGAACGAAGCCGCCCACCCTCACCCCGGGTCAGGGCACTCCCCCACCCTGCACCCAGTCCTCCCCCCTTCAGGGCATCCCCCAAGCCGGCGCCGGCGCCCACCGGGCAGCGAGGTGTCTGTCTGGCCGCGCTTGGCACGCACGCAGTACTCCCAGCGCACGTCCGCGTCCTGCACGTAGCGCGCCAGGTCCTGGAAGAGCTGGCGGAAGGACATGCGCGAGGCACGGTGGATGGTGTAGTACAGCAGGGCTGCACGCCACAGAAAGGGCTGCTTGCGGAAGAGCACGCTGTGCAGGCTGGCCAGGCCCTCCTCGGTGGGGTTCGCGGGCCGCAGCCCGTACTGCAGGCGGCCTTCCGCGCTGTGCCACGGCTGCCGCGCGTTGTTCACGCCCCGCAGGTAGTGAGTGCCTGCAGGGAAGGCCAGGGGAAGGAGAAACTGGGTGGGGCATAGGGGGACCAACCTGCCGGGCCCTGTCCTGCTACATCCTGCAGGACTTCTAGCCGGTGACTCCCACGCACTCCAGCCCCTAAACTCAGGCTCTCAGCAAGTTCTCCCCGCCCCCGCCCCCAATGCATACTCACCCAACCCCAGGCGGCAGAAGACCCTCCTCAGGTGAGCTCACACCCAAAGACTCAGAATCCCCCACACAAGAATCTTTCCGCATCCATTCAGGGCTACACACACAACTCTCCCAAATTCACACTGCCCCCCACGCCCCCAGGAGAGGTGTAGGAACTCACAAACCACCCCAGTCCCACATCCTGCATGCCCATATCATTTTGACAGTCATGCTGATGACCCCAGCGGAAAAACACCTTTTGCCCAGAGCCACAGGATTCTTGATGAGGAGAGACAGACAGAAAGGAATACTAATTAGTGTCCCATGCTCTCCTTTTCAGCTCAATCTATCCCTTCCTAAAACCTGGCTTTGTGTCCTCAACTAATTTTCTTCCTAGGATCTGGCCTTCCACCCACCCTCGAGGGCCTCCCTGATGGTGGGGCTAGTGGGACCCTCAGGGTACTCTGGCCTGTCGGAGCCTCAGGAGCCTTGTCCCCACTGTCAAGGGAAGTCAGAGAGGAAGTAGAGCGAAGAAAAAATACCCAAAAGGAGCAAGAGATGGGAGTGAGCCCAGAGACTGGGCGGGCATGTTCTGGCCTACCTCTGGGAGCCAGAGGGGGTAGGTAGCTGCTCACGAAGGGAAAGGGCCCATCCTCCGGAAGGAAGGGGAAGAAAGAAACAGGGTGGGGTTACTGGGGCCCCAAGCTGCCCCCCACATCGTCCCAGTCTCCTCTCATCCTACCCACCCACCCACCTATCCACACCCTGACCTATCTCGTGCCGCAGCATGCCCTCCAACCAATACTGGCGGGCTCCAGTCAGGTTGATGGCCAGTGTTGGTCGGCTGTTCTCCACCATCATCACTGCCTGGGACAGCAGGTCTTCACTCAGCTGCACCACAACCTGCAGGTGGTAGTGAACCTAAACCACGGCAGCCAGCCCTGGGACCCGTATACAGGCGGACCCACTGATGCCTCAGGGCAGCCAGGCCACACCCTTGGCCAGGGAACCCACCCTTCACCACCTCTGCTCAGAGCCAGCTGCCACCTCATTGGGACAGAGATAGGGGCTTGCCTGGGGTCACGAGCTGGCCTGGTGTGGAGCTGGGCCTGGCAGCCCGGTTTGGGGCACATACAAGAGGGGCCTCAAAGACAGGGCTAGCTCACCTCCCCGACGCAGCCCTCTTTCTGCATGTATTTGCGCACAATGGACCAGATCTGGCACTTGGTCAGCAGCTGGCCCCC
Source organism: Vulpes lagopus (assembly GCF_018345385.1). Taxonomy (NCBI): domain Eukaryota; kingdom Metazoa; phylum Chordata; class Mammalia; order Carnivora; family Canidae; genus Vulpes; species Vulpes lagopus. Next base: position 109,021,479 of record NC_054833.1, on the reverse strand, counting down.
CGTTGCAGCCTCAAAGTGTTCATAGGTACCAAACTTCTCCAGGACCGCCTCAATGATGCCAACTGCCTGTAACAGGGTTGCAGTGGCTGGTCAGACCAGGCCTCTTGGGTGATCAGAACCAGGGTAAGGTGGGCAGGCCAGACTGACCTGATGGATGAACTGTCCAGAAGCCTCACAGTACTTCTCCAGCACAGCCGTGGGCATGGGTTCCTGGTACTCGAACTGTGGGTTGTAGGTGTAGTGGGACTGGAAGAACTTGTCCCGCTCACGGTCCATATTGGTTGGCCGTAAGGCCACCAACATGCAAGGGCTCTTGCTGGCACCACGGCCTGCATCCTTTCGAGTCTTAGCAATGTGAGGCAGGGAGGCCGCAGACCGCAGGGTGCCCCCACCTGGGTCCCGTGCCCTTCCAGGTGGGGCCCGACCCTGGGTGCCACCTCCCCGCCGGCCAGTACTATTTACAGTATAGGTGCTCTCACTGCGACGCATGTGGCCACGGTGGCCCAAGTGCAGCTCTGAGAAGGGCTGCAGCTCAGGCCTGGGCGGCAGAGCTGAGGGGATTGACAGAGCCAGGGGCAAGGCCAGGGACCGAGGCCAGGGGTACAGCAGTGTCCCATCTCGGTCTGAGGGCTTCAGCCGATGGCCCAAAGATGAGGGACTAGCTGGCGGGCTGGGGGGTGCCTGTTCATACACCTGAGCCCCTGAGTCCAGCACCATTCTGTCCTGGGGGTCACATCCAGCCGGGTCACTCCAACTCCCCACACTGTCGACTTCTGGGGACACAGAAGGGCATGTGGAGACCATTATGAGCCGGTGTGGCCTGAGTACCAACAGGCCTTGCGCTCCACAATGCCCTGGCCAGGTGTTCAGTGGGCTCGGGGCCTGCCACCAGGGGTCAGGGTAGCTGCCTCTCACCCCCTTCCCGGTGTCCATTCCCTCCAGGCAGGCTCATCCAAGGAAGCTGGACTGGGGGAAAGCAGGAACTATGCACTCACCTAGATGGTGGTTCTGGAATCCCCTTAGCCTATGAGCTGCTGAGAGCAAGGCCCGAGCCCCAACTCGTGCTCAGCGCCCACCTAGACTGCGACCTGGTGGCGTAGCCCCAGCTGCCAGGAGGACGGCTGAGGGGGCCTCACTACCTTCAACCTGCCTTCCGCCTATGGCATTTTCTCGGTCTCACCCCTCGCATCCCATCTAGCTCCACCACCTCCTCCACCCCAGTTGGCCTCAGTCAGGTCAGGGGCCTGCATGTCCCTTGATTATGTTACTTCCTCCACCTGGAATGGGTCCTCTCTCCTCTGGGTCATCTGTTCAAATCCAAATTAGGATCAGCTTTTGGGGAGCAGAGGGAGACTTCAGCAAATTCAAGGCAATTCCTGGTCTGTCTCCTATCAGAGGCCTCTTTCTAGTGGTCATCCCAGGCCAGCGTTGGCATGTTCACCCCTTGCTCTGTACTAGGGCTCAGAACAATCCAGTCTCTCCCAAGAGACTGTCTGAAGGCTCCAGACTTTGAACTCCTCTGCCTGCTCAGGGCCACAATTCCAGCATTTCTCCAACGCCATCAATCTCTTCCTCTCTACTGGATTCTTTCCATCAGCATAAATACATGCTGTTATTTCTGTCCTAAAAAAAACAAAACCAAACCCCCACTTGACCCCAAACTCCTCTAGCCCCACATCTCCCGCCAGCTGCTCATTATTGCAGCACAACACCCATCACCCATCTGTACACAGTCTCAACCCTTCTTTCCGCTTCTCTCTTACGTTTCACTCCAATTAGGTTTTTATCCCCACTCTCCATTAAAATTGAGCTGAATCTGACCAAGGTCATCAATGATCTTCACATTGAACAGTGCACAGGACATAATTAATCATCTCATCTTGGAAACATGTTCCCCACTTGGCTTCCCAAATACGCTCAAACATATTCTCCTGCCTCACTGGCTGTTACCTCTTGGCCTTTTTTGCTCATCATTCCTATCTTCCTGACCTCTTAACACTGTAATGGCTCAGGACTTGGAAACTTCTATGGACACTTCTCCCCTCTTCTCCGTTTATACTTACTCCCAGAGTGATTTCATCTGCTTTCATGTTTCAAACACATCAGCCCAGACTTCTATAAACTTCAGACTGGTGTTGCCAGTTCTCAATTCAACATCTTTACCTAAAAGTACAATAAGCATCTAAAACCGAACATGTCCCCTATCTGGAATGCTTCTCCCCATATAGCCACAGGACTCACCTCTCCCACTTTCCTCAGATTTCTGCACAGATATGCTATTAGACAAGTCTCCTTGAATCACTCTCTATAAAATGGTGAACCTCCTCTTTCCTCTCCACCACAATCTTCCCTTCCCCACATTATTGGTTTCTGAAGTAGTTATCACCATATGAAGCACAGTATAGTATAGTTATCTGCTTTCTCCTTTCGAATGTTCAACAGCTGTGTCCCCAGAACCCAGAACAGTGCCTGACCCAGAGCAGGTGCTCAATAAACGAACCCAAGAGTATTTCTTCTCAGAACTGGAAACATTCCTTGTCCACACTATGTCTCCCTATCTAGATCTGGTCCCCTGCCCCCACCTCCCTTCCCTCTGCCTGGTGACCAGCTCTTTGAAAAGATTTCAGGCCTCAGACTTTACTCTTCTCAACCAACTGCACACTTTTCTGGACTCCTCACTCGTCTCTGGGCACAATCTCTGGATCAATCGCCTTCATCTCCACTCCCCCCTCTTTCATTCGACCTACGTCTTCGCAATGACCAAGAATACAACTGTTTCTTTCACTTCTTTTGCCAAGATTGCCCTCGCAATGTCTCTGTAGCAAATCCCTAAACATTCCTCAGGGCCCGGCTTGGGTCTCACCTCCTCCGGGAGGCCTTCCTGGCGTCTTGGAGGCTCCCAGTGTCTGGGCGGCTCCTTTACCACCCTAAGCTGTCACTGTCGGAGCCCAGATCCGTGTTCTCTCACCACCCCCTTAACTCTCTGAGGGCAGGGACAGGTCTGACTGACCCCCATGTCCCAAGCACCCAACACTACATGAGGAATGAATGAAAGATGACTGGGGAGGAGCCGGGACACTAGGCGGGGTCTGGTGACAAATGAGAGGGTGTGGCCTGCGCCAATAAAAAACTCCCGGAGAAGGTAACGTGGAAGGGGAGCCAATGGGGACGGGGAGATAGAGGAGGGGCGTGACCTGCAGCCAATAAGAGGCGGAGGATGGGACAAAGGGCGTGGCCAATGGAGGGCGGAGCCGCAGGACAATGGAGGGGGGTTCTCGGCTAGAGGAGTAGGGATCGCGTCGCGCGCCTCCGCGGCCTCTCGGGGGTTGGGGGTTCCGCCCGCGTACCGCGCCCCCACCTGTTCTCTCCTCTTCTCGCCACCGCCGTCCCCTCTCCGCAGCCACCAGTCACCGGCCGCCCGGCCCGCGGGAGCCGACCGCCGGTGACGCACGCACTCGGGCGCGCGCACGCTGACGCGAAGGCGCGCGTAGTCACGTCAATCTCGGCGGCGGCGCGCGCCCGAGGAGGCAGGGGCGGGGCCGGGCGAGCGGAGGGGCGGTGTCCGCCACCGGGTCACGCCCCTGGGCGCGGCCGTGCCTTAAGCCCGCCCCCTCCACGCGGGCCGGGGCGTTGCGGTGCGCCGGGTGCCCGGGGCCTCGCGGTCAGGGCCTGCACACAGTGCCCTGGCGCCGACAGGGGGGCTGCAGTCCGCCTGTGGGGGCGGAAGCTCGGTACTTGGGAGCCGCGTCCACACCGGCCGACGCCAGGATACGGGAGGTGCCGCGCATACATCAGGACCGGAGCCAGGGTACCTTAGGCGTTTCGCTGAGCGTGGACCCCCTAGTCATCGCATTTTTATTTCATTCCCCCTTCCCCAGGACACAATTCAGGCTCTGGGGGCCGGCCCTGTATTCGGGGGGCAGCCCGGGGTCAGGCACAGGGCCCCGAGGGAAGGCAGGAGGACAGCGTAGGCGTAGGTGCTGGCACGAGGCTGAAGAGTGCGCGGCGACCCGCGGCGGGCGAGGGCTGTGGGCCGGCCTGCAGGGAGCTGAGTGCGGCCAGGCGCTGCTCTCGCGACACGTCCCCGCGCAGGTCCAAGAGGGCAGAGACGTGATCCTCGCTAGGGGACGCCACAGGGGTGCGTGTCACCTCCGCCCCACTCCTCCCAAGCCCGCCCCCGCTCCACCCCCCCAACACCAGTCTTCACACCTCACGTCAGGAAATTTTTGTCGCAGGCCTGCCACCTCGAGGCCAAGTAGCATGGGGTCGCGGAGGTTCAGCAGATCCCGAAGAGCGAGGAGCACGGGCGCGCACTGAACACTCTCCTCCAGGCCCTGAGCACCGCGGGTAGGTCTCGAGTCCCCCTTCGGCCCCGCCCAACCACTGAGACTCCCGCCCAGCTGCTCCCCTAACGGACTCTCACCAAGCCCAGGAAGAGCTCCCGAAGCTGGGCCGCGTCGTGCTGCAGGCGCTCGGCCGCCCGGGTCCTCTCGTCCGCGCCTCGGCACACCAGGCGGCCCTGCATCAGCGCACGCAGGTACTGCAGTACCACCGTACGTTCCGCCTCGGCCAGGAGCAGCTGCGGAGAGCGCAGTGGGTCCAGCATGCCTTTTCCGTGGGCGCTTCCCTACTCCACAGTCTTCCCCTTCAACGCACCTGGACCGCAGGATTCCGCACGCGCCTGAAATCCTGGCAGAAGCGCGCCGTCCTCTTGCACACGTCGTCCAGAAGCTCTGGGCTCGAAAGCCACCGGCGTGAGGGCAGAGCCGTGAACAGGGGCTGCAGGATGGGGGAGCAGAAACAGGGCTGGAGGAACAACCAGACCTAGCATTCCTCCTGCAGAGAAGCACACGCGTGTATGCTGAATCTCTTCCACCCCCATCCCCACCTGAAGCCTTACCTGGAGCTCGGCCAGCAGCGCCTCCAACACCAGGCGGCAGATCCTTCTCTGCAACTCGTCCAGCGCTGCCTCCACCGGAGCCAAAGCTCCTGAAGCCACCCCGTCGGGCAGCAGGACTGACACTGAGGAGCTGGACAGACCAAAAGTTAAGGCTTCAGGACCAAGGCCAAGGCCCTCGCGGCCCTCTGTTGTGTAGCCACTCTGATGCCACCTGGTGGTGCAAGTGTGTGGCGAGATGGGGCAAGAGGGGGCTCTCAACCCTTCTGAAGATCTGGGGCTTGGATTAAGGACGGGAATGGTGGGCTCAGACAGCTAGCAGGAACCCAACCAGACCTGCTTCAAATTCAAAATGTGACTTCGAGCAAGTCATATCTTTTGTTCTCCATTTGGGTAAAGAAAGAGTTTAATCTCAATCAGGAGGGAATAAAACTCATCATTGGCTTGTTTGTTCTCTCTGCCCTCACCACATAGAACATAAGACCAAAGAGGAAGGGAATTTTTTTTCTGTTGTTTACAACTGTAACCTCAGACATTACCAGGCACAGACTAGGGCCTTGATAAGTATGTGCTGAATAAACGAATAATTGATACAATGTGTCAGGCAGGCACTGTGATAGGTACTTCACATTTGTTATATGATTCTCAGAATCCACCATTATTACCCACATAGTGCTGATGAGAAAAACGAGATTCAGAGATTAGGTAACCCATCCAAGGTCACACAATTAGCAATTAGTAGAACTAAGATTGGACTGCCAGGGCTATGTGACTCCAAAATTTCTTATTTTTTTAAAGATTTTATTTATTTATTTTTTAAAGATTTTATTTATTTATTAATGAGAGAGAGAGAGAGAGAGAGAGAGAGAGAGAAAGAGAGAGGCAGAGACACAGGCAGAGGGAGAAGCAGGCCCCAGGTAGGAAGCCCGATGGGGGACTTGATCCCAGGACTCCGGGATCACGCCCTGAGCCAAAGGTAGACGCTCAACCGCTGAGCCACCCAGGCATCCTTGAGTCCAAAATATCCGATGACCTTTGTGTGGACTGGGTCCACACTTGGGGTTCAGTAAGGGGTTCTGGGAGGGTGGCTTCTGGTACCTGAGTGCTGATTGGTGGTTGAGGGTGGCCAGTAGGTAGGGCACATAATGAGGGGCCATTGCTTCCCCCCTCACGTGGTCTCGGGAGAATCGGATCAGAGCATCACTAAAACTGCAAAAAGCAGAGGTGGTTCCTGTACCTGTCACTCTGGCACCCCCACAATCTGAGTCCAACCTCCAGCCCCACCTTCAAGAAACCCAAGACCCTGTTTTGAAGGAGCCCTTTCCCGCTGGTGTGCCTTATTCACTCAGAACCCCTTTGGGCTTCCCCAGGAACAGGACTAGGGGTCGGATGTGGGTCGACGCCTTGGCAGACCTCCTCAGGAATGTGCCCAGCTCTGATAATGCCATGGCATGCATCCGTTGCTGCAGTGACTCGCTGACCAGGCTGGTCACGCGAATGTTCTCTTCTAGGATCTACAGGCAGAAATGGGTGGCAATCAGCAGGGTCCTAGTCCTGTTCTCCCTTTCCCCTATGGGAGCTTGCCACCTGCCTGGCCTCTTCCCACCCACCTGTAGCACTATGGCCGGCATAGGTGAGTGGTAGAAACCAGATGAGTCGGTGCCAGGTTCCTGCTCTCTGTTCCACTCAGCTACCTCCCCATCCAGTGCGTTCTGCAGCCACTGGGCCACATTTGCCTGAGGAAAGGGGCAGAAGGCAGCACGATGTAGCAGGGCACTGATACTACTAGAGACAGGTAGACATACGACTCTAGATACAGGCCCACAGCTGGTGGCAGAGTTTCTCATAGCCGGGGCCCAACTACTCACCTGGATTTGGGCCACAAATGTTGCCTCTAGCTGTTCAATGTTCTCCAGGGTCAGGAGGGGCTCCAGCTGAGACACATCAGCCTCAGGCCCCAACTCGAGGCTCCCCATCATTTCGGGCCTGCAGATGGGTAGCCCGGTGTCACTCTGTGCCTCCAGCCTCTGATCCACCCACTTCCTGTTGCCCCAAGGGTACTGACCCCTGGTACACATGCAGTGCCCAATGCAGCAAGGTGAAGGCGTCAGAAGCGTCTAGCTCAGGCCCTTCCAGGAGCTGCTGCAGACAGCGGCGCAGTCCATGGTGCAGGGTGTGCGTCCACAGCTGAACCACCTTGTAGTGTGGTGGGCAGCAGGGTGCTACTAGTGCTTCAGCTGTGGCCAACTCGGCTGGTAAAGCCACCCGCAGAGCCTCCAGCCACCCCTTCAGGGCCCCGGGCTCGAGCAGAAGAGGTGTCCCAAAGTGGGTTCTCTCCAGGCCCTCCTGTAATGCCTGCAGACAACGCTGCCGCCAGTCCCTGGGGGTCAGCTCTAGGGAGGGTGTGTACCCGGCATCGACTTCCGCTATGCGCACAGCAGCCACCAGCAGGGCTGGGTCCTCCCGTGCCAGCTGCCCTGCGGCCCCCGCAGCCACCTCCACGGCCTGGCCAAGAGCCTCAGCCAGAGGGCCCAGCGCCTCAAAGACTGGCAGCTCCAGGCCCCCCAGAGGTGCCCACGTCTCCTCTTGTAGCTGCTCCAGCTCCCGAAGGCACACATATGCCTCCAAGAGCTGCTGGGCATCAATCAGGGTCCGTGTGTGGGCCACTGCTGTTGGCACTAGGAAGGGAGAAGATGAAACAGCCCTAAGTTTCAAACTTCCCACCTGTGCAATGGGCACAGCCATGGATACCGAGGCCCCTAGGGCTGGAGTGATGTGTAAAATGCGTAATAACCAGGACAGCAGAGCACTGACCAATCTGAAAGGACCCAGAGAAGGGCCCAGAGGCCTACTGGGCCAGATATAAATTCTTGAGCTGATGGAGCAAGAGGAAGTCAGGGATCCTGGAGGCAAGGCAGCAAAGAACTCGTGGACCCTTGCTAGTGGCTATTTACCCATCCTATTAAGGAATCATTTCAATAACTTTGCAACCAGGGCGGTCAGAGCCACTTGACTGGGTCTCAGCCCTGAGTCCTACAACGCATGCTTGACAATCCCAGCATGAGCTGATTTGTATCCAGATTCCTCTGCCATCAGAAACTTGAGTCACTCTCTGGGAGGTCCCTGGGGTGTTCCTCCCATCTAAGGGTGATGCCCTTTGGTCAGTAACGGGCATGTACTGACTGACTGTTGAGGGGCTGAGGCCCAGGGCCCCTGCACACTCACCTGCCCACAGCCGGGGCAGCAGCTGAGACAGGACCTGCAGTTGCTTGTGCTGTGCAACCTGTTCCCGCAGCGGTTTTAGGGTCTGTGTGGCCTCTGCCAGACCCTGAAGCAACCCATGGGCCTGGCCAAGGGCCTCACGGGCTGCCTGCAAGGCCTCAGAAGCCTGGGCCAGCTGCCACACACCAATCTTCACGCCCTCCAGGTAGGACTGCACCACGGACTACAGGAGGGAGGCAGCCTGTGAGGCCTGGCCAGGCCGGCAGCCCACCCCCAGCTCTCCTTTCCCCTGACCAATGCCCACCTTGATGCGCGCTTCCAAGGAGCAGGTACGCTGAACCTCACGGCTGCGGTACTGGCTCAGTCTGGCCAGCTGCTCCGGCCGGTAGAAGATGCCCGAGGCCCATTTGAGTGCTGCTCCTCGGGCCAGCTGCTCCGCCCTCTCCTGCTCTGGCCACTCAGGCCCTGGGCAGGAAGAGCCTGGGCAGCCTCGTCAGTTGGGCAAGGCCGATGGGAAGTGGCCCGAACCTGTTCCCCTTCCTACTTCCCAGCCTGTCCCCTAGGGCAGTCTGACCCATTCCTCTTGCTGCCCTATAGAGCACGGGCCAGACCCGGCAAGGAGGACCCACCCCGACCAATGCCATCTTTTTGGCCACCATCCCTCCCCTAGCCCACCCGGAAGGGCTCCTACCGGGAGGAATTGAGGGCTGCATTTCATCCTTGGTTGCTGAGTCCATGGCAGTCCTCGGAGGAGCTGGAGATGAGGTAGGAGTCGGGGCAAGAGCCTGGGTTAGAGTGGGCAGAATGGGTGCTCCTGTGAGCTGCAGCCTTGGTCTAGGCCCCTCTGAGAAGGAGGAGGGGGTTTCTTGCCCAGCGCCCTCAGGAAACGGGAGGACTGGGTTTCTCAGTTTTGCCCCTGCAGATCCCAAGTGAGGCAGAGCAGACTCAAGCCCCTGCTGGCCCCAGCTCCAGCTCTGAACTGCAGAGGATGGTTTGGTATGGAACTCACCAGGCTTGACCAGGCATGCAGTTCCTTCTCCTTTGAAAACACTCTTTGGCCTTGAGGATGGCCCTCTCCCCCAGTCCTCAGAGCAGAGCAGGGTATTCTCTTCACTGGCTCACGAGGCCTGGGTGGCTCCAGCCTACACCCCAGTGTGCAGCAGAATCCTTCTCCCCAAGGAAGCCTCTGTACCACCTCCCCTGCCCAAGAGCACCCTCCTCCTTCGAAGGCCCCTCCTTCCCCAAGGCCAAATGCCCAGAAAGGAAGGAAGCTGAGTCTCTGGCCCTTTATTCCCAACAGGAAAGTGCATCTGCATTGTGGGATGGGGTGGGGAGGGCTGGGCGCCATTTCCTTGGGGGGAGGGGGTGTAGGAGTCCTGCCCAACCCATCCAGGACCTCTTATGTCCTGTGCTCAGGACACAGACTCACGTGAACTAGAAGGCCCTAATTTGGGGTAGAGAGCAGTGTGTGCAAATATGGGTGCAGACAACATTGCAGTAGGAAAACTGTGTTGATGGCTCCTCAGAGGGAGGGTAGGCACCCCTGCAGAGAACTGAGAGGCTGTTGTGAGGAAGGTGTGTGGTGGGTGATGGTGAGAGAGGGGTAGGAGGGCTCTGAAAGCTGTGTTTGTCTTGAGAGTTACAGGGGGCCATGGAGAGGACCACCAGGTAGTAATAATATAGTGGATGCTGGTTACCACCCAAATCCGCCCTGCGGGACCACACCACTTCTTCCCCTAGCTGTCCGGAACGTAGGTTGCTAAGATGTCACAGCTGAGTCTCTCACTCAAAGTCAGGGCACAAAGGCCTGATAACCTTGTCTGGACATGGACCACCTTGGAAGGGCCCCACCTCGGTTTCAGGGCTCCTAACAGGATGGCCTGAGACCTCTATTGTAACTGCATCACAGTTTAATTCACCTTTCTCCTCAATTTTGCGCGTCTTACTCCCTTACAGATGTGGATCCTCAATAAACTTCCTGCAGACAGATTCCTGTCTCAAAGTCGGCTTCCCAGAGATCCTGACCTAAAATAAATGATAATAAATATTGATGGTATCAAACATAACAAAACGGTACTAGGCAACACCTAACCCTTTCTACCTGCCAGGAACTGCTCTAAGTGCTTTACGTACACGTGCGCATAGGTAAGCATGTTTGCCTTGGTGGGAAGATGGTTACAATTCCATGGTCTCTGGGTACTGCAGGGTGGGGACGAGAGAAAGATGAGGCTGGGATCAGGGAAGGGGAATGGGAGTGGACACAAGTGGGCCCGCTAGATGTACCCAGTGCTGGCTGTTTGGCAGGAACTGAAGGACAGCAATGGGGTCAGTTAAACCAAGACACTGGGACAGCTTCCAGGAGCAGGTTGGGGGAAACACATTGCGGTCATCAAGCAGCGTGGTCTCCTCTTCTGCAAAGGGGACAGGCTGGGTATGCCTGGAAGGTTCTAGTGGCTTTCCCTTCTCTACTGCCGGGGCTGCCCCCCTGACTTCCTCCACCTGCCCCTGAACCCTGTCCCCTCTCCCGGGATCCCCGGATTGTCTTCGTCCTCTTCGGCGGTTGGACATTTGCTGATGGTCCCCGAAGTTTTGCTGCCGTGTCCGCAGAGAGGAATTGCGCCGGGTTCCCTGGGAGGGCGCGGAGCGGAAGCGGAAACAGCGGCGCTGGCGCCGGCGGCCGGGTGGCCAGGAACGGAAGCGGAAGTGGCGGCGGCGCCGGCCTGGCCTGGCCTGGCTGAGGGGAGGCGGCGGGCGGGAGCGATGGCGGAGGCCGGGCCGCAGGCGCCGCCGCCCCCGGGCACCCCAAGCCGGCACGAGAAGAGCTTGGGACTTCTCACCACCAAGTTCGTGTCGCTTCTGCAGGAGGCCAAGGACGGCGTGCTTGACCTCAAGCTGGTGCGGCCTGGGCTAAGGGGCGGCCGGGAGGATGGTGGACCAGGCAGGCCCGGACCGGTAGTGGGAACCCCTGGGGCGGCCCCGCTGAGCCCTCGGAGGGCAAAGCGCCATCCGTGTGCTTTCTCACAGGAGGGAGGCCAGGAGCGGTTCCATTCATTCAGCCGGGGCCATTGGGCGTCCGCTCTGTGCCAGGCTCTGGGCTGCAGGCGGTGGTCCTCGTGGCCCTCCTCGGCTGGTGTGGGGACATCAGTTCAGACGGTGCCGGGCCTCCTCCTGCCCCGCGGTCCCGAGCTGCTGCAATGCCTGGGAGGAGGATTGGGACTCGGGCCACCCCTTTTCCAGAACCCTTCCAGACTAGGTCTCAAGGTAGCTGGGGGAACACCTGAGAGTGGGGCTGAGTATCCTGCACGCTGTTCTGTCTGCCAGGCAGCTGACACCCTTGCTGTGCGCCAGAAGCGGCGGATTTACGACATTACCAACGTCCTGGAAGGTATCGGGCTGATCGAGAAAAAATCCAAGAATAGCATCCAGTGGAAGTGAGTGGGGGCACCCGGGAGAGCAATGGCGTCTCCCACCCAGAAGTGTCAGGGGTGTGGGGAGGAGGACACAGGAGAGAGCAGGGGCCACGGGACCCAGAGTTCCTGGCAGCTCCTCTCAGCCCCACTCTCTGGGCTCAGGGGTGTGGGGCCTGGCTGCAACACCCGGGAGATTGCGGACAAGCTGATTGAGCTCAAGGCTGAAATCGAGGAGCTGCAGCAGCGGGAGCAAGAACTGGACAAGCACAAGGTGTGGGTGCAGCAGAGCATCCGGAATGTCACAGAGGACGTGCAGAACAGCTGATATCCTCCTGGCGGTCCCTGCTCCCGGGGAGTGGGCAAGGGGCCCTCTAGTCCAGCTGGGTTTGCTCTGTGGTGCCCTAGGCACTATCCCTCTTGGGAGGATGATCCTGCAGCTCCTGGCCAGGTCCCTGCCTTGGCCTCCATCCTCAAACTCAAAGCCCCTCCCCAACCAACCTTGGCCTGTGATTCTTCCCTATGTAGACCCCAGGTCCCAGGACTTTCTCTGAGAGCTTTTATGTCAGATCTCTGCTAAAGAGCTGGGTTTTCTCTGTGGTCTGCCATTTGTCACCATAGGCAGGGCATCAGCCGTTCTCCTTAACCCCCACACCTTGGCCTACGTGACTCATGAGGACATCTGCAGATGCTTTGCTGGTGAGCAGAGCCTGGGTAGGGGGACATGGGGGTGGGGCTGGGCTGAGCCACAGCCTTGAGCAGTGGGCTCAGTGCCCAAGGAGAGTTTAGTCTCTTAAGAGGGTTCCTTAGGCTTGCCCAAAGAGGAACCAGGCAGGGTAAGTCCTGGGTTTGAGGGTCACCAGGACTCCATGAAAGCAAAACATATTGAAAGGGTACAAGAGTTCTGGGCTGGGTCCCTAGGTCAGTCCCCATTTGCACTGTTCCCTGGGCTTGGCTTCTCGGACATGACAGAGGCATAAGGGGGATAGAGCATGTGCGTACACATTTGCATGGTGTTCCCTTGCAACCTATCAGTTAGTTGCATTACAAATAGAGGAACTGCTCCTTCTTCATCCTGTATCCCCTAAACTGGTTTGGAGAAGGAACATTGGCCTTGGCCAGAACATCTTCTAGGGACCAGCCCCATCAATCAAGGAGTGAGATGCCTATGGCCAGCAATCCTTCAGTCCACACGTTTGAGCCCAGATTTTCTGGTTATGACCCTTGGGCTCTTGGGAGGAGAAAAGCTTTAGTTTTCTGCCTCAGCCACTGTGGTGGGGGTCGGGTGAGGCTTACTGTCCTAAGAGACCATGATTTCCTCCCTTGCTCAAAGGAATAGGTACTCCTATTCTCAGATTAGATTGAGCCCATGGGCCCTGACTCCTCTTCCTTGTCATTCTAGGAGATACCCTCTTGGCCATCCGGGCCCCGTCGGGCACCAGCCTCGAGGTGCCCATCCCAGAGGTGGGTGCTCAGCCCAAGCAGGCGGGGTTGATTGAGGGCGGGTGCTGGCTGTGGAGCCCGATAAGTCCCGGGTGGGGCAGGTAGGGGGTGGCCTGGGCTTGGGGTTTATCTAGAAGAACGGGCAGCCTAGGGTGGGAGAGGACACTGGCCCCGGCCCAGGGTCAGGCTGGCAGGAGCCAAGCCTGCTTCTCATTCCACCTGTTCCTTACCCCCCACCTCCAGGGCCTCAATGGACAGAAGAAATACCAGATTCACCTGAAGAGTGTGAGTGGCCCCATTGAAGTGCTGCTGGTGAACAAGGAGGCATGGAGCTCACCACCTGTGGCAGTGCCTGTGCCACCACCAGAGGATCTGCTCCAGAGCCCACCTGCTGTCTCTACCCCTCCACCTCTGCCCAAGCCTACCCTGGCTCAGCCCCACGACACCTCACGCCCAAGCAGTCCCCAGCTGACCACCCCCACCCCTGTCGCTGGCATCACTGAAGCCCAGGGGGTGCCCGGTCCAGCAGCTGAGATCGCAGGTGAGGTAATAACAGGCAGCTGGTGATAGAATGATTTCTGGGACCCAGAAGGCAATACCTCTGTGTTGTGGAATGCGTGTTCAGAGTTGGAAGAGACCTTGGGGAGGATGTCCTTTTCCTGACCTCCAGCTGGCCTCCCCTTGCTGTGGTCATAAATGAGCCCTTTCTAATAGGCTCTGATGGTGTGAAGGGATATTAGTGATAAGTTTTCCCCAAGTCCACTTGTGTCTCCATTCAGCCCCCCTTGAAGTGTGGTCACAGGAGTCATGTCATTCATGAGTCTCTCTCCTGCAGGCCTCATGCTCCTGTCTCCTTTGGTGGTTCATTTCTGCATTACCTCTGCAGGGCGCTGGCCAGGGGCAGGGTTGGGGGGACTGGCAGTACTTATCTCTCCTTGGGCCTGGGAACCGGGACTCTTGTCATCCCTACTGTGGGTTCTAGCACAAAACTTCAGTATCTCACTTCCTGCTCCCAAGTGACTGGGTTCAGGGGCTCTGGTTGCAGTGAGTGGTGGCCCTGGAACGGACAGCAAGGACGGTGGTGAGCTCGGCTCCCTCCCACCGGGCCTGGCAGCCCTGGACACTCGGCCGCTGCAGTCCTCTGCCCTGCTAGACAGCAGCAGCAGCAGCAGCAGCAGCAGCAGCAGCAACAGCAGCTCATCTGGACCCAACCCTTCTACCTCCTTTGAGCCCATCAAGGCAGACCCCACAGGAGGTGAGTGCATGTTCCCTGAGGGGCAGGGAATCTGGCCGCAGCCACTTCTAGGTCAGAAACAGCTGGGGCTGGAACCTAGCTCTCCTGTCTCCTCAGCCAGAGCTGGCCAGCCCCCACATCAAACCTTGTTTTGACCCCAGAGCTCTGCCAGCCTGAGTGAGGAGCCTGGGCTCCACAGAACTCCCAGGCCCCTCTCAAGCCTTGCCTCCACCCCCACCGCCCTACCTCCCCACTCCCTCCCCCGGCACTCAGGTGTCAGGAAGGCATAATAGCTGTCCTGGGGATGGGGTGTGGGAAGGCACTCAGGCTCCAAAACTGGGGGCAGTGTCTTCCCAGGGGACGTGATGTCATTTGCCTTGAGTCTTCTTTTTATTCTGCGATTTGGGTATTCGCTTCTAGGACTCGTTCTCCTCAGCCCACAAGCACTGGTCTCTTCTCACTGACACCTTGTCCTCTGTGTTCCCTCTCTCACCTTCACTGGGTCCTTAGCTGAAACTAGCTTTTCTCTGTCAGTGTGTGTCCTACTATTGGCCCTGGTCCCTCAGGCCTGACACCTGCACATCATTCTGCTTCCATCTTCTCTTCGCTTTGCATTAACTGAGTTTTGTCTCAGACATCTCCCATCTCTGCCTTCATGTCCTCATACTCAGGGTCATTACTGGCTACCTCTGTCCTGAATTCTTCGGCATCTTCCGCTGTACCCTGACTGATAGGGTTGTCTGAAACACAGGTTGTGTGTGCCATTTCTGAGTTTACATAGTACCTCCAACAGCTTCTTAAGGGCTGGTGGGTAAGAGCAGAGCCCCCCCTCCTGGCATGTGCAGTCCTTGTGCACCAGCACTCCGCTAGTTTAATTTTCCCCTGCTTCCCACGTGTGTCCTCCAGTCAGACCTTTGTAGCAGACTTGTCACCCTGTAGCACCAGCGCCTACCGAATGTCTGCCTGCTTTGCCAGATGACCTGGTCCCGGGTGTGGTCGCTGAGCCTAGCATTGAGCAGGTGCTCAGCAAGGGCAGGAGTGAGTGGGGCAGCTGCCATCAGACAGGGCATATCTACTGAGCCCGTGAAGGGAGGGGTCTGCTGCCTTTCTGCAGCACTTCTGAGTTAGAAGGGCCGTATCAGTCACTTGCGATGAGCCTTTAGTACCCTGGGTACTCAGGAGTTCACATCTAGCCGGGGAGACTGACAATGCCAGCTTGGCCTGAGGCATGCCCTCCACCTCCAGCTGTGTGGAACCCTAAGATGGGTGGTAGATCTGAGGAAGGTGGGGGCTGGAATGGGACCAGACTGGATCTCTGTGCCCTCGAGCATGGCTTTCTTGTCTTTCAGTTCTGGAACTCCCCAAAGAGCTGTCAGAAATCTTTGATCCCACACGAGGTAGGTCTGCACTCTTCCGTGGGGTAAGGGTCTCATGGTTGTTTTCTTGCACTTCTGAGGCCCTGTGATTGCGTTTGGTACCTAGACAAAAAGTTCTTGATGGGGGGGTGGTGCGTGGAGGGCCCTCTTCATGGGCTTTGGTGGGTGGAGAGCCAGGAGCCAAAATGTAACCAAGCTTTTCCTCCCTCCAGAATGCATGAGCTCAGAGCTGCTGGAGGAGCTGATGTCCTCAGAAGGTGGGTGGCCCAGGAAGGTGGAGGGTGGGGGTGGGGATAATGGGTGGGCAACTGCTGGGGGCCGTGCTTGGCCCAGAGCCTCAGCCTGGTGCTCTCTGCAGTGTTTGCCCCCCTCCTCCGCCTATCTCCACCCCCCGGAGACCACGATTACATCTACAACCTGGACGAGAGTGAAGGTGTCTGTGACCTCTTCGATGTGCCTGTTCTCAACCTCTGACTGACAGGGACATTCCGTGTGGCTGGGACACAGACTGTGTGACCTGGGGGCTGCCTGAGGACCTCCCCTGCTCTACCCCTACACGGCTTGAGAGCCACAGACTCCTGGCTTCCCCAGCCTTCCCTCACTGCAGTTCTGATCAAAACTCCCACTCCTGCACGAGTAGAGCACCTGTACCGTGCTAGGAAAGCAGGGGAAAGGGGCTCAGCCCCCTTCACCATGGAGCCAGAGTGTTTGCCTCTCCTTTTCTGGGGCTTTCCCCCACCACGTGCCCTCTCCGAGCCCTCTCAGAGCCAAGGCTCGGCTGCCACTCAGTGGCACAGAACTGAAGACCTGCCATCATCCCCATAGGGCAGCTTGTCCAGCCCCACTGCCCTGTTCCAGCCAACGCCTCCCACTCTGGGGTGGAAAGCTGAGGGTGGAGCCAGATGCTTGCCAGCACCACTCCGAGCCTCCTTCACTTCACCCCACCCCTGACCCTGCAGCTCCCCCTAGACCTCTCCTGTGTACCCCTCATCTGCTGGACCTTTAGCTCTGAGTACCTATGTGGGGTGGGGGGCGAGGAGAGTGGCTGTCAACCAGAAGGAACAGAGAGGTCTTTAGCTAGAAATCTGGGCAGGTGAGCCCCTGAGGATTGGCCCAATCTCCTGCTGCCCTGTAGACCAACCCTCCCTTCTTGTTTATTCATTTACCCTCATTTAGAGCCATTTGCAGAGATTTAGAAAGATTTGCAGTAACGAATGGATTCCTATATAAAGATTATTTTTATACTTTTTGCAGCAAAAGGAAATTGTAATATTTGTACAGTATCCAAGTGAATAAAAGACCATGCCTAAGGCTATCTCTGATCTGGTTCTTTCAGGGTCCCTCCCTGCAATTCTGCTGGATTGGTGGTGGGACCGGGCGGGTCACCTTTGTTGGAAAGGGAGGTGTGGCTGTTGCGGTATCCCGCCCTCCCCGCCCCCACCTGGCGCACCTAGGGGCAGGGCGGGGCTGCCGGGGTGGGGCGGGGCAGGGCAGGCGCCTTCCCACGGGACTCCAACCCGGAACTACTCTCGGCTCCCTTGGGAAGGCCGCGGCCCCTGTCCAGGAGCCGGAGCACGACCCGTGAGTGCGGGCTTCGGGTCCAGGCCTTGGACAGAGGGACACCCTCGTTCTCGGAGGCACCAGACCAGGCGCTTCCTTGGCCGGACGTTGGACGGTCTGGAAACTACGGGCGCTCCTGCTCCGGCTGGACCATGGCGCCCCCGCGGAACGTGGTGAAGATCGCGGTCCAGAAGCCTGACGCCATCCCGCAGCTCATCCGACTGGACCAGGTCACTCGGCCTGTCTGGCCTCCATTCATCCCACCACCCACCACCGGGTCGCCCCCTTCCCCTCGGAACCGCCAGGTTCCTCCCCACATCTGCCCCACGAGTGACCTCTCCACTTGCAGGCAAAGCCCCTGGCCGCCGTTGTGAAGGAGGTGTGCGACGCGTGAGTGCAGGCCAGCCAAGCTGGGGAGGGGAAGGGAGGGGAGGGGAAGGCAGGAAGGAGGGGCGCCCTCTACCTACCTGAGCCTCCGCTCCCCACTCCTCGCAGGTGGAGCTTGAGTCACTCGGAACGCTATGCCTTGCAGTTTGCTGATGGGCATAGGAGATACATCACTGAGAACGTGAGTCTCCCCACACACCCCCACGCCCCGCCTCCAGGCCCCTGTCCCACCGTGTGATACCCCTCACTTCCAACCCACCTGATCTTGATTGCTCAGACTCATCCCACTGGAATGTGAGCTTTCTTTTCCTGACTCCCTCACCAACAACCCCGATTAACAAGTCCTCAGAGCCCTTCTTGACTTCTCTCCCTTTCTCTCCATCTTCTCCAGAACCGCACAGAGATCAAGAATGGCAGCATCCTGTGCCTCAGCACTGCCCCAGTAATGCCCTTCCTGACCCCACCCCACTCCCTGCCCTTCTCTGCCGCCTTGCCCCGCTCTGGAGGGCCCCATCTAGTGGACATCTGAGACCCCACACCTCCAGTTCCTGCTCCTTCCACCCAGCCTCCTCACCTCTCCTACCCCTGCCAGGACCTTGAGGCTGAGCGGCTGTTGAGTGGGCTGCAGAGTGGGAGTCGTGAAAGGCGTCGGGAAACTCTGCAGCACCTTGTCTTGCTGGCCCCAGATGTGACCTTTGCCCAGGAGGTCATCAGCCGTGATGGGCTTCAGAGACTAGGCACTATCATCGAGGATGGGGATGAGTGAGCACAGGACTGTGGTGGGTGGTGGACACGGTGGGGCTAGGGGTCTTGGTCTGGCCCTGCTCAACTCCAGATGTGCCCCCAGCTTAGGGGAGGTGCTGACCCTCACGCTGAGGGCCTTCTTGGAGCTCATGGAACATGGCATGGTGTCCTGGGAGACGCTCAGCATCCCCTTTATTAGGAAGGTGGGTTGGCTTTTCTAGGGGCAGCAGGTGAGGGCAGTGGGGTGGTGTCAGGGTCTGGCCTTCCATGGTGGTGAAATGGTAACAATCCCTATCCCTGTTACAGGTGGTGTCCTATGTGAACATGAACCTGATGGATGCATCTGTGCAGCCTCTGGCCCTCAGGCTGCTAGAGAGTGTGTCCTTGAGCAGCCCTGCCCTGGGCCAGCTGGTCAAGAGTGAGGTGCCACTGGATAGACTGCTGGTGCACCTACAGGTGTAAGTGTCTAGAGGTGGGGTTAGAATACCGATGAAGGGAGTGGAGCCAGACCCTGAATAGCCAGCTGAGCCCTCTTCTTGCCCCAGGATGAACCAGCAGCTACAGACCAAGGCTATGGCATTGCTGACAGCCTTGCTACAGGGGGCCAGCCCCACTGAACGTAAGGTTAGTGTCCTGTCTGGTGGCTGGATGGGGGTGGGGGCAGGGGCAGGAGCTGACAGTCACTGTGCTCCATCCTGGGACTGCAGGATGGGTGTTCATGGTGGGGTTAAATCACCTAAGCCCCCTTCCCACCTATCTCAGCACATGCTTGACTACCTGTGGCAGAGAAACCTCCGCCAGTTCATCTATAAGGTAGGAAGGACTGGGCTAGGCAGTCCCCTCCCCACTTTTCCTCCCCCCCAGAAGCCTACACTCACACTTACGGACTGGTTCTTTTCCAGAATATCATCCACAGCGCAACACCACTGGGTGACGAGATGGCTCACCATTTGTATGTACTTCAGGCCCTTACATTGGGGCTGCTGGAGCCACGCATGCGGACGCCACTGGACCCCTACAGCCCAGTGGGTGCCTTTGGGGTACACAAGGCTGGGGTAGCTAGAGCACGGCCTTGAATCTATGATCCTGACACCCCCTTATCCCACGACGACCACCCCAGGAACAGCGGGAGCAGCTGCAGGCCCTCCGCCAGGCTGCCTTTGAGTCGGAGGGGGAATCTCTGGGTGCTGGGCTAAGTGCCGACCGTCGCCGTTCCCTCTGTGCCCGCGAGTTCCGAAAACTGGGCTTTTCCGTGAGCGACCCTCCCTAGCTCCCTACCCCTGCCTTACCCCAGGGCTGCTGTTGTTCCAGAGGCCTGGGGCCCTTATTGCCTGTCCCACTTCCCCCAGAACAGCAACCCCGCGCAGGATTTAGAGCGCGTGCCCCCTGGCCTGCTGGCCCTGGACAACATGCTCTACTTCTCTAGACACGCACCTAGTGCCTACAGCCGGGTCAGTAACAGGGTGGGTGGGATACAGCGGGATGCCCACCTAAGCAGGGTCCCCATGGCCTTGGCTGTGCTCCCTGTCCCATTCTCTTTTTCTACCACCCCAGTTTGTGTTGGAGAACAGCAGCCGTGAGGACAAGCACGAATGCCCCTTTGCCCGGAGCAGCATCCAGCTAACTGTGCTGCTGTGTGAGCTGCTCCGCGTCGGGGAGCCCTGTGAGTGGGACTGGGCACAGCGTGTCTGGGGAACGGGGAACGGAAGGGCAGAGAGGGCCAGGGGCTGCACACACTTTCTCCCTGAGCCCCTCCTGCCCCCCTGCTCCAGGCTCCGAAACAGCCCAGGACTTTTCACCCATGTTCTTCGGCCAAGACCAGAGTTTCCATGAGCTCTTCTGTGTGAGCATCCAGCTGTTGAATAAGACCTGGAAGGAGATGCGAGCCACCCAGGAGGACTTTGACAAGGTGGATGGGGTGGAAGCAAGGAGACCTGAGCCAGGGCAGGGGCTGTTCTGAGTAGGGGTCCAGAGCACAGCCCTGAGCTGAACTTGGTGGCTCCAGGTCATGCAAGTGGTGCGGGAGCAGCTGGCCCGCACTCTGGCCCTGAAGCCCAGCTCCCTGGAGCTTTTCCGAACCAAGGTGAACGCACTCCCCTATGGGGAGGTGCTGCGGCTGAGGCAGACAGAGCGGCTCCATCAGGAGGGCACGCTGGCCCCTCCCATACTGTGAGTTGGAGGGAGTGGCTCCCCGTCCTGGCCCCCCTTCCTTCATGCCCCAGATGCCTTGCCCCAGGTCAGTCCCAGTCAGCAAGCCTTCCCCTTACCTTCCTCCCCGCCCAGGGAGCTACGGGAGAAGCTGAAGCCAGAGCTCATGGGCCTGATCCGCCAGCAGCGTTTGCTCCGCCTCTGTGAGGGGACACTCTTCCGCAAGATCAGCAGCCGGAGGCGCCAGGGTGGTTGAGTGGGCAGAGGGGTCCAGAGAGCAGCTGGGTTGGGGTCAGGCCACTCTCGTCATTCCTTCCCTCTTCTCTGCTCACAGACAAGCTGTGGTTCTGCTGCCTGTCCCCCAACCACAAGGTGCTGCAGTATGGGGATGTGGAGGAGGGTGCCAGCCCGCCCACCCTGGAGAGCCTGCCTGAGCAGCGTAAGGAGGACCGGGCAGGGGGCAGGGTCAGCCACTTGCCCTCCCCAGGCCACCCCTGTCCCGGGACCGCCTGGGTCCCAGAGGTCAGCCCAGCCTTCTTCCTGCAGTCCCTGTGGCCGATATCAAGGCACTGCTAACAGGGAAAGACTGTCCCCATGTCCGGGAGAAGGGCTCAGGGAAACAGAACAAGGTGAGTGCAGTGGAGGCTGGGGGCTCCTTCCCCTACTTCCCACCCACACCTGCCCTGATCCCCACTCTGTGCTCGCCACTTTCTGGCTCCCCCAGGATCTCTATGAGTTAGCCTTCTCAGTCAGCTATGACCACGGGGAGGAGGAGGCATACCTCAACTTCATCGCCCCATCCAAACGGGAGGTGAGTATCTGGGGCAGGCTGAGCCAGTTTGGGCGGGCGGGCCAGGGAAAGAGATGGGAAGCCCTCACGGGCTGGCCCCGTCCCAGTTCCACCTGTGGACAGATGGGCTGAGTGCCCTGCTAGGCAGTCCCATGGGCAGCGAGCAGACTCGGCTGGACCTGGAACAGCTGCTGACAATGGAGACCAAACTGCGGTTGTTGGAGCTGGAGAACGTGCCCATTCCCGAGCAGCCACCTCCCATCCCTCCACCCCCCACCAATTTCAACTTTTGCTACGACTGCAGCATCACGGAACCCTGACAGTGAGATTGGCTGTGGGCCACAGCTGCTGGCATTGGGGACCATGAAGGGCGGAGGGTGGAGAAGCCCAGACACCCTGACCAGCAGAAGCTGCCGCAAAAATAAAGTCCACTTGACTCTTGGGTGTGTGTCCAGCCAGTTCTGAGCTGTGGGCCAAGCCTGCCTTCAAACTGAGCTGGCAAATGAGATGGGGCATCAGGCCAAGGTCACTGCTTGGGGCCACAAACCTGGGCAGTGGCAGTTGAGGGGCTGGTGTTCTGAACGAGGGCCTGGAGACAAGCTGGCCCTATTGTCCTTCCACAGGAGGAGTCCTCAGCCTTCCTCCATGCTGGGTCTGCAGAGAGGGATGGCCTATGGTCTGCACACCAGCCAGCTGAGGGCCAAGTGTCAGGGTGGCAGGTGTTGCCCTAAATGCATGCCTTCCTGGGCCACATTAAAGGGGCCTAGTTTCCAGAAGGTTCCTGACAGTCCTGCTTGGCCCTGCCAGGAGTCCTTTTCAAGACTCGGAGGCCCTCTTGATGAGAGGCCTGTGGGACAGATGTGAAGCTGGGTCTGTTTTGTGCTGAAGGGCAAACTCAAGAATCCAAATGTGTCCCCAGGTGGTGGGAGGATAGAACTGATGACAAGAGGGAATTCAATGCTGGAAGCCTTGTGTTCTGATTCAGATCTCCTGCCGGAGCATGGATATGGTGGGGGCCACAGACAGGCAAGGCCCCTGGGGGCGAAAGTGGCTGGGGGTATTGGGCCCTGCTGGAGGTCAGTTTCAGAGGCTGGCACCCCACAGCACAGGCTGAGAGCTGCCACCGCTCTGACCTCCTCCATGCCTCTCATTACTTCTCTTTCTCAACACCTTCACACACACCTTTTTGAACAGTGTTAACCTTGAAAATTGATGAAATGGCATCTCCTTTGGAGAATGTGCTGGAGGCGCACCCGCTTCTGACTCAGGCCTCCAGGGCCCAGCATGCCCACTCTTACGTTCAGACTTCCCACCACACTTGGAATAGTTCAAGTTAAACTTGCTATTGAGCTCAAGATGGCAATCAGGCGTGGGGATCCCAGATGCGTTAAATCTTCCAATACCATCAGTTCTTCCTCCCCAGTGTCTCCACTCCCTTGTCCAGGCCACCAGCATCGTGGCGAGAATCTGACTTCCTCCCTCCTGTCTTGTCCTTGCAGTCCTTAGTACCCAAGTGCTTTTTCAAACACGAAGCTGATCAGGTTATATACACTCACGTGCACACTACCCCCATCCTGTGTTTTTCAGTGCCTCTCTGTTGTCCATGGAATAATGTTCACAGTTACCTGAGCAGCTGGGATAGATGGGTTGCAGACATGTGGTTGAGGATGTCTAACAAGAGACCTGTGGCTTGCAGAGTTCTCTGTGCGGGCTCCAAGCTGGCATCCTCCCTGCAGCCCATGGCACCCACCCCGTCCTCCCCAGCACCAGCTCTGGCCTGCCATGTGTGCTTCCCTCATCCTTTGTCATTGCCCTCTTCCTTCCCTTCTCCTTTTTCACTGCCTTGAGTGTTTCCTTGATCTCCCAGGCTCTGTTCTTTGCTCTCCTAGGCTCCCAGGTCCAGGCACTGTTCCTCTATGCACACCCTATGCACTGGCCTGTCCTTGTCTGTTGGCTAATTTGCCTCCTCACCTGACCTGGGGACTAGGAGAGCTTTGGCACCTCTGAATCACCACATAAAGTGCAGTGTCTGCAGGCACTCGGGCAGCCGTGCTAGGTGCTCCTAGAACTGAGGGACAGATGGACAAAGTTGGTGGACAGATAGTTTCCCAGAGCTTCTGTTGAGAAGTCCCTGGCACCTCTAATGACCTACCCAGAGATACTATCGTCTTTTTTTCTTCCTGAAGACAGCCTCACTGCATCCTTAATCACTGTCTCCTCGCATCTGGCTGGGATGTGCCTTTGCTGCAGGACATGCCTGGAGGCTCATGCAGGAAAAGGCATCCAGGTTTCTAGTCTCTCACCATATTGGGGAGGAAGTTAAGACTTGCTGGAGGCACCTGTAGGGCTTTTGGTCAGGTGTAAGGAAGAAATTGTCTACATGCCTCTGGTGTTTTTTCCACATTGTCCCTCGGCTAGGGTGGGCTGCTTCACCTAAAGTGGGGGGTAGGGGCTGTAGTCTGAGAACTTCAGACAAGGAGGTAAGATTTGGAATTTTTAATTTTGTTTGGGTTTATAATAAAGTCTGTGGCTTGACTGCTAAAGCTCAGTGCTAGTAGAGGCCAGGAAAGCTCCTAATAGGGAACAAGGTGAGGCACAGGCCTTAGGTGTGAGAAGTGGGAAGGGCAAGAGGCACAAGGTCCACTCTTCCCCAGTACCAGATGCATCCCACCTGTGGGCCTAGCCTCCGGATCCAGGCCTGGCCAGGAGAGCAGGAGCTGGCATTTCCAGCGGCCTGTGGCAGCAACATAAAGCTGGAAAAGGCTCCTGCTGAGCCATAGGGCAGAGTGGGGCAGGAAGCCCGCTGGGCTGCCCTGGATTAGTCCTACCCCTAGTCCTAGAGAAAGGGGTTTATAGTTTGGGAAAGGGGCTTTGGGGGCATGTGGCAGAGGAGGGCAGGAGGCACTGAGTCAAACCAGGTCAACAGGCCAGGACTGGGGACTCTGCTGAGGCACAGGGTTGGTTGCTGACCTGGCCTAGAGCGTTATGGTCAGGTCAGCCCCTCCCACAAAGCGGGACTGGACGCAGGTCACCTGGGGCAGTTGGGCTTGGAAGCACCTGACTGCAGCCATGCTGATACGAGGGCACATGGCCACATCTAACATCCGGAGCTGCTTGCATGCTTGCTCAACGGTATCCAGAGTTCTGTGGGGAGGCCTCTGATGAGCCCCTGAGCTGGCATGGGGACCCAGCCCAGCCCCTGTACTGTGAGGTCCTCAGACAACTCACTGCTCTGTGAGCTGCCCGCAGCTGGCCAGGTTGAGGTGCTGCAGCCTAGGCCAGGAGCTGGCTGCCTGGGACCAGCCCTTGTTGCTGAGGAGACTGCAGTGACTCAGCACCAAGCGCTCTAGGCTGAGGCAGCCCCTGGCCACGGCCACCAAGCCCTTGTCCGTGAGTGCTGGCAATAGGCTCAGTGACAATTCCTCAGCTCAGGGAACTGGAGCACCTGCAAGGATGGGGGTGTGGAAGGGTATAGCATGGTACTGGGGCCCAGGGCCCTTCCAGGTTCTCCCACGCCCAGCCGGAGGAATGGCAAAGCCAGAAGTAGCAGAAGCCAAAGAGAATGGAATGTTTTCCAAGCAAGAAGTGGGTTGACCTGGGCCTGGGTCTAATGCCAAGATCCTCAGTGATCCACCCCCACTACCCCAGCCCCACACCTTGGCCAAATTGGCATCAGTTAGTTTGCTGCAGGCTGTGAGGTCCAGCTCCCGCAGGGCCTGCAGCATGAGCAGGGAAGAGCCCTGTGGCTGGGGAGAAGGGTCTTTGGGGCCCAAGGCTTGATGCTCCAGCTCTTGATGTAGCTGTGGGAAGAAGCTCCTGCTCTTCAGGTTCCTCCTGAGTTTGGCCCTCAAATGCTCCTAGACAAAAATACTTAGGAGGGGCAGGAAGGCAGCTGTGCCCAGGGCCCCCGCCACTCACATGTCCTGTACCTGGGGCTCCTGTGTAGGTTCGTCACTTGGGTCCCCCAGCCCCAGAAGCCCCCAGTCTTGGAGCTCCTTGCACCAGGCCAGGCGCAGGACTGACAGGTGGGTTAGGGAGGCACGGATGGCCTGCAGGGTCCTGTTGGTGAGGGCTACACAGGAGGATAAGTCTAGCACCCTGAGGCTTGGGCCCAGCACTGGGATGAGGGAGTACACTGAGGCATCCTAGGAGGGAAGTGGAGAAGGGAGACAGCAATGGGCAGGTGGCTTGTGCAGGGGTCCCTAGGAAGGTTCTGCCAAGGTTCCAGCCCCACAGGCAACAGGGAACTACCAGATGGTCCATGGAGGCAAGCAAAATGTCCCTGTGCTGGTAAAGTGTGGTGGTGGGGGGACACCAGGAGGAGTTTGCTAGAGGACTGAGGCCTAGATAGGCTGGGGCGGGAAGGATGCAGGTGCAAGTTTCTGAAGAACCTGCCCCGTCTGTGCTCCCAGACCTGGCTGGAGCTGTGCGCTGAGGCAGCCCTCTGACCGCAGCTTATTGGACCATCATGGACATCTGACCCTAGCTGAGCCAATCAGATGTGCTCCCTCTAGAATTTGAAGCAGAACTGTGAGGTCACTGTGGGGGTAGGGCTGCCACCTGCCAGGAGCCCGAGCTAAGGGCAGAGTAGAGGAAGCTGGTTCATAAAGAAGTAAGAGACACAAGAACACGGGGCCCCAGGGAGAGCAGCTGAGACGCCTGGTGCTAATGGGAAGATGGGGTGGGGCAAGGCAAGAGGAGTGCCTGTGGAGGAAAGACCGAGGGACAGCTTTCACCTTGGGAATGCCCTGGGCACATTGAGAGGCTGAAGAAACCATCCACTAAAGAGGGAGAGACTGACATTGCCAAGTTAGGGACACCGCCCAGGGGGACAGGGCTGAGCCCTACTGAAGGAACTGGCTGCAGCCAACAAATGATCGTGACTTGCAGGTCACATTACCTCGGTCAGACCTGTGGAGCAACCTCCTTGGGTAACCTCAGTAGCCATTCCCCACAGAGCTCCCTCTTGCCCTCCCTGCCTCCGGAACACCCGCTGGCAGTCCTCCTACCCAGGGGGACTTACAGAGGTCTCCAAGCACCTGGTGCGGGAGGTGTGTGCCGGCCTGTGGGCTGGGCCAGCCTGGTCCCCTTGGGCCTCCCTCTATCCGGGCCCACAGTAGGGGCTGAGGGGAGGATGCTGGCAGGAGCACTGTCCGTCCAGGCTCCTCTCCCCGTGTCCTTAGCCCAGTTCTCACTGCTGTTCCCTGGCCATCAACACGGGGCAATGCCTCCTCGCTGCCGCAGTTGCAGCTTCCCCAGCCCCGAGGAGGGAAAGGAGGGGATGACGGGCTCACCTTGAGTGAGGAGCAGTAGGCCAGGCTGAGGGAGGCCAAGGGGGCTGGAGCTCTGCGCCCTGAGCCCAGGGCCCGGGCCAAGCCCCACCCGCTCACCCGGCCACACTCTGCCAAGTTCAGGCTGTGCAGCTCCCGCAGGGCCCCCAGGGCTGTGCATCCAGTGTCAGCCAGCCGCTGCAGCTTCCTCAGGCGGAGGCACTGCAGGCACGCCAGGCCGCGGCTGATGGCCAGGAGAGCCCTGTCGGCCAGTTCTGAGCAGCCGCTGAGGTCCAGGGAGGTCAGGCCTGATTGCAGACGGCAAAGGGCGGCCACAGCCCCTGTGGAGAGGTCCTGGCAGGCACGCAGGCTCAGCTCCTTCAGCTGCAGCCCGGCCACCTGAGCCAGGGCTTTGGCAGCCTCCGGGAGCAAGCCAGTACCACTCAGGTCCAGGCCGCATAGCCTACCAGCCCTTTCCTTCACAAATTGCAGCAGGTTGTGGAAGGAGAGTTGGGAGCAGGAGAAGTCTTGGGGGCCAAGAGAGCCCTGGGCTGGGCCTAGCTCAAAGGTGAGGTGACAGTAGGCCAAGGAGAGGCGCTCCAGGTTGGGGGCACAGTGGCGGAGCTGGCTGAAACTGAGGTCGGTCAGGTCCCGCAGGCCAGCCAGGTTGAGCTCACAGAGGCCACTCCACACCTGCTGGACCAGCTGCGCCATCTCGGGCTGAGCTATCGGCATGCCCGATATGAAGAGGCTGTTGCAGCCACTGAGGTCAAGGATACGCAGGGCCGGGTAGCCCAGGACCAAGGCCACAAAGGACGCCTCTGTGGGGCTACCCCCACTGAGGCACAAGCTCTGCAGATGCAGGCCCAGGTGGTAGGCCACAGCCTCCAGCACCTGATGCGAAGCTGGCGAGCCATCCAGGTTGGTCACGCCGACGCACGTGATGCCCCTGAAGCCCAGGCTCTTGATGGCCGGAAGGGAGGCAGAGGACACAGGGATGTTGTACTGCACATTTGTCTAAGGGGTGGCAGCAGGATGGAGGTTAGCCCTCTGGCCTCAGAGGGTATTGGCCATCAGGTCTGGTGGCCAGTCACTCGCAGGTCAGGAAAAGGGCCCTGTCTCAATGGGGACCCACTGTGGTGTGCAGTGTCGTGTGTGGTTGAGGGGGTGCTGATGGGAAAGGGGAAGATGAGTCACTCTGGGGCTCAAAGGGGATGCCTGTGAGGGGAGGGCAAGAATGTTAGCGATGGTTGGGACTGGATGCCTACAGAGGAGCAGGGACAGGGTAGAGAGCTGGCCTGCTGGGTATAGGGGGTTGGGATAGCCTGGAGGAGAGCCAGAAAAGACGCTAGGGGGCAGAAGGACTAAGAATGCTGGATCCCAAACTTTGGGACTTTCAAAAGGTGCCCTGAGACACCTTTTGGTCTCAGCTCAGCTCCCACTCCAGGGAGTCAGAGCTCAGCATTAACTAAGCAACCAGCCTCCCTCACTTTTTCAAGAGAATATAAATAGCCCTCAGAACAGCTGAAGGCAGTTAGAAGCAAAGCAGTTGTCACTCACCACGACCGTGGGTGGCCCAGGTGCCAGAGGCCTAGGTCAGGCAGTGAGCCCTAGATCCCCTGGTGGCCTTAGTATCTCAGCCACATGAATGTTTGCAAAAAGGGGTTTTGTGTATGTGTGTACCACCAACACGTGTGAGCCCCACAGGCTCCAGAGTTCAAGAAGTGCTTGTGACCCCTGGGGCTCATCTCTGGAGGGTCTGTCTTACCTGTCCAGATAAGGAAGGAGAAGGCTCCCACTTCTGTGGAATCTCAAGAGGATGATTCTTGAGGTGCCAAGAGTGTGGGGCTGGCCTTGCCATAGGGGAACAGGGGAATGAGAGTGGGAAATCCATGACTGGTGTGGGGTGGAGCCTGGAGGTGGGCTCAGGGCTAAGTTGGGGAGATAGCCTGGCTTGTCTAAGAATTTAGGGAACCCCAGTTTTCATAGGACCTTCCGCGATTTTGTGCCAGAGGGGAGTTATACCAGGTGTGGGGAGGGAGAGGAGGGCTTGGCTTCTCCTCTGCTCTTGATGGATGGCTAGGTTGCTGGCAAATGGTACTAAAGGCTCTTGTTTTAATGTATCAACATGATTCTGATGCAGGAAAAGAAGCTCTCTAAAATATCTGTCCTGTCAGTCCCTGCAATAACAAGCTAATGCTCCCTGATTCTACCCCACAGAACATCATCAAAAGGGATTCAGAAAGGTAGAAATGACACATAATATGCACTCCTGCAAGATACTTAACACGATTCTCCCAGGAAGACACAGGAATCCCATTCCTGCGTGGAGAAACCAGGCTGACTTCTGCCACGGAGAGAAGCAGCTCCTATAGCTGCCATCATGGGAAAGAACGTGTGGGAAGAAATGGGGGTCAGCTTTTGCCGGCTTCCACAGGAATCAGGGCTCAAACCAGGCTCCCTGTCCAGACCCCATCCCGGGATGTGGTCCTTGTGGAAGAGAGGAACACTTCCCACAGCTCCCCCTCGTGGACGCTGGGAGGCAGCGGACTAGTGGGAACCGCAAGGGCCTGGGTCCCCCTCTCAGATTTAGGGAGAGTGAGAAGATCCCAGTGGGCGGGGAAGGTGATTCAAGGCGAGGCAAAGATCTGGGAGGAAAGGTTTTAGAAGGAGGGGTAAAGCCGACCTCCAGCCGTTTCCAGGCCCTGCCGACAAAGAGGCCAGTGTGATGATGGAGAGTGAGCTGTGGCTGCAAGTGCAAGACAGGGCCCGTTGCTGGTTGCTGAGGCAGTGCCACCCCTGCCATCATGTTGTGTCCCTCCCCCCACACGCTCCAGCAACCACAGTCCTTCATTTCCTTCCTTCCTGAGCCGTGGGGGCCAGGAATGTTCTCATGTTCTCCCCTCTCCCACTGCCTCCCTATGAACAATGTAGATGAGCAGCTGAGTGGGGGAGCACCGGCCATCAGCCTAGAGTCCAAGTCCAGGGCTGACTGGTGGCAGGAAAACCCCCCAGATATAGGGGCAGAGCTTGGTCTAAAGGCTTTCCAGCAGCTGTTGGGAGATGTATGAGAGTGTGTGTTGAGATTTGAGACTGCCTCCCTGCTCCCCACTGTTTTCTATGGGGAAGGGACAGCCTCCAAGGCATCATCCAGGTGGTCTGCCCTGGACTCCAAGTGCAGGCGCCCAGGAGCAGCCCTTTCGGGATACCGATCATCTGTGGGGAGCAGAACAGCAGAAGGAGGAGGCTGTTGAGTTGTGGTCTTTGGCCCCAGTGTAGGAGGGCCCTTCCTAGGCCTAAGGAAGATGCTTCTAGAGGTCCAAAGGAGGACTGTAAGCTCTAGCTTCAGCTGCCCTGTCCACAAAGGAGCCAACCAGCACCCCCCCCCTTCCTTTCCCAATGCTGGCCTCCTAAGAGTAAATACCAAGTCATTTGGGAAGTGCCCTAAATCTGCTAAAAGGGACACACATCCCTTGACTGTGAGAGGCCAGGATTTCATTGTACCTTGTGAAGCCCTGAGCTGAGACTGTGGGCTTGTGTGCAGACTTGGAAAGCCATCTGATAGAGGAATGGCTGTCCTATCTGCTGGCCCAGGAATCATATATTTTCTTCTGGAGAACAAAAGAAAATGTAGGCCCAGGCACCCATGGGCTTTAGTCTCTAGAGAAGAGTTAGACCTTGGGGTCATTTCCAGTGGCTCCGCTGGCCCTTTATAAATCCCCCAGGTAGGAGAAGGCAGTGGAGGGCAGAAGCTGAGTGGTCTGGAGCTTCTTCACGGTGACCAGCCCAGGAGCAGACAACCAGGGCTCTCCCCAAAACGCGCAGAGCCTGGGTGTGTGCGGTGGCGGCGGGGGGAGGGGATCTCCCTTATCTACCTTCTTATTTGAGAAAAAATATGCTTAAGTGGGGGCAAGTCACAGAGAATAAGAAGTCACCAGTCCAGCACCCTCACCTGGCCTGGTGAGGCCTAAACCCCAGCCATGCCTTGGTGAGCCAGAATCTTCGGTAGCACCTACTAGCAGGGGGCATTACTTCCTTACCATCTGGGCCCTGGGAGATGGCTCCTGCCAATAAGTTCTATAAACTACTCTCTGGGGCGTGGTGGTGGTGGGATGTCAGCAGAGCCCTAGGTGCCATGTACCCATGGCCTGGCCTTCCAGTGCTCCCAGCCCAGGCGGGGCTGAGTTCTGCAGAGGCACCCAACAGGCCTTCGTCGGCATCCCATCTAGAGCTCATGGTTAGCTGGAGCCGCCCGGGTGCCAACATGGTAGGCTCTACGGTCTCGGACTCTGACCCTGGCCTCCTCGTCCTCACTCTCTTATCCTATGCCAGTCTACTCCCGACTGCCCACTTTGCTTCTCCTGCCCTCTCATTCTTTGCTGGACTCCAAGAACCTCTCCCCTGATCACCTCCCTTTGGGGTCCTGTGGCCCTGCCCCTGCCATGCTGCTGTGTCCCTTCTTCTTGCCCTGCACCCCCACCCCCCTGCAAGACCTTATGGAACTGCTGCCTCCTCTTGGTTTGTGCTGGGGGTACAGAACTCATTTGTGGAAGCCACAGACTCCCCTCTCACCTCCCCCCCTGCCACCTCCACCCCTGGCTCTCTTATCCCCCTCAAGGTTTCTCTCCAAGCTCACCATTCTCTCCAGCCCCTGATGCAAAGGTGGCATCCTCCCCTTACTCTGACCTTCGACCTTCACAGAGAAGACCTGTTCTGTTTCAAAAAGAAGCCAAAGCCACCATGTGAGAAGACGCTCCCTTTGCCCTGTTCACATCTACCAGCCAGCTCCCGGCAGGACCCATCCTAATCTCCTTCCTTCTCCTGCTCTCCTAATCCCCTTTTCTCTACTTACTGGGCCTGCCCCCACCTTCTCCTATAGGAACCCACAGTCCCTGCCATTCACTGCTCCTTCCTCAGTTTACAAATACCCCGGAGTCATAACTAACAAAAGGCCTCCTTTGGTCCTACACCCTCTCTTCTCACCACTCCTGCTTTTCCCCTTTCCTCGGCACTCAGGCCTCTTGGCACGCGCACAGCATGCAGCCACCTTGTTACCTCTCGCCTCACCCACTCACCCCTCCATCACTGCCCCCACAGAATCTCTCATTCCTGGCAACAGCTCCCCGCCAGCACGGTCATCAACATCTGGGGGCTCCTCTGTAGGCCTCCCACGAGTATCCTTTTTTCCACACCACCTCCTACAGATGGCCAATCTGCCCCGTGCTATCTCCCACTGGGGATTCCATGGTTCTGCCTGCCTGGCTCTCCTCCTATCTTCTTGCCTGCTCCCCATCAGCCTCTTTTGGGGCCACCAAAGAAGAGAGGGACCCAATCCACAGAGGAGTGAGCTCCACCAAAGGGGTACATTCCACCCCACCACACATGCACACACATGCCCACACTATCCGTTGCCCTCATGTGCACCCTGGCAGACTGCACTTCATCCCATTCCAACTACTTTATTTGCAGTCCACATCTTTTTTCCAGAACGCAGACCCTGGGAACCTGAGGGACCTTGCCAGATACATGGAGGCAACACACATCTGAATTCACTGTCTTGTCCCCTGGCGCTGCCCCTTCTCCTAAACTCTCAGTGCCCTCTACCGGGTCACCAAAGTCAGAGATTGGGGAGCCATTCTAGACCCTCCCGTACTCTGCACACCCGGTGACCAACGTCCCTTGCATCTCATCTCCCCAAGACAATGCAGCCTGTCCCTCGGCTCCTGCCCCACTGCTCTTGCCTTAGTTCAGGTTCTGGTATTGTCTCTCAGAAATACATTATAGCAGTTTCCTCTTCTGAGGGTCCTGGCCCCAGGTCTTTCTGGCTCCAATCTAGCCTTGGTACTGTCACCAGATGATTCTTAGAGAAGGCAAACTATGCTCTTCAACCCCCTGATGATTCTCTCCTCCCGGGCTGGAGGCTGAGCTCCCAGCCAGCACTGGAGCCCTGCCTACTTCAAGAGCTCCAGCTTACCCTTGCCCGCTCCCTTCCTCCCCAGCCCTGGCTCTGGGAATGGCAGCTTCTGATGGTTGTCTTATGCTGCCAGGCCTCTGCTTGGCTGCTTTTTCTGTTTGGTCATAGGGCTAGGGTGGCACCTACTCCTACTTGTCTATTTAGCAAATATTTATTCCTTTTTCTAGGTTCAGCACAAGCATCCCCTTCTCCATGAAGTCTTTCCTGAATCTTCTCTCCATCCCCCGTGTGCTACACAGGACTTTGAGTGTGGTACCCCTACTCACTCCTTTTGGCTGGTGCTTACCTCCCTCTTACTACCAACTCTCAAGTGCTGTGCACAGGGTGAGGCACAGACAGGCAGCATCCATCTGAGTGAGTGAGGCCTCTGTGAGCAGCTCTGGTAACTTGCCCTTCTGCCCTGTGAATATTCTAAGCCTCTGTGTTGAGACTCTGGCCTCTACCTCTCTTCTCCCTCCCCTAAGACAATGTGGCCTCTAAATTTGCCCAGCAAAGAGGCCACAAACCTCAGAGGAACTTCCTCAGCAAACCGTGCCACACTGCCGCTCCCACCTCTCCATGTCCTGTGCAGGAGAGGTGACATCCTCTCCACCCTATCCAAGACCAGGCCTTGTATTACCTCAGGTGGCATCCTCTATTTCTCACGTCTCTTCTTCATGCATTCACATTCACCCCTCCTCTATGACTCTCCTCAGCATATGAACACATTTGAGATTTCTCCCATTGAAAATTCTTTGTCGAATCCCCTCAACCTCTCATTATTGCCCTATTTATTTCCTTCCTCTCCTAGGGAAATTTCTTGCAAAAGAGGTCATTTTCTACATGTCCCTTCTTATCTCATTCACTCTTTCCCCCTCCTGGCTTTTTCCCCCAGATGTCAAATGTTGCTGAAGTCACTGGGGACCTCCTTGGACCTCAGACATCATGGACACTATCTGTTCTTTATTTTCTGGACTCTTCATGGGATTTGGCACTGTCATCCACTCAGTCCTGTAAAGCTCTCCATTGTAGATCCCTGGCATCTCTTCTGTAGGTGCCTCCTCCTTCCCATGCCCTTGGACTGGTGTACTCCTCTGGGGTATTCTGTGACTTGCTGTTCCTATGGCTTTTCATGTGCTTCCTGGGAGATGTGACTTAGATCCATGGTTTCAACTTCCCCTCATTCTTTAATGATACCCAACTCTGTATTTAATATCTAGACCCTTCTCTTGAATTCTTCACTCAGAAATCCAACAACCAACTGCCTCTCACCATCTAGATGCCTCACACTTCAAATTTTCAACAAGTCCAAATCAAATTTCTTTAGACACTAAGCTCAGTGACATTAGATAGATAACGTGACAACAGACCCTACTTTTATACACACATTTAATATATGACAGAGGAGGAGTCCAAGACAGCAGGAAAGAGGAAGATTATATGTAAATGGTATTAGGGCTATTTGAAAACTCATCAGTTTAGCTTCTTACCTCAGAGCATAAATCAAAATAAATTTCACCAATTAAAAAATTACTATAAAAATTCAAGCCATAAAACAGAATAAACAATTTTGTTGTGAACCTAAAACCTCTCTAAAAAATTGAGTCCAAGTTAAAAAAAAAAAAAGGAAGAGAAATTTGAGTGTACATTGAACATTGAATCACTGAAGAGGTAAGGGGTCTCTAAGTTTAAAAAGCAATGGAAGAAATAAGAAAGCAAAAGACGTTCAGAATCAACAACATAGAAATTTAACCTCTGTATCTCAGAAATAAGCATGTATCTACAAATCAAATACAAAGGCAAATATATTAGGAATATGTTTCAATAAATATCTAAAAGATTCATCTCTTTAATGTATAAAAGGTTCATACAAACTGATAAGAAAAATACTAAGATGCCAATGGTTAAGTGGATAAAAACCATGAATAAACAAGAGAGGGAAATACAAATGGTCAGCTAATGAGAAAACTCAGGAGTAATTAAAGAGGTCAAAATGAAAACAAGGAGCTGTCACTACTTGCCCTTCAAACTGTCACAGATGTGTACGTTCATCTCCTAGCTGGGCTGTCTCCCCACACCCTGACTCACCCTCTCCAGTCCATTCAGCACGGCAGAGTTCTAAGACACATCACATCATATCACTCCCCTGCCTTAACATTCCTTTAAAGGCTGCGTGATGGTCATCAGGATGGAGCCTTAGCACTAGTGCCAGCCTTTGGTTTGACCCCTCTCTGGCCTCATCTCCCATCACTTTTTTATAAAAATTCTTATTTATTTATTTATGATAGTCACAAACAGAGAGAGAGAGAGGCAGAGACACAGGCTGAGGGAGAAGCAGGCTTCATGCACCGGGAGCCTGACGTGGGACTCGATCCCGGGTCTCCAGGATCGCGCCCTGGGCCAAAGGCAGGCGCTAAACCGCTGCGCCACCCAGGGATCCCTCTCCCATCACTTCTACACACATTTTAGTTCTAGTCATATGGAACTTGTGTGGTTGTTACCAGAACTATTTCATATTTCACATCTTGGTGCCTTTACCTGTGTTGTCATCAGTGCTGGAAGACCAATCTTCATCCTCATCCTATCCCATCAGGAAGCCTTCCCTGACGCTGCTGGTCTCCTCTGGATGTCCTTCTTCCTGTTCTAGTGGCACCCATCATTCCAGTGTCACAGCATCAAGCACATGATATCATGGTCAATCATGTCCTTGTCTTTCTCCTTCACTGGGGTAGGGGACTATGTCTTACTCATCTGTAGAATCCAGGCACTGTACCCAGAGTCAAGTGTGTATGAATGTAATGTATGTCTATGTATGCATGGATGGATGAATGAATGGACGATGTATAACCAGGGCCATGGGCAAACTGAAGTGAGATACAATTGAGAATGGGCCAGCTGAGGGTGGCCACCTTACCTCCCGAAGGGCATTCTGGGCTGCAGAGTACCAAGCCCGACTCACGAGGGAGGCCTTTTTCTGATCTGACAGAGGCAGGAAGATCAGAATATATGTGAGCATCTGAGGGGAAAAGACAGAGGGCATTGGGAACTGTTAGAGCTGGGGGCCTTTGGAACCCTCTCCAGCTCATAATACCATCACTCTAAGGGGACTGAGACACTGGCTTCTATCTAGTTCATCTTGAATCCTAAGCTTCATGGGGTCTTCACTTGGCTCTCCAGCCTCTGAGCATCTTTACTGTGAACAAACCATTCCCGAGCCCTGCCTGGATGCCTGGATTTGTACAGACTGATAAAAAGCAAACTTCCCACTCAGTTTGGTAAAAAGAGCCTGGGCATTAAGACCAGGTAAACCT
This sequence comes from Vulpes lagopus, assembly GCF_018345385.1. Lineage (NCBI taxonomy): Eukaryota > Metazoa > Chordata > Mammalia > Carnivora > Canidae > Vulpes > Vulpes lagopus. The sequence goes on along the minus strand of NC_054833.1, from coordinate 108,985,737 downwards.
AGTTCAAATCCTTACTCTATCAACTGACCTCTCTGAGCCTTTCTTTTTCTAATCTGTAAAATGGCAATCGTAGCAAGATTTAAATGGGTTGTGGTGAGAATTTAAGAACAGTAAAGTGTTTTGCACAAGACCCAGGACACAGTAGGTCAGGTGTCCTTCTCTGAACTTTGGAAATCACACCCCTTCCTCCTGCCCTCACAGATCAGGCTCTGGGTCCTCCTTCTTTTCCCATCTTCTCCACTGCCTTCTCAGCTGGCTGTTAAGATATGAAACCAGCAGGGCCCAGCCCATGTGCTCAGGCCCTCCCTCCACCTATGGCCTATGAGGTTGGGGATCATGAGGTTGGGGGTCCTATCAGGGATTGGGGAGGGAGTCACTGGTGAGGCAAAGAATGACTTAATATTAAGTATTATTTTCTTCTGAAATCGTCCCTCATGGGCTCTTAAGAAACTCTGTTTTCTAGAGCTACACTCTCCACTCTAATTGCCCTGTTTCTGGATTCTTCTGTGGCTTCCAGGGCTCAGACCTGGGTCTTTCAATCTTTTACTTCCTGGGATAATAAATTCATTTGCATGGCTTCAACAGTTACCTCTACACATAAAACCAACAATTCAATATCCCCATATCGTCTCATCATTCATGTGATAGTCTGGTGTTGCTAATTGTCCACAGGGTCCGTCATCTAAATGTTTTACCATCACCTTCATCTCAACTAAAATTCATATTCTCAGTCCAAAGCATCCCTTCCTCCCAATTTTCCAGCATCTGAGCTTCAATGCCAACAGTGCATCTTGCCTGAAGATCCTGATAATACTCTTTATGCTCTTCTGTCCTTTGCTGTCAGATACACATGTACAACACAGGCTTAGGCCAGGATAACACACTCATTCAAATCCCAGCTCTACTACTTCCAAGCTGTGTGACCTGTGTGACCTGTGTGACCTGATGCAAGGTAACTGACTTCTCTGCGCTTCAGTTTCCATACCCTGTGTGTGTGTGTGTGTGTGTGTGTATTTAATAGAGATGATGTGCTTGACATCTACTAGATGTTCCATAAATGATTGCTGGATTGCTGTTACAAATATTTCTACCTTTGAAATTTTAGCACCGCAATAGCCCAGAACTTTATCACCCCAGACCTGGATTCCTTCTGCAGTCTCCCACCTGACCTCCCTGCCTCCAGGCTCAGCCTGGCTAGTCATTCTGCACACTGTGACAAGGTTAATTTTCCTAAAAAACAGCTTTCAATCTTAGCACGTCCCTGATGAAAACCCTCAGGGTACTCCACTACCCTCAGGACAAAATCTCCACTCTTGGGTCAGCACTGGCTAGGCCTTATACCTGACTGGACCCCTGAACCCGGAGCTTCCCCAGTTCATTATTCCCACTGTCCTACAACCATACCATGCCTGTTACCTTTTGCCTGTGTGGGCCTCTTTCCGGAAATGCCCTTCCTTAACCTTGACCTCACCAGCCCCCTTTCTTTGATCCCTAGCACACAGAAGGTACTCAGCCAATACTTACTGGATTGAATTAAAGATGGACAGTCCTCCATCTCTATTTTCACCAAAGCCCTCTACCTCAATTTTCACCAAAGGTTTGCTCAGGGAAGGAGTGGGGAAAATAAAGCAGATCATTACTGAGAGGACTGGGGAGAACTGCCTTTGGGGCCAGGAGAGCTAGGCATGGGGAAGAGAATATTGATGGGATTGGGATTCACTAAGCCCCCAACCCCAGGGGGAGGCAGGGAAGCCTGTCTAAGCCAGTTAAGACAGTGGCCATCCTGTCTTCTGGGGGCTCAGCAACCAGCCAAAAAACAAAGGGAGAGGGCAACAAACCTATCCTCATTGAGAGGAGGGAACATGATTCTTTGAGCTGAGAAGGGGGGTGGCTTTTCTAGAGGGAAGATGAGGCAATGATAAGGATGGAGTCACCATCCCATGAACCCCATCCTAAGGAGCTACTATTAGATATGACTGGTCATTCCTGGGATCTATGTAGTAGACATTCTCCAGGGTGCAGGAGATAAAAGATGCCATGGCAGGGGGCTAAAGGGTGTGGGAGCTGTCCTCTTCTTGCTAAGGGTAAGGAGCACCATTCCAGGGCTGATGAGGAATGGGTGGCTTGTCTCCCGTGGGCAGCAGCGGGAGCTGCCAACTCTCAAGGCAAAAGGGACAGAGAGGCCATCCCAAGAGGCCACTGGGAACAAAATCTGTTTTCTTTCTCCGGCCAATGGCGGCAGAGTGGTCCTGTTCCAGGCTAAGGAAAAAGAGCAAACATCCCATAGGGTGAAGGACTCATTACTATGGGCCGAGGGAGTAGGGAGCAGGCCTGTCCTCCGTGAAGTAATTCAGCGACTGTGCTCAGAGTTGATGGGGGGCGGGGAATCGGTCTCCCACTGCCAGGGGGAGGGGACCGCCGCCTTTCGGCCCAGAGGGAATGGAGTGATCACCCCAAGGGGTCAAAGAGAATAAAATCGGTTACCCTTCGGGGACGAGGGGATGGAACGGACATATTCCACAACTGAGGGGGAGGGGCGGCCATCTCTAGAGAAGGGAGTAGGCAGAGACACTGTCCTCGCTGAGGTGACAGGGCAGCCACCTCGTGGGGCCGATGGAGGAGAGGACGGTTCCCCCAAGCTAGGGGGATGGGGTGGCCCAAAGGCGGGGCCGTTACCCATAGCCTGCAGGTCCTGAGATCTGTCGGGCAGGTCGTTCCCGCCAGGCAGGCGGAGCCGGGCGAGCTGACAGCCCCTCCCCACAGCCCGGGACCCCGAGGGCGGAGCCTGTCCCAAGCTAGGCCTGAGGGCCGCCTCCTCTCACCTCCAGGGGCAGCGACTCCGCCATCGCATCCCTGCCGCCTCCGCCCCCGTGCAAGGCTTTCTGGGAAGTGTAGTCCTACGGACTGAGGGAGGGGGAGGGCCTTGGGAAGGAAGCGGACCGTCCCCACTTCCGTCACAGTTGTGACGATTTGGGTCTGCACCGGAAGTGCCTTTGCTGCCGATGTGGTACCTACTGACCGCGGTTTCGGTCGCTCTCCCTCGTTTTCCTCGCTGGCTGTTTGCGTCGCGCTATGGCGGTAAGGAGGGCGGGGAGGGCGGGGTTCGCTACGGCAGAGGATTCCCGGGCCCGGGAGACTGAAAACAAAGGAGAGACATCGAGGGAAGCGGGTCTGCCAGAGGGGGGCGCCCTGCAGCGGCCAGATGGCACTAGAGCTAGCGGGGGAATAGAGCGGCGCACCGCCGTACCACAAGTGCTGCGGGAGGGGAGTGGGCGTCAGTGCCAGACGGTACCAGGCCGGGCCGCAGGTCTTAGTGGTGTTGCACAAATGGTGTCAGCCCTAAGCAGGATGGACTAGAGGAGGGGGGGACATCCCAAGGATTGTGCTAGATTTGAGCACCATGGGGACCTGGCTTAAGTGCAGGTGTAATTGTGTACCTGACCAGGCTGGTGGGGAGGGTGAGGAGGACCCTGGCTGAGGAGGGCTCTGATAGAATTTTACCATCCCTCTGCAGCCCAAGGGCAAAGTGGGCACCAGAGGGAAGAAGCAGATATTTGAAGAGAACAGAGAGACTCTGAAGTTCTATCTGCGGATCATACTGGGGGCCAATGTAAGTGCCTACCTCCTTCTGTGCCCACCCGAGATCCCAGAGTCAGCTCTGGTGTGTGTTGGGTGTCCGGGGTAAAGGGGGGTATATGACAGCCATGTGTAGTTTTCCAGAAGAAAACTACAATTAAAATGAAAGGAGAATGAATCCTGGCAAAAGAAATTGCGGAGTAGTCAAACCCAAACCAAACCAAAAACGAAATGAGAGTTTAAGGCTCAAATGGACTTGAACCCATCCTTTCCTGGGCTGACATATCAGAGGGGGGTCTGGGTACTCAGAACTTAGGGAACAGTTCCTTTTCCCCCCACCAACCCTATGAGTAACAACCTCTTTCCACAGCCTGGCCTAACTCTTGGTCAGAGTCCAGGAAGACCCATGGTTTAGGGCAGCTTTTGATCCCAGCCTGATCATGTATCTGCTTACAGGCCATTTACTGTCTTGTGACCTTGGTGTTCTTCTATTCATCTGCCTCATTTTGGGCCTGGGTAAGTGTCCCCCAGCCTGGGAAGTGGATAAGCAGATAGGATTACTGGCTGGCCTGTGATACCATTCTTATTCTGCAGATGGCCTTGGGCTTTAGTCTGGCAGTATATGGGGCCAGCTACCACTCTATGAGCTCGATGGCACGGGCAGCCTTTTCTGAGGATGGGGCCCTGATGGATGGTGGAATGGACCTCAACATGGAGCAGGGCATGGCAGAGTGAGTGTCCCCCGCTGCCAGCCCAGGTGAGCGGCCCCCGGGCTGGGGTCTTGGGGCCCAGATAGCCCAAGACCCACAACTGCCCACAACTTGAAGAGGATAGAAGAACTGGGGCCCATCTACTATTTTTGGGCCTTGCAGCCTCCCTTCTGTCCACAGGCACCTTAAGGATGTGATCCTACTGACAGCCATCGTGCAGGTGCTCAGCTGCTTCTCCCTCTACATCTGGTCCTTCTGGCTTCTGGTGCGTGGGTTGTAGGGCTCCCAAGAAGGGGCTGGAGCATCTAACCCTTCTCTTCTTTCATTTCCTGCACCTGGCTTCAAGTTACCTTTTCTTTCCTAGGCTCCGGGCCGGGCTCTTTACCTCCTCTGGGTGAATGTGCTGGGCCCATGGTTCACAGCAGACAGTGGCACCCCAGCACCAGAGCACAATGAGAAACGGCAGCGCCGACAGGAGCGGCGGCAGATGAAGCGGTTATAGCCATCAACGTTTGGGCCACAGGCTGCATGGCCCCCATGCCAGGAGCAAGGAGGGCCTAGTCCAAGGCCCAAAAGCAGTCTAAGGTATAGGATTGTTGAATAAATGGCTCAGAATGTGGCTAATCGCTGTGTGGGTGATAATGAAGGGACAGGTAGGAAGAGCCAGTCCTTTGGTATTAGCCTCATGCTACAGACCGAGTGTGGTGGGTACTTCGAAAGAAGAAAAAGGCTCTTGGGTAGGCTAGGAAAACTTTATTATACTCCATGTATTCAGGGAGCTTATACAAGTACGTGTACACACACAGTCACACACACAGACACACACTTGCACACAGGCATGCACAGCTAATACTGTTGAGGGCACTGTCCACTGGGCGAAGAGTGTCTCTGGGGTTGAGAAGAGGCCCCAAATTCTGCTGATCCCTCCTCACTCTCTAGTGTCTTGCACTGCAGGCTGGGGCCCAGATAGGTGTCCTGGAGGCAGTACCTTCACACCTCCAGGCCAGGACCTTTGCTCAGTCCCAGTGCCTGCACCAGGTCCTCTCCGAGCCCACTCTTCAATGTCCGTCTCACTGCAGGGACAGAGCAGGATTAGAGGAGGTTGATGGGGTTAAGATAGGTAGTGGGTGTTTGAGGAAGTACTCACAAGACTTGCGGTTGCCACGGGAACGCTTGCGTTCCCGAGCAGCTAAGGCACGAGGACTGCTCTTGGTCACTGACTGCACCAGCAGGTCCATGATCTCATCTGAAGTGTCACTAGGTAAACCGGAGCCTGAGGGTTCTTCTGGGGGTGCAGTGGACGGCCCCACTGCTGTAGGCATGACTGGAGAGCTGCTCTGGACCATGCCTAAGGGAGGCCAGATAGGGAATTCAGGTCAAGGCAGTCCCAAAGTCCATTGCCCTCACTGGCCACAGGTCCCACCTCTGCTGCGGCGGCTGTGTGTGGCATCCTCCGGCTTGCTGGTCAGCAGACTCTTCATGCTGGCGTGACTGTCGGCATCCCCCCGTCCCGGCCCACTGCCCACAGCCACTGGGACAGATGGGTTGCTGGGGGCTTCCCCAGCCACACCTGAGAACTTCTCTGTCTGCAGAGAAGAGAAGGGTGACTTGGGAGCAGGGAAAGGAAACTGGGGGGGTGGCAGTCCAAACCTGGAAGGGTTCCCACCTCAGTAATCATGCGGCCCCGAGTCTTATTGCGCTCACGGTACGTGGCCCGCTTCTGCTGCTGCTGCAGCACCCGTTCCCGGCAAGTCCGGTACTCCAGTGCAAACTCACGCAGCGTGTGGCAGAACTGCATGATGCGTATCTCACGGGCTGCCGGGGCTGTGTACCCCAGGTACAACAGGAAGGCATGGAACCTAGGCAGGTTGGGCAGGGAGGGATGGTGAGTCCTGCTTGGGCTTTGAGGGATGGTGGCGGTGGTCCCGCCTCTCTGGCCCATGTCCCCACCTGTTGCAGACACGGCGGTGCACTACCCGCAGCATGGCAACACGGCGGCCACAGTGGGCCAAGAAGTGGGTGAGGCGGGCACGCAGGGCTGGAGCCAGTTCATGCTTGGCCAAGCTCCGTAGGCTCTCCTCTGCTGCCCGGCTCCGACGCTCCAGCTGCCCCAGGTTCTCAGTCAGCTGCTCAAAGTCCACCTGGAAAAGCAGGGGGTACACATGCTGTCCCCCCACAGGAAGGCACTACCTGAGGTTGCCTCAGGCCAGCCAGCTTGGGCCCTAGGGACCCAGATAGTGAAGACCTGCTTCCTGCCCTCCAAAAAACTCATAGTCTTAATGCAGGAGACAGACAAGTCCATTTAATCTAATGGGGAACAGAGAAGCTTTCTTGGGGGAAGTGGTGGTTAAACGGAGACCCAAAGACGGTAAATAGAGGCCAATAGAGGAAAGCAGTGTTTCTGGCCAAGGACACAGCCCACGCCAACACCTCTAGCTGAGTACACTCTGGCACAACAGCCCAAACAGGGAGGAAGAGCCAACTCCAGGAAGCAGCACACCCTCATTTCTGTGACTGGTCTTAGTCAAGCCTCTGGCTGGTGCTAACCTTGGCACAGCGGGTCAGGGCAGGGATTTCTGAGTAGAGGTCAGAGGAATCAGGTCGGGTCTGGAGCACCAAGGAGCAGAGATGGTGCAGCAGTGACTGTCGGCGCACTGTGTCCTTCACCTCTGACACCTTCTCTAGGTAGCTCAGCTCAAAGCCGCTGCTCTGAAAGGACATCAACTGAGCCTGGGCTCGGCTGACCCCAGAGCCCTGGGCTCCAGCCCTCGTATGCTCCCCCTCACCTGGGAACCATTGAGGAAGTTGCCTACAGCCAGCAGGGTGGCCAGGATGCAGCGGAAGGTGGCATTTTGTATCAGCTGTTCCATGCCCACTTTCAGGTCAAATAGTGGCTCTGCGATTTCCTGGAGTAGAATATGAGGGACTCACACTACCTGGTCCTCATGCTCACCTGCCCCACTTCCTGCCCCACCTCATCATCCAAGTACCCGCTCCATGCTGTCATAGTCCAGCTTGAAGGCCCAGAGTTGTAGGCGGGCGGCCAGGCCCCCAATGGAGGCAAGGGTCATCAGGAAATTCTCAGCTGGGCCCAGGGGTATGTCAGGATTGGCCAGCTGGGCCTCCTCAATCTTCTGCCGCTCCTCCTCCGTGGGCATCATAGTCAGCAGTTTCTGAGGATGCAGTCACCACCCCACAAAATCCCCTCAGTGCTGGCCTGAGGCTTCAGGCACTGGTTTCAACTCATCCCTAGGTCATCTGAGGAATCCCCAGGACCTGGGGACTGCTCTGTAGAGATACCAAACCCATGCCCACCACTGGAAGGACAGGAAATGCCCACTGACCAAAGGAGAGGGCCAGACCTCCGACCTCCCTCCCACACCCCAGCTGGTATCCCCACCTCAATGCCATCCTTGCTGACAGCAAACTCATCAAAGTTGAGCAGGGCAGCCTTAATGACATGCACAGGTGGCAGGGTGGTTAGACCAATGTTGATGGCATTGCTGCGCTTGGGGTCCAGCACCGTGGTCATTGTCCGGCGGCCCTCACCAGCTTTCTTTAAGGTTGAGGGGAAGGGTGTTAAGAGACTGGGAAAGGGACTAGCTGAGGCAACAATCTAAGAGGGCACTCTTAAAGCCCCCTTCTAAGTGACTAAATGAGGTCATCCCACAACCAGAGCTCTGGGATCTGTAAGGCCTTGTGATGAGCTTAGATTCTATTAGGGCTCTGCCAGTATCTTATTGAGAGACCTCAGGGGACTCCGTGCCTTTCTTTGCCTCAGTTCCCCCATGTGGGAAATGAGTGGTAGTTCAGAGCCTTAAGCTCCTATTCCCTCTTGTCTCCACTGGGATTACACAGCAGATGAGGGTGGGTTTACCTTGGAAGGCAGCACGTCCTTGGCGCGGGACTCAAACAGATGTTCCAGCCGGGCTGTGTCCACTGACACAGGTTCAAGTGAGGCCCACAGGGTGGGGCAGGGCCCAAAGCGGCTCCCAGAGCCTCCATGGCCTCCAGCCAGTTTTAGCTCCCGCCAGAAGAGTTTTACTGTCTTCCTCTTGGTGGGGAGGGGTAGGCCATCAGGTGCTGAGGGAGAAAGGGGGGCGGCCGGAGGTGGAGGTGGTGGGAGTGAGCCTTTGATGGGTGGGGGAGGTGGGGGTGGAGGAGGCGGGGCGCCTCCAGAGAGCGCAGGCAGTGGAGGCGGTGGGGGTGGGACCCCTTTCACAGCCTCCACAGCCTCCACATTTAGTATGTCCTCGTCTTCATCCTCCCCCAGATCTGAGAAGTCCAGGTCTCCAATGCAGAGCTTGGGTACACGAAACTCCTGAATGGGCTCAGCCTTGGGGCTTGGTGGGGCCAGTGGCATTTTGGGCTCTGGCTCAAGGCTCCGCTGGGCCCGGAGCAGACCTCGTGGGGCAGGGCTCTCAGGTGTTCTGGGTGCAGGGCCCGGTTCTGGGGAGCTCCATAGTTCCCGGGTATCTAGAAGAGAGAAGCAGCTGTCAGCCTCACACCCTCTGTGTACCAACAGGGCAATGCGAGAAGACTGCCCCCCACCACTCACCTACGTGTCCATCAGCCTCATCGGGCATGGCTCCAGCCAATGTTTCTGCCCGGCCCTGTGCCAGTGCAGCCTGCTTCTCTGTTTCTGCTGCTGCCACATTCTCCAGGAACCGGGCTCTGGAGGGAGGCACTTGTCAGTGAGGGTGTCCGACACACGCCAGCCCAGGGTGGTATACATGCCTTGCTGGGCCCCTGGGCGCTGCTTCAGATTGCAGGCACACACAAACACACGGGGAACAGTCCATGCACTGAGCAGACCCAGGACTTAGCCCCCAAGACCAGGCCCTGTTCATTCCTCCATATCTGGGGAAGGTCACAGCCAACCCAGCATCCCCAGGTCAACAGAAGGGGAGAAGTTCTACTTAACATCTAACTTGCAACCTTGCTGCTGTTCATGTTCAGTGTCTTGATTCTAGACAAGGACCGTTAGAGCAGGGGAAGGGGTTGGGGTCCGAGTGGGCACACCAGGCTGTCCCATGCCTGGCAGCTTCTGAGGGCTATGACCCAGGCTGAGAAAAGGGCCTGGTAAAAGGCATTAACTTAAGGATTCCATGTTTTCCTGACTAAGCTACCACAACAGGCACTTGGTTTATGTTGAAATAATGCAGGTGACTCAGTGTCTCTTTTTCAGCCTCTCTAGGCTCTGTTGGCCCTCAGTCCCGGCCCTTTCTTCAGTCCTAGGTTGCTCCTCTACCCCCACACCACACAGCACCCTGGATCCTCCCCTGCCATATTCCTGGGCTCCAGATTGGGAGTCCATGTCCTCTTTTCTGGTTGAAGCTGTCAAGGGTTCACTATTGAAGCACAGGGATCACTATGACCCCAATGAACTTCTCTACCCCTTGGGTAACGGGAGGCATAGGTCTCTGGGAGAGGATGGACCTGAGAGGTCCCCAGCTCTGGCTGTATAAGGCACATGGAACCCCCGCTGGGGGAAGCAACACTGAAGCCCTGAGCACATGGCAGGCCTGGCAGGCTGGCCTCTGTACTTACTGCAGCCTGGCCTGCTCAGTAGGGGACTGAGGGACAGGTGGGCTCTCAGGGGCCCTGGGTGGGGGGACGAGAGGAAGAGATGGTAACTGTGGTGCCTGCTCCACTCCAGTTGCTTGTACCCACATAGAGCTGGGCAGGAATGGCAGGGGTTCCTTCCCAGCCCCAGTGGGAAGAGGAGGCATGGAGAAGGCAGGACATGAAACTGGAAATGGAGGGGAGAGACTGACATGAAGCAGGACAGGGTGCAGTAAGAGACAAAGGTGGAGCAGAACAACAGAGCCAGGAGGTAGCGACAGAACAAAGGGGGCGAGGGGAGAGATGACAAAAGGGCAAGGACAGGCGGAATGCCAGAAAGATGAAGACAAGCAGCAAGAGGAAGAGGTCCAGTCAGAGCTGAACCCCAGCCCCCAGCAGTCACTTACCAAACAGGAGCAGTTTGGTGAAGTCTGGAAAGAAAGAGAAAGCACGCGTTTGGGCAGAGGAGTTTGGGCAGAGGAGGCCGAGGGCCTGTGGAGGGCTCAGAGTGGAGGGACAGCTGGAGAGAGGATGCTAGGGGCAGGCTCTATTTCCCTACTTACTTGTAGATGCTCCTCTCGCTGGTACTGTCAGCTGGGGGCCCCACGGAGATGGCAGGAAAGAGGTTCACTGAGGTACGGAGGCCAGAAGCAGGGTCCAAGGGGCTGGGAGCCTGGCCGCTGGACAGGGCAAGGCCAGTGGAGTAGGTGGAGATGACGGTTGAGACAGGGTCTGTGGGGCTGGAGGTGAGGCCTGTCGGTGAGGCAGGGCCTGCAGGGCTGGAGGCGGAGCCTGTTAAAGCACAAGGCCAAGGCAGGGGGATCCACCCCTCCACATGCCAAAGTGAGTTCTCTTACCCAGGCTCCTGGGAGCGCACAGGGCCGCCCCCGCCTTCTAGAGACCTGCGGCTCCTCTTGCCCTCCTCTGAAGAGGGCTTTCTGCGTTCCCGCCGCCCACCTACAGCGGCTTCCTCGATGTCTCCATCCTCCAACCGCAGGGCACTCTAGCGGAGATGGACCCAGATGTGAGCCGCATCAACGCACATAGGTAGGGTGGGGTGCTGGGGAACTGTGCCTCCTCCTTCTCTTCCAGCCGAGGCCAGATGGCCTAGCTCACCTCATAGAGCACAAGCTGTGTACGCAGGTCGAAGTCAGTGCCTGAGGTGCCCAAGAGGCGCTGGACCAGAGCCTCCATGCCCTGCTGCTCCAGTGCATCTGTCACATCATAGAAGGAGTCCTGGTCCGGGAGTGCTGCTAGGGTCTAGAGAGTGGGGATGGGAGGGCAAGACTAAGGCTGATGGAGTCTAGAAGTTAGGAGCCCTAGGGGTCCAGAATTAGCACCTGGTTCCCCCCGCCCCCCCCCCCTACCTTGTTGATGAGGGTGACTGTGTACACCAACAACTCAGGATCAGCACCATTCTTCTCCTCCAGGATGGATACCAGATTGGCCCAAGGAAGAGAGCCTGACATACAGAAAGGGGAGCAATCATGCAGGGATATACAGGAGAGAGGGCTCTGAGTGGTGGGGGAGGAAAGGACAGCCTCTCACCTGTGGAGCTGGCCACAGAGTTGACAGCTTGGATAAACAGTGGCGCATTGTTCTCAGAGTATTCCACAAACACCAGCAGCAGCTTCAGGGCTGTCTTCACCACCAAGCGGGACTGGGGGGGTGGGGGGTATCAACACATATGAGTAGTGGGGTTTGGGCCAGACTTGTGCCAGCTCCTGGTGCAGAGGCTAAGGACTTCTGGGACTGGACCCAGAGAGGAGAGTCTCGGCAGAAAGACCCTGGCCCCAGGCCCAGGTGTTGGAGTGCCTTCTAGGCTTAGAGGAGCCTCAGACTCTCCATTCCAGCCCACTTTGAAGAAAAGGAGACTGAGGATCAGAAAGAGGCAGTGGGAAAAGGGTACATGGCTGTGTGGAGGGCCACTTACCATGCTGGCACACAGCGTGTACAGCCACTGCACAGTCTCACTGTGGGCCACCACCCCCAGCATCCCATCCACAAAAAGCATCAGCTGACCTAGTGCTGGGGACACAGACAAGAAGAGGTCAATAAGCAGTCGCTGAAGGCAAGGGTCATGGGGGAGGGATGGGGCTAACCTCGGAGGATGTAGCTCTGGTAGTTGTGATCGGCAGCAGCACCCACACGGATCAGGCAACTCAGCCCCTCTGAGTGCACAAATTCAGGCACCAGGTCCTTGTCCTCCTGGGGGCACCATGGGGGAGTTTAAGCAGGGTTCAGGCTGGATGCCCACCCCCAGCCCACTTCTGGGCCTCACCTGGAAGATCTGCTTTAGTGAGAAGAGGGAGCGGCGGAGTTCAGGGCCACTGGAGCCATACAACTTTTCTGTAAGGGGTAGGTGGGCATGGAAACCTCAAGGGGGCACAGACATTCTCCTCTACTGGGACACAATCCCCCACCAAAGAATACTCTAGTACTCTTGAACCCCCAACCTCCTCCTCCACTCCCTGACTCTGGGCAACCCCCATCACGGTTTAGCTGCAGCATCAGCCCCGGCCCTGGAAGGAGAGGTCAGGATAGGAATGGGGAGGGGCCACACATCCTGTCTCCCATGTGCTTTGTCCACTGTTCTGCACAAGCCTGAAAGAAACTGAGCCAACAGGGCTGGGAGGGGATTCCTGGACTCTAATGCTCTCATATACTCACCCAAGATGGCATTGACCCTCACGGAGAGTTGAGTACGCAGGATGATTGTAGGCTTCCGCCCTTTGCTAGAATCAAGCAGCCTAGTCAGCAGTTTCCAGGCCATTCCTCAAGGCCCCTGCCCCCATACCAGGGCAGATAAAGACCACCCCACATGCCAACCCTGGCCCAACTCCTTCCTTCCCAAGATGGTTTGTGCAAACATAGGTATCTCAAGTATGTGGGGCAGCGCCACCCCCTTTACATCCCAGGCATCAGGTAACACTGGCCATGCCTTGGGATTCCCCTGGCACAGTCCCCTGGGATGGCAGGAGGTGACCCACAGCCCAGGCTAGATAGATCAGGTGTCTTGGCTGCTGACACCTGAGCCAGCTCCTGGTGGAAGGAAAGGTGGGGGCCAGCCTTGCTTTCCCGGTCCCATCAGCTCTGACCTGATCTCTTCATAGAAGCCCTCCAGCATCTCCCGCTGCTCTTCCAGAGACAGCTCAGGGTCCAGGTAGTATCCAGAAGGAGACACTTGTAGGGCACAGTCCTCCAGCTAGGGGCAAAGGGAACAGCTGTCAGGGCTGGGAAAGAGCAGCTGGGGTATGTATGGAGACCCCATGACCTCCTCTCAGAGAGCGGGCAGATGGCTGAACATAGGGTGTGCACTGCAGCCACACGTTCCTTCATGAACCATTCCTCACAGACCTACTATGTGCAATGCCCATCCACCATCCACCATCAGGTGCCAAGCTTTTTTGACCTTTGTACATGCTGGGTCTTCTGGATAACACTTACCCACTCTATAGGTTTTAGATAGGTAACGCTTTTTTGGAATGCTCTCCTGGACAACGCTAGCCATTGCTATGCAACCCCTTCCCTTCCATGTGTGAGGCCTTCCACACAGCATTATAATATCCTAGACACTAGTCTTCTTCCCCACAAACCATGAGTTCTCTAGGTTCAGGGACCGTGTCTGTCTTGCCCCATACTATATTTGCAGAGCCTAGCACAGTATTTGGCTCACAGTGAGTGCACACTAAACATTGTTGAGGTAACGAACATGAATAAGGAAGGGGCATAGAGAGAAGATGGGAGGAAGTTCTTGCCTTTGAGGAAGTTCACAGCCCTGGGGGTGATAAACTGCATTCACAAAGCATTCAAGCCCAGGAAGAAAGTGTTAGGAATACTGGTGCAAACCCAGCTGGGAGGGGTGTAGGTGTGTGGCATGTCTCCCTGAATGGAGATGGTGAGGAGCCAGCAGGTAATCCATAGGCTGTCAGTCCCTCTGGGCTTCAGGGTCCTTGTCCTGCCCCAAGTGAGCTGGAACTCAGAGGCCTCCAAGGGGCCTATTAAAAACATTAGCTGAGCCTGGATGGCTCAGTGGCTGAGTGTCTGCCTTCGGCCCAGGGCGTGATCCTGGAGTCCCGGGATCGAGTCCTACATCAGGCTCCCTGCATGGAAACTGCTTCTCCCTCTGCCTGTGTCTCTGCCTCTCTCTGTGTGTCTCTCATGAATAAATAAATAAAAATCTTTAAAATAAAAAATAAAAACTAGTTTTTAGGGTCTGACTCAGCCGGTCTACATTGGGTCCCTGAAACCTGCATTCATTGTACAAGGCACGTGTTCTATCCACGTGTCTGCTTCCCACATATCTCCACCACACCTCCAGCTTGGCTCTCCTCCACCACCACCAGGCATGACACTGGGCTTGAGAGTACCTGTAGAGAGGCCTAGTGAAGTGACTCCAGAGAGTGTGAGGGCAGTACTGTGCCTCTCCCAGACACCTCCCCCATAGCACAGAGCCAGTATGTAGGGCTCAGCAAGGTCCCTTGAATTGAGTGGTCCTGCTCCTTGAGGTACCATGGCCCAGGGAGAGCCCACCTCTGGAGAAACCCGGTGTTCTCTGGCTTCCATCTTACTGGGAAAGTCAATCCCATCATTTGTCCTGCTGCTCTGTCAGCCCTGCCCTGCGCTGGGCCCAGTCCAAGGGCTTCCAGCTGCTGTTGGTTCCCTGGGGGGGAAGGGAGTCCAACTCCTGCCCCTACCCATTTCTGCTTAGCACCCCTGCTCATGCCTGAGAGCCTGACCCAGCTCCTTCCTGGCAGTTCAGCCTTGAGGCCCGTGGGTGACACCCCCCCCCCAACCCCCTGCCCCGCCTTGCCTGGGACATGGGACATAGGACAAACACTCCAGCCTGTTCTCTGTCCCACTTCCTGCCTGGCGGCCTGCCCTCCCTTGGGCGCCTAGGGCGGGCCGGCCTCTCTCCCCTTGCTGGGAGCAGAGTCATCTTCCCCAGGCCCTACAGGGAGCGGGCCTGAGACGGGGCAGCAAGGCCCCAGGGCTAGGGTACTTTGTTTTGGGCCAGCTCTGCTGAGGGCAGCCCCACATTCCTCCAGATCCCCTGCCCACATGGTGACTCAGCAGCCTGCCCAGCCCACCCCCTTCCAGGCACAGCTGCATCTCCTTCCACCTTGGGCTAGAGGATTCTGGGGACCCTAGAGAAAACATATCCACACACCCTGCCCCAGCCCCAGAGCAACAAATCCCTTCAGGGACCCTCTGAATCACACATATATAGAAGAGCTCACTCATTTAAACATTCATGAACAAGGCTGGTTTTAGGTGAACACATAGCAGGGATGGAGATACTGCTTCTGCTTTTCATGCCTTCCAGCCCAGCTGGGGAAGCAGGCAGGCTTGCCTCAGAAAAAGGCCACAAATAAATGTAGAAGCACAACTGCCATGAGTGCTAAGAAAGGAGAGGGGTGGAGTGCGGTAAAGGTAAACACTGGAGGGGTGATCAGCTTATACTTGGTCTGACTTCCACACCCAGGTTCACGGAGCAATCTATACATATATATGCTTTGCTGGAGCACAGGTCCAAGAAGTACACCAACAGCTCGGACCCAGCAGGCTCTCTTACCCTCCTGCAAGTACACATGGCATGTGCCAATCCCAAGCAAGCAAAGAATGGTCCTCTCCTTCCAGAATGCCTGCATGTATTTGGGGTAAGATCCTGAAGGCCAAGTGCTCCATCACCCAGCTTCCTCAGATGAGCAGAGTTAACCCCTTTCCCTCTATGGTGGCAGCAGTGGCCTCCCTTCAGCCACTTCACTTGCCTTATCCTGCCAGGGCCCCATTTTGGGGAAGAAGTCCTGAGGTAACAGCTCAAAGCCTCCAGGATGGTACCCCCCCCACCCCCCAACCCAGCTGCCTAGTCCTGGGTGGAGATGGGGGGCGGTGGGCTAAGGTAGCAAAGAAGAGAGACTTCCTGCCAGCTGGGTAGTGCTTGTCCCTCACACCCCTGGCCCCTTCTTTGGGTCACCCTTGTGATAGCCAAACCTCTGGGGCTTGTTTCTCACACCCTGGGGCTGGGCCAGACCAGAGTAAGCCTGAACCCTTATGCCTGCTGACAGTCCTTAGGGTCAGCACAGGGCCAGTGTGGGCTCACATCCTTGATTGCCTCCTGGTTCTTGTCTTCCACGCTTCTCTGTGTCTGTCTTGGAGTGAGGTCCTCTCCATTCTTCCCAGGCCCAGCCCCTCCCTTCAGCATCCAGCCTACTTTTTCTCTTAGTTCTCTAGGCTCAGGCTTTTCTGATCATCTAAGCCAACTCATTTCATATGGCTCTAAATTCAGGGCCAAACTTAGGGGACCATGGTGTCTACCCTCTAATATTTTTCATAACTACAAATCAGGTGAGAATGAGTACACCAGGGAGAGGGAAAGAAGATGGAAAAGAGGGTAGAACTATATGCTGAAAGACTGCTGCTTTAGGAAATAATTTTGATAGCTGCTTTTTTTCTTCTGCTTTCCTATAAACATGAGACCCTTGGGGTGCCTGGCTGGCTTACCTGGAGGAGCATGCAACTATTGATCTTGGGGTTGTGAGTTTGAGCCCCATGTTGGGTATAGAGATTACTTGAACAAACAAACTTTAAACATACGACCCTTCTTCTCCTATTATCTTGGGTTTCTTTTTTTTTCTTTTAAGATTTTATTTACTTATTCATGAGGGACACAGAGAGGCAGAGACAGAAGTGGGCTCCATGCAAGGAGCCTGATATGGGACTCGATCCCAGGACTCCGGAATCACACCTTGAGCTGAAGGCAGATGCTCAACCTCTGAGCCACCCAAGCATCCCTATTTTGGGTTTCCAACTAGACCATGACTTCCTAGATGAGACACTATGGGTGGATCTTGAGGAGGGAAACCTATATTAGTTATGCCTCCTCTGTGTCACATACCAGATTGCCTAGTTTGATTCTCCTGCTAATCTTTTTTTTTTTTTTTTTTTTTTTTTTTTTTAGTTTTATTTATGTAAGTAATCTCTATGCCCAAAGCAGGGCTCAAACCCATGACCCTGAGATAAAGAATCGAATGCTCTACCAACTGAGCCAGCCAGATGTCCCTTTCCTGACAATCGTTTTACAGATGAGGAAACCAAGGCTTAGAAACTCCATGAATATGCCCCAGGCTGCAGAACCAGTAATGGAACTGGGGCTAACTGACCTAGATCTTGGGTGGATGGACTGTGGAAGTGCTCCAGGGAACCCCTGAAGGGGAGGTGGAGGGAGGGCTGGAGCCTGTAGTGTTGCTAAGGGCTGAAGACCACCCCTCAGCTTTCCAGACTCTGCAAATACCTCAAACTGGTCCTCCCAGTTGTAGCAAGAGAACACAAATGAACACATACACATCATACATGCTAGGGTAACAGTGCCTACATCTGCAAGGACTTAGGTCCTAGGGTCCCTCACGAGGCTGCATCTCAGGTTCCCTAGCCCACAATGACCAGACAATTGGACATGGTGGCCCCAGGGAAAGCTGGGAGAAGGCCATGACTCACGCCCACATCCCAATCTTCTCATTTCCCTAAAAGACCTCCATGTCAGGGGAATAAAGGGCTCAGTTCATCACCAGATCACCCCATCTTACCCTTAAGACTACTCTGAGACCCCTCCAGTTGGTCCCTGTCCCAGCAGGTCAGGTTCACCCATTAGCCCCCTTGCCACAACTGCTCCTGAGCAGCCTCAGGGCTGGAGTAGAGAGGGTGCAAGGTCAGGAAACATTCCAGGAGAGTGCCACCCCTGTCCTCCTCTAATCTTTAGCCACAGTTGGGGAAACAGTTACTGGTGACAAATTTCTAGGGCTATCCCTGCTGCTAGAAGTAGGAGGCTCCTCGTGGCTTTGCATCAGGGTCAGAGCAGCACTCAGGTCTCTCTGCCCAGAGCCCAGGAAGAAGTCAGTGCTATTTCAGATGTGGCAGAACCTTTAGGTGTCAGAAAGGGGCTCCTGAGGCACTGCCCAGAAAAGCAAAAGGTAGCAGAGCTCTGGATAAAGAAGTAAAATGCGGGGTCAGAGGGCCAGGTTCTCCCCTGGGTAGGAGCAGGTCCCTGGGTTGGGAGAGGCTCGTGCACAGAGGGAAGACAGATTCTCCTCTATTTCCCTGGGGACACCAGGCATGGCACAAGGCATTTCCAGGACCCTTCCCAACCCCCCTTACCCCTCCCACTCCCACCCAAGGCCAGGAGATGAGTCAGAGGCTGTGGCAAGGAGCTTCCTCCTAGACTGGGAGGAAATGAGCAAGGCCTTCTCAGATCTGAAAGCTCTAAATGGTTTAAAAAGGAAGCCCCCAGGGGAACTCTAGTGGCTAGGCCCAGTCCAATGGGGTGTGTGGGGTGGAGCCCCAGAGAGAAAGTGGGTTGGGCCTTTGTACATTCCCAGGGAGGGAGCAGGGTCCATAGAGATGTTGAAGGTCAGTGCCCAGAGTAGAAGGGCAGATGTCATCATTTGACTGTGTCCTGTTCCTATATTGGACAAATGCACTGAGGATAAAGTATTGAGTAGAGATCCCCTCCCTCTTATTTCTGCTCTAGGCCTGGGGTGGGAATGTCTGGGTTTCTGGGCTACCTCTCCTCTCTACCTTTCTGGGCTATGTAGGCAGGCTTGAGTCATGTCTATGCCCCTGGGGCATGTACTTATAGGACTAGGGGAGGAACCAGCTGTTGACATTTCCTGCAAGGAGAGCCCTGCTCCCCCTCTCTCAGCCCTCTGATGTCCCTGCCCCTACCCTATTCTCAGCCCTTCTTCCTCCAGCCTTCTATTCTGGGGCTGTGGTCACAGTTTATATTTGGGATGAGCACATCACAGTGTCTGACCATTGCTGGCAGAGCTGCCAGCCCCAGGGAATCCTGGCTACAGACACAGTGGTAACTCAGTGGCCACCAGCATATCCTGCCTGTGGGGGATATGGTAGTCCTCAGGTATACCAAGTGGGAGATCCTGAAGGTGGGGAGACAGGAATGTCTTGGTTTGGGAATACTTAACCAATTCTCCATCTGAGTTCTGTAGTGTCCTTAGCTAAGAAGTAGAGAACAGAGGGCAGAACACCTTGTGCAGCAGGGAGATGGGTTCCCAAATGCGGGGAAGAAGCAACAGATGGTTCTTTCCTGTCGCTGACCTCCCATATCTGCCCCTAATTGGGAAGAGGGCTGTTAAGGCTAAATCCTGTCCAGGGTGCACAGTAGGAGGAATACTATGTTTTCTGTAATGCTCCAGGCTTATTTCAGCACCGGGAGTTCCAGGAGCCTGAAGGCAGGAACCTAGCCTCAGTTCAGCCACCCTCACTCT
This sequence comes from Vulpes lagopus, assembly GCF_018345385.1. Lineage (NCBI taxonomy): Eukaryota > Metazoa > Chordata > Mammalia > Carnivora > Canidae > Vulpes > Vulpes lagopus. The sequence goes on along the minus strand of NC_054833.1, from coordinate 108,966,605 downwards.
CCAGTGCCCATCCTGAATTGAAGGTGGCCTGGGGCTGGACGTGGCTTCTTCCAGGCCCACCTCAGTTTGTTTCTTTGAACAGGGCAGGACAAAAGGGGCTCCATCAGCACCCTAAGGTGGGCAGCGTGCTGCAACCTTCAAGCCGTGGCCTTGAAGCCGGGGCTCTGCCCGGACACGCGCCACTCCCCCGGCCAATAATCTCACCAACTCTCCCGCCCGCGCTCGGAGGCGGGGCCGGCCCCAAGAGTGAGGAATGCAGGCTGGGGGCCCGGCGCCCGGGTCACATTCCAGGGGAGACCCCAGGCCTGGGGGGCAAATTTGCGCAACTCGCCCCCCAGCTAAGGCTGGGAGCAGGGGAGGGCAACCCCCCCAAGGCTCTCTCCTTTTCCTCACCACTCGGTGCGTACTGGCTAGCGGGGAACCTTGGGAAGTGGTAGTGCGCCTCCCAGAGTCCTGGTCCGGAAACCCAGCGCGCCGGAAAGGGCTGCCTGCAGGGGGCTGAGCGCAGGGAGCCAGAGGGGAGGTAGGGCCAACCATCTGGAAAAGGGCCTCTTGCAGCACTGTGCACGAGTAGGCTCCCGGACGCAGGCAAACTAGGGCAGGCTGGCGGTTTAAAATTAGCCCGGCCCGCCCCCTCCCTTCTCTAGTCGTGGGCCGGCGGCAGAGGGAGTACGGGATGGTGGGGGCGGTGACTCAAAGGGCTTTTCCACCAGTGCAACCACCGGCTCTCGGCGTGTTCCCGGCCGGGCCGCTCCCCGGGGACTCGCTTCACCCCGAGAAGTGTCTCCTCCACTGGCACTCCCAAGCCGGGCCCCCACCTACAGGGGCAACCCTCCATCGGGCAGGACCCAATCCAGTCTCCAGAAACCGCTGGGAGCTTTGGCCGCCCGCCCTGGCCCGCCCTGGGTCCGCCCCTCCTCCTGGTCCCGCCCCACCTCACCTGAAGCAGGTGGAAGCTGGTCTCGCCCCAGCTCCAACTTCTAGTCCGCTACCACCCAAACTTCTATCCTCGCCGTATCCAGATCGGTTACCCAGGCAGCCAGGCAGCGAGTGGACCCCGAACATCTCCCCAGGTGGGTCTCACTTCGAGGGGGCAGCCAGGCAAGTTCCCATCTCCCTCCTTCAGCTTCCCTCAACTTGAGAGGCGTCCCGCGAAAGTGAGGCAGCGTGGACGTTAGGTCTCTAGCCCAAGGCTTTCCCGCAGGAGCGCCCTCCCTCACTTCAGCCTCTCCCCGAGGGGTACCTCTCAAAGGCTTTCACGGCGCCATGAACCTTAGCCCTCAATCTTTCTCCAGGGCCCCTCACCTTCAGCGGCGCCGCCAGCAGGCGGTGCAGCGCGGGTATCTGCGCACCCAGGGGCAGCGCCCCGTCCAGGCTGCAGGTGGGGGCCCGGCGCGGCTCCGGGAAGTTGGCACAGGAGAAGGGGTCGGTGTCCTCCAAGTACTGCACCCGCACGGTCACCACTGATACCGGGTCCCCGTCTCCGCGGTCTTCCTCGCCCGCCATGGCTTGTCACTGGCTCGTGCCGCGCGCCTCCGGGAGAGTCGCGGCGTCGCCGCGGCGTCTATTCAACTAGCTCCACTGTCTGGGCCGGGTCTGACCGGACGCAGCTTGAGGAGGGGCGGAGCCAGGCGGGAGGCGGGGCCGAGGAGGGGGTGGAGCCAAGAGCAGTCCCTGAACGCGCCGGGGGCGGGGGCTGCCGGGGGCGGGGCTTGCCGCCAGCCACTCAGAGGGCGCGATCGGGATCCCGTTAGTTCACTGGCTGTGCGGGCGGGAAAACCCGAGCTCGCGCCCCGCCTTCAAGAGCGTGCCCACAGGGCGGGGAGCTTTCCTTTGGGCTTGGGGGTGGTGAGGCTGCGTTCTCGTTGAGGGGTTATTCGGGCAGGTAGGGTGGAAATTTCTTCAGGTAGTGGACGGCCAGGTCTCCCTGAGTTTAGGGACGAGATGGTCCTGATTCCTTCAGTTTGAAGGATGAAGTGGACGTGATTCCGTCATTTGGAAAAAGCAGGGAAGTGAATCCCTCGTAGTTTGGAGCAAGAAGTGAAAATCGGTTCCACTCAGTGTGAAGGAAGAAGTGGGATCATTTCCCTTTAGTTGGGGTAAGAAGAGAGACGGATGCCCCTCAGCTCTGGGAAAATGATGTGATGACTCAGTTTGAGTGGGGAGAGGTAGAACATGTTTCTCTCAGCCCCTCAGCTTGAATGAAAAATGGAGACAGTCTTCCTCAGTTTGGGGCGAGATAAGCAGAATACCCTTCAGGTTGAGGGGAAAGGGTGAGTGGATCCCTATCATTTTATTTTATTTATGATAGGCACACAGTGAGAGCGAGACACAGAGACACAGGCAGAGGGAGAAGGAGGCTCCATGCAGGGAGCCCGACGTGGGATTCGATCCCGGGTCTCCAGGATCGCGCCCTGGGCCAAAGGCAGGCGCCAAACCGCTGCGCCACCCAGGGATCCCTCCCTATTAGTTTAAAGGGAATCGGTAGGCTGGGTTTTCTCATAGTTGAGGGAAGGAAGATAACGTTCCCTTCTATTTTCATGGAAAAGGGGAGGAGAGGGAGGCCGGGCGCTCTTCGGCTTGGGAGATAAAGTGGAATAGCTTCCTTATCAGCCTCGAATGACCTGGGCCCAGTCTGGGCCTTGGAGTTTCTGGGGACGTTGAGGACAGCCTTGTCCTTTCAGGGAGCGCTCAGTGCGCGTGCGCAGCGCTGGTCTGGGCGGGGGCCCGAAGGGGGTCCTAGGCTCGGGAGGGCGGCGGCGCACTGCCCCCTGCCGTCGGCACGGGAGAGCGTCGGGGCCCGCGCCTTCAGTGCCAGCCGCCGGCTCCCGGCCGCGGGTCGGTCCTAGCCGAAGACAAGATGCGCGCCTCCGGCTCGGACCCCGGCCCCCACAGGCCCCCTCCCCTCCCGGGGCGGGCTACTGCCTCCGGCGGGTGGGACGCGGCCGCGCCTCCGGAGGGCTGCGGCGGCTCCCAGCTCTGAAACCCGGGTAGGGGAGCTTTGGGGAAGGTTTGGGGGAGCGGACTCGAAGGAATCGGTTTCGGGACTCGGAGAGCTGCCCTGGAGGGTTTCCAGAGCTCAGACTGGTTTAGAGGGGGAGGAGCAGGGGTCCAGAGTCCGGACGCCTGGGGCACGGTCTCGGAGTCCGGACCTGGCTTGGGGGTTTCGGAGCCGGGATTGGGGGGAGCGGACCCCACGTGCTTGTGACGCGGGGGCGGCCGGTAGGCGCGGCGGCGACGCGGGGCCGGCGGCCGTGCGGTGCCGGGAGGGCGACTAGGCAGGCGGCAGGATGCTGCGCGCCGCGCTACCGCTGCTCGGGCTGCCCCTGGCGGGGGCGGCCGCCACCGAAGAGCCCACCCGGGAGCCGGGGTCGCCCGGCGAGCCTCCCCCTGGGCTGGCGCTCTTCCGCTGGCAGTGGCACGAGGTGGAGGCGCCCTACCTGGTAGCCCTGTGGATCCTGGTGGCCAGCCTGGCCAAAATCGGTGAGTGCGTGTGTGCCAGCGCCAGGCCGGCGGCCGGCAGCGGACCCGCGCCCAACCCCTAGTCCCCAGATCTGGGCCGGCTTCTTGCACAGGGCCGGGACCCGGGTTCCGATTCCACAAATCCGGGCTCTCGCAGAGTTCCTGCGCCCTCTCTCCCTTCCCCCCTTCCGCGGGGGAGGCCTGAGGATTGGCCTTCTCTGAGGGCTGCCCCAGCTCTTTCTAGCCTCATCCCTAGACTCCTTTGCCCTCTTGCTCCCCTCTTCCCTTTGCTGTAAGCCCTTAAGCCCTTCGGTCTGGCCTCTTCACCAATCTCCAGGCTCCTAGAAACCTCTGTCAGCGACAGGGATGTGTGGGGAATTGTAGGGGTAGTGTTCTCCAGCAAAGCCAGGCATCCTGGACCTGAGGAAGCAGTCTTCCCAGGAGATCACATACAAGTGTCCACTCTCTTGGGATACTAGACCACCACTTTTCCTCTAGCCCTGCTCTGCTCTCCTAGAGGTACACCATTCTTTAGGTGTGCTTAACAGGACCCCCACCATAATTCAGGTCTACATTTCTTTACATTTCAGGGTTAAGAAACATCTTCCATTTATTAGGGCCTTCCTTACTATGTGCTGCCTACACTAGGTGCTTTCATACATCTGACCTCCTTCAGTCTGCACAACATTGAAGGTTGTGTTTCACATTCCTTATCTTGACTAGAGCTGCTTTTCCCTGCCTCTGCCCCTTCCTCCCCACTTCTGAGCAGCCAGTGATCCCTCCTACCACCAGAGACCCTCCTCCCTCTCCCTGTTGTTCAGGCTCTGCTGTGGGGGTGACTAATTATAGCTGAGCGTTGCTACTCACTCCCCAGCTATGCTGGCACAGCCTGTACTCCAGTCTCACCAATACAGTCTTTATGTAGGAATCACACAGCTTAGAATTTGCCCCTCTACTCCCCCAGGGACTTTGCTAGGGTGGAGAGGGGGGTGCTGCTGGGCAGAACAGAACTTTCCACTCTGTTCTGACAGCCCATTAATAATGGAAAATGGGGCCTGAATGCTTTTACAGAGTCTAGTTCTGCCTAAGGACAGGCTTTGGTGGTGGGTTTTGGATTGCAGTGCTAGGGTTGATGCATGCTCTGAAAGTGAGGATGCAATGGAGTCCCTGAAGGAAAGGAGAGGGGAACCAAAGATAGGGATGAGTGTGGGTAAATCTATAACTGAATTTACCTTAGGGCCTGCCAGCAATGAGAGCAAGGGGTAGGAGCCCAGATTTGGGGGCCAAGAATTGGGTTTGCTGAGGAGTCTTAGGAGTTGCAGGAAAGTTATCTATGTAGGGTTTGTATAGCAACAACTGTAGTTTCTCCCATAAATTATAGTGTGTTGTCTAGCTTGGATATCATCTCCTCTGGAGGTAGAAGAAGAGAGCCTCTTCATTAGCCACACACACACACACACACACACACACACACATCCTCACAGAGAATGGAAGAGATCAGTAGGATGCTCAGGGATACCTTCCCTCAGCTTTATTGCTAGGAGGTTCTTTCTCCCTTTTATTACACAAATATTTATGTAGATCCCACTGTGTGCCAGGAACTGCTCTAAGCCCTTTGGGGACAGCTTCCAAAGGGCACTATGTTGGCATGGGGGTCTCACATAGGCTAACATGGAGGCCACTTTCACTACCTGCCACTCCAGGTATGGGGAGAGGTGTTTACTCAGGAATTTAGGGCCCGGGGGAAAGCCAAAAGAGTTTATTTTAGTGGGCAAAGAAGAGTTGCGATAACACCAGAAACCCATTTCATACTTCCTCTTCTTTTCCTAGAAACAGGTCTGCATTATTTCCCCCCAGAGTCATTTTTTAAATGATTTTTAAATTTTTAAGTAATTTCTATATACAACTTGAACTCACAACCCTGAGATCAAGAGTTGCATGCTCCACTGACTGAGCCAGCCATGCATCCCTTCCCCAGAATCATTTTTTAATTAACATTTGTTGAGAACCCAGTATATATCTGATATTCTGCTAGACGCATTCACACTATATCATTTTATCCTCCTCCTGTGTGAAAGGTATTTTTCCCATATTACAGGAGAAGAAATTGAAGTTCAGGTAAATTAAATAAGTTGTCTGAGATCACACAATTAGAAACTGATGGAGCCAGAAAAACTGGAGATCTTCTTACTGCTAAACCCAATGTTTTTTAAACTATTGTGTTATTAGTTGAGCCTATATAATGCAAAGCATATTGGGCTAGGAGGTCCCCAGTGCTGCTAGGAGGTATAATATACATTTTGGTCTAGTTAGGGAAGCAGGACACAATATATTAGGTAAGAGTGCTTACAATAAATCCCTGGGTTAAGTGCTATTGAGTAGATGTAGATTGTTTTACTTAAACCTCACAACAATTCTATGTTATGAGATCATTACTGTTTTTATTCCTAATTTGCTGATGAGAAAACTGAAAGTCAGAGAGGTGAAGTTATGTACTCTGAGGTCACAGAACTAGTAAATAGAGGACCTAGTGTTCAAACCCAGGCAGCCTGACTCTAGAGGCCATGATTTTTTTTTTTGAGGCCCTGATTTTTATAGCTATAAAAATATACTAACATTTGCTGGGGCTCAAATCATAGCTATGAATAAAGGGGATCAGAAAAAGGAGAGGTGAGGGGTGAGGATGAGAGTAGAGATGAGCGGGCATTTCCAGAAATGGAAAGAGCAAGCAAGCCTAGTTTACCATGAGGGAAGCACTAAGAGACAGACAACTTTAGCTGCAGTAGAAGGTTTGTAGCCATGCAGGTTGGAGATTCTAGCAGTCTGCTTCTCTTTTCTCCTTCTTTGGTCCCAGAGTCAGGGGTTCCTGACATTGGATAATGTTCTAAGACAGGGAGGTTATAGGCCTGTGTGTTTGTGTGTGTGTGTGTGTGTGTGTGTGTGTGTGTGTGTGTGTGTTTGTGTGTGTGAGACCATTAAGCTGATACATCCTGCCCTCTTCTTGCATTGTAGTGTTTCACTTGTCTCGGAAGGTGACATCTTTGGTCCCTGAGAGCTGCCTGCTGATTTTGCTGGGACTGGTGCTTGGAGGCATTGTCTTGGCTGTGGCCAAGAAAGCTGAGTACCAGCTGGAGCCAGGCACATTCTTCCTCTTCCTACTGCCTCCTATTGTGCTGGACTCAGGCTATTTCATGCCTAGCCGACTATTCTTTGACAATTTGGGTGCCATCCTCACCTATGCCGTGGTGGGCACACTCTGGAATGCCTTCACAACAGGTGCTGCCCTCTGGGGTCTGCAGCAGGCTGGATTTGTGGGTAAGTGACCCTAGGACCTGAGCTGGCAGAAGGAGGCTTTGCTAGATTCATCACCTAACTCTCTTCTCCAGCTCTGGAGATCCCATATTGGCAAGAGCCATGCCCTGAGAACTCTGTCTTGGGTCCCTCCCACCCGGAGTGCAAGGCAACACTCCAGATGGGCCTTCAGCCTTCACTTAGGTCTCTGCCAGTTGAGTCTGGGTTTCTGCAGCATGACAGCTGAGCAGAGGCCTGGCTCCCAGCTGTGTGTGGGCTGCCGAGGCTGGAAAGTCTGCATTACTACTCTGTTGCCTCCTGCCCTCTGTTACCACACTGCCACTTGCCAGCCTTGCTCCCCTGAGGCACACAATTCACTGTTCTGTGAGGATCAATCATCCTGGCTCTCCCCAGGCCACATCAGGGTAGTTTACTATTACTACTATAATTTTAAAATTAATATTTATTTTTTAACTTTTTAAAAAGATTTTATTTTTAAGCAATCTCTATACTCAACATGGGGTTTGAACCCACAACCCCAAGATCAAGAGTTGCATACTTCATTCACTGAGCCAACCAGGCGCCCCCTTAAGTTTTTTTTTAAAGATTCATTCATTTATTTGAGATAGATTGCTCATGTGTGCATGCATGAGCTGTGTGTGGTGGGGGGGTGGGCAGAGGGAGAAGAGAATCAAGCACACTCCTAGCTGAGCGCAGAGCCCTAGGTGGGTCTGGGTCTCAAGACCCTGAGATCAGGATCTGAGATAAAACCAAGAGTCAGATGCCCAACCAACTGCCACCCAGGGCCCCCTAAATTATTTTTCCCCTAAATTTTTTAAAAAGTAATCTCTACACCCAACGTGGAGCTTGAATTCATGACCTCAAGGTCAAGAGTTACATGCTCTTTTGATTGAGCCAGCCAGCAGTCCCTGTTATTATTATTGATAAATCCATATTACAAATCCACAGAATGCAATACATTACACTAGTGGGTGTTCTCTCTTTACTTATCTCATGGACTCTTTTTAACAATTCTGTTGGCGTATTATTTGTCCTACTTAATAGATGAGGAAATAGAGACCCTTAAAATTGTTTGATAAAAGGTCCAAGGTTAGTAGGAGAGGTCTGTTTTACTGGGGCTCTTTGCCCTCAGGCTGCCTTTTCCACTCCCTTCTTCCTCATTACCTGTACCCAAATCCATTCAACTCTGAATGTTGATAATTCAGACTTCCTCCAAGGTTCAAGGGGAGGTTTGCAATTTCTACTTGTGGACTCCAACCTGGTTTTCCAAATGGGTGAGTGAACACTTTGGGGCAGAAAGGGAAGGGAGGACATCAGACAATAATAATAATAACAACAATAATAAGTAATATCTATTAGGTGCTTACTGTGTATGAGGTTCTGGCTAAATAAAGAACTTTTTGAAGTAAATACTGTTGTTATTCCCAATATATACATGAGGAAACTGAGGGCCACAGAAATTCTGTTATGTTCAAGTTCTCCTCATGGTGGGTGCTTTTCCTACCATACATAGCCCTCATAGATGGACGGCCCGTCCCTCTCCTACTGAGAATTGTGTCACATCCCTGAGGCTGAGAACCACAGGCATGGAAGAAAGCACTCCCTAATAAAGCCGGTCAGCAGCCAGTTTCCACCTACTGGTGGTTCTTATTACTGTAGTTGCAATTTTTATTCTCAGCGCCACCTTAACTTTTCAGGTTACTTAGAGCTTTCTTTTTTTTTTTTTTTTTTAATTTTTTATTTATTTATGATAGTCACACAAAGAGAGAGAGAGAGGCAGAGACACAGGCGGAGGGAGAAGCAGGCTCCATGCACCGGGAGCCTGATGTGGGATTCGATCCCGGGTCTCCAGGATCGCGCCCTGGGCCAAAGGCAGGCGCCAAACCGCTGCGCCACCCAGGGATCCCAACTTAGAGCTTTCTTAGCCATCTCCTGGGTTGATTTTGCAGCAATCTCGTGAGGTAGGCATGGCTTCAGAGAAGTCATGTGACGGTGACAGCGCCAACATCACAGAGCTGGTAAGTAGCAAAGCCAGGGCTTAGGCTCAAGTCTCCTGACCTGTGGGCTGATGCTCTCTTCACCATCCCAAGTCCTCTCTGGGCATCCTTGTTTCCACAGTGAGGGGGAGCCAGGGCTTGTCACAGGGAATGCTGTGGGAGACTGGATACCTCACCAACTGCTCTCCCTCATCTATCCCTCAAAAGCCCCTCGAGTACAGGCCAGCTTCCTGGATTTTCTGCTATTCGGGAGCCTCATCTCAGCGGTGGACCCCGTGGCTGTGCTGGCTGTCTTTGAGGAGGTGCACGTCAACGACACTCTCTTTATCATCGTCTTTGGCGAGTCCCTGCTCAATGATGCTGTCACCGTGGTGAGAGTGCACAGTTGGCTGCCATTCCCTGACCCCCACTGCCATGCTCTGACTAGTTGGGGACCTTCCCTGGGTTTCCTGGGGAAGAAATACAGCCTCAGCTTTCACCCTCTCCTGCCAGTCCCAGTTGGGCCTTCCCTCTCCTTGCTCCTGACTCTCTTCTTCTCACTCAGGTGCTGTACAAGGTCTGCAACTCATTTGTAGAGATGGGCTCTGCCAACGTACAGGCTGCTGACTACCTGAAAGGAGTCGGTCAGTATTTCCCCCTCATGGCTGGGTTGCTGAATCCCTGCCCCCAACTGCATCAGGACAGAGGAGGCTTTTGGGTTGCCTCATTCCCTTCCCTCCTCTGGGGAGAAATAGGGCCCTGAAAACCTGAGAAGGAAGAGCTTTCCTGGGATCCTGGCTTTGGGATCCTGACCCCTGGGGAGTACAGTGGGCATTGTCCTCCACTCCCTGCCAGACTACAGTCTTGTCTGCCCGGTAGAGTCCAGGCCAGGGGTCATGCTGACAACCCACTCCTCCCCCAGCCTCCCTGTTTGTGGTCAGTCTGGGCGGGGCAGCCGTGGGCTTAGTCTTTGCCTTCCTCCTGGCCCTGACCACACGCTTCACCAAGCGGGTCCGCATCATCGAGCCACTGCTGGTCTTCCTCCTCGCCTATGCAGCCTACCTCACTGCTGAAATGGCCTCGCTCTCTGCTATTCTTGCGTGAGTCCTGGGAGCCTTGCATGTAGGCAGCTGGGAGGGGGCATTGGAGATGGTTGCCCCTTACATAGACAGAGGCAAGACCCTGAGGAGGCAGTAGGTTTTCTCTGAGCCCCTGTGGTAGTGGGAATCTCAGACTCCCCTGGGGAGACAGTAAACCTTAGGTAATGCTTTAAGATCTGTCTTTGGAACTGCCCTGGGCACCCCAGAACCCAATCTTCTTCTACCTGAAGTGCTTTCTGAGGTATAGGCTGAGCTAGAAGTAGACCTCAAGGCCTGGTCACTGGCTGTCATGGCCACAGCACTCTAAAAGGTGCTTCAGAGAGAATGCTAGTCAAAGCATGTTTCTCCCAACTTCCCCTCCAGGAGGCACTGAATGGGAACCTGGAGATTTAGATCCCTATCCCAAGACTGCCCACCACTATCCTAGGACAGTCTCGATGCCTCCCTGGGCTTCAGCTCTGATGAAGTTTGCAATAACTTCTGATATCCTGTGATGGGCAACACCTCCTGTGGCATGCTCAAACCTTAGAGGCTGCAATCCCTCCTTACTTGCCCTGTCTGTCCATTCCTCTCCCAGGGTGACTATGTGTGGCCTGGGCTGTAAGAAGTATGTGGAAGCCAACATCTCCCATAAGTCACGCACGGCTGTCAAATACACAATGAAGACTCTAGCCAGCTGCGCTGAGACCGTCATCTTCATGCTGCTTGGCATCTCAGCTGTGGACTCTTCTAAGTGGGCCTGGGATTCTGGGCTGGTGCTAGGCACCCTCTTCTTCATCCTGTTCTTCCGAGCCCTCGGTATTGCTGGCACCCTCTGCTTTCCTATTCTCCCTCCTGCCCTGCCCCAGCTCATCCCCAGTCTGAGTCCATATCCTTATCAATTCCTAAGCCCCCCCCCCACCCCATTGCTCACCCCTCCCAACCCCTGTCAGACCTTAGCCCAGATACTTGGTACCATCCATTCCTGGGTCCTCCACTCCCAATGCCCTGCTCCCACTGGCCTCCCTCCTGCTGTAGGCGTAGTCCTGCAGACGTGGGTGCTGAATCAGTTCCGGCTGGTCCCTCTGGACAAGATTGACCAGGTGGTGATGTCCTATGGGGGCCTGCGGGGGGCTGTGGCCTTCGCTCTCGTCATCCTACTGGACAGGACCAAGGTCCCTGCCAAGGACTACTTTGTGGCCACCACTATTGTGGTGGTCTTCTTCACAGTCATTGTGCAGGTGGGAGAGCCCATGAGGCTGGGTAGGGAGAGGGTCTGGCAGGCCCTGGGGGAGGCATGGAGCCTTTGGGACAGGGGCTCTTCTCTTTGGGGGATAGGGACTTGAATTCCCAGACCCTGAGTGTAGTGAGGTGGAGGTACAGAAGCTGAGGCCTAATTATGGGGAAAGAAAGGCACCAGGGAACTAGATAGGGCAGGGCTCACCTGCTGCCTGTCCATAGGGCTTAACCATCAAGCCACTGGTCAAGTGGCTGAAGGTGAAGAGGAGTGAGCATCACAAACCCACCCTGAACCAGGAGCTGCATGAGCACGTGGGTACCAGAACCCCATCCCTCTACCTATACCTCTTTTCCTTCTATTTTGAGCAGAGTCCTGATCCAGTCCCCCTACCCACCCCCTTCTAGACTTTTGACCACATTCTGGCTGCAGTGGAGGACGTTGTGGGGCACCATGGCTATCACTACTGGAGGGACAGGTGAGGGAGCTCCCCCAAGGCTCCTTCAGCAGCAGCAGCCCCGCCAGCCAGGGCAGCATTGGGGATGTGCCACACTTCTGAGAAGGGACACAGCCAGAGTTGGGCTTGGTGACCTCTGCCAGGAGCCCTTCAGTGGCATCCTAGTACTCTCAGGATAAGACAAGTCTTCCCAGTGAGGCCTGTGTGGTCTGGCACCTGCCAGACTCCAGCCTCATCATGCTCTGCTCTGCCTTTGACTATCTTCCTGCTAATTACATGGATCTTGGTTTAGAATTTCAGAACCCATTGTGCTTCCCCCACCCTGCTACCCTGACCTTTGCCCATATTCTGTATATTAGAACATTCCCTTGCTTCCTTCTCAGGTACTTAACCTCTGTTTATCCTTCAGATTTCACCATAGACATCAAATCTCTAAGGAGGTCTTCATTGGCCTCCCTGACAAATCCCTATCATACTCTATAATTATCCTTTGTAGTTCTTGTTACGGTTGCAATTTTAGTTATTTGCAATAACTTCAATTTAATGTCAGGCTTGCCCGTAATGCTGTAAGTTCAGGCTTGCCCGTAATGCTATAAGTTTCATAAGGGCAGGTACTAACTTTGAGATTATCCCTGGCTGAGGCCCATACCAAGAGAGCCAGGCCAGTGCTGGCAGTGTCCCTGCCCCATCTGAGGAAGGGCCAGCCAGCTGGGTTTTGGAGATGGCACTCAGGGCTGGGCCTGATATCCTCTGTAGGTGGGAGCAGTTTGACAAGAAGTACCTGAGTCAGCTGCTGATGCGGCGCTCAGCCTACCGCATCCGGGACCAGATCTGGGATGTGTACTATAGACTCAACATCCGGGATGCCATCAGCTTCGTGGACCAGGTGGGCCAGCAGCGAGTGGTGGGTGGGCAGGTAGCCAGCAGGAAGGGGTAACAAGCAGGCAGGACCTGAGCAGGGAGTTGGGAATTCCCAGCCGACTCCATGGTCTGGTAAAATGTCAGCTGCAGGAACCAGCCTGACCTGATGCTGAATTTAGAGTCTGGCAGGCAATTGAGAAAGCTGAGAAAGAGCTGGACTCTAGAGCCAGCAGATGCAGTTCAATTCTTAACACAGGCTTGTGACCTTGGGTAAGTCCCTATCCTCTCTGAGCCTCAGTTTCCTCAATTGTAAGAAATTAAGAATACCTATGTTACAGAGTTTTGTGGATTCAATATGTAAAGTGCATAGCACGGTACCTGGAATATATAAAGAGCAGAATAAGTGTTAATTATGTTGTTTTTATTACCCTTTGACTGTCTGGGCCACCCTCCATCTGATAGCCATCTGACCTCTGTCTTGGCCCCTGCAGGGAGGCCATATCTTGTCCTCCACAGGGCTCACACTGCCCTCTATGCCCAGCCGCAATTCTGTGGCAGAGACCTCTGTCACCAACCTGCTGTAAGTCCTTGAGCCCCCTTCCAGTTCCTCAAGCCCTCTCTATTGGGTTTTCTTTCTGCATCCCTTTTGGGAAAAACCTGTGGGCATCTTTGCTTTTTTGACCTCCCCCTGGCCAGTGCCTCCTGGCCCTTCCGTAGCACACATGTTGCCTGCCTCCTGCAGGAGAGAGAGTGGCAGTGGAGCGTGTCTGGATCTGCAGGTGATTGACACAGTGCGCAGTGGCCGGGACCGTGAGGATGCTGTGATGCACCATCTGCTCTGTGGAGGCCTCTACAAGCCACGCCGCAGGGTGAGAGCAGGCAAGGTTTAAAAGTTTCAAGGGGGAGGAGTGGGGCCTGGGTTGGGGGTGATGAGTTAGAGGAGGGTGGTCTGGGGAGGCCATAAACAGGCTCAAGAGGCAGCTGGTGCCAGCTAGTGGAGAGCTATAAATGCCAGTTGAAGAGTGTGGGCCCCATCTTGTAATAACTTTTAGCTTTTTTTTTTTTTTTTTTTTGAGAAAGGGGTGGCCTGATACAAGCACTGTTTAAAGATGTCTTCTTCTGGTAGCAGATCACAGACCAAATTGGAGGGTTGAGGTGAGAGATGGGGAGAGCCAGTTGGGAGGCTGGAGCAAAACAACAGATCAGAGCTGGGTAAAGTGCATTCACAGTCACTGGGTGGTGGTAAGGGTGAGGAGCACATAGGACTGAATGATTGTCCTGAAGGGGAGAGAAGGGGACAGACTACAGAAGGGGTCTTGATGGGGTCAGAGACAGAAGCAGGAGTACTAAGGAAGCCTGTAGGACCAGTTTAGCATGGGGAAGGCAGACATCTCTTTTAGGTAAAGTTAGTCCAGTGCAGGTCAGGAAGCTTTGGGGCCAGAAGGCTCAGCCCATCCAGGAGGGAATCTGCCGCAATTCCACAAGGGGGCAGCAAGCCATTACACTGAACTTCTTTGAAATGGAAGGCAACTGTTTTAACAGTCAAGGTTGTTTCTATTGTTGAGACAGAATTGGCTTTCTTTAATTTGGGGGCTTTGGTCCTGATTTGACTCTGGGCAGCTCTGCAGAATAAACTTCAAAGGTTTCAAGACAGTTCCCTTTCACATAGGCCTTCTTGCCCTCAAGCCAGCATCTTCTCTCCCTGATGTGTCTTCTCTGGTCATAAGAAACAAGGCCCAGAATGCTGCTCTAGTTGTAGTTGGCCAGGGCATGGCATAGGGCTCTCTTACCTTTCTAGTTCTAGAATTTTCCATTCTCTTCCCGCTGCTCAGAATCCCCATAGCATTGCTTTACTACTCTGAGGCTCCATATTGTTCTTGTAGTCAGGCACATCCCCATGTCTTCCTCAGTTAATGGCTGTTAAACTCTGTCTCATTCAACCTGTTGGGTTTTTGTTTCTTTTCTTTCTTTTTTTTTTTTTTTACTTCTTTCTTAAGGCAAATTTTACTCATTCACAAAATTAGACAGAATAAAATAACTCTCATGTATTCATCACTCAGCTCCTCTAAAATTATCAATGCATGGTTAATCTTGTTGCATTCTGTACCCCCACCTTACCCCATCTACACCTTATGATCTTTTTTTTATTAAAGATTTTATTTATTTACTCATGAGAGACACAGAGGGAGAGGCAGAGACATAGGCAGAGAGAGAAGCAGGCTTCATGCAGGGAGCCCCATGCAGGACTTGATCCTGGGACTCCAGGATCATGCCCTGGGCTAAGGGCAGGCGCTCAACCACTGAGCCACCCAAGTGTCCCCACACCTTATTATCTTAAAGCAAACTCTGGACGTATCATATTGCCTCTAAATATTTCAATATGTATCTCTATGTGGCAGGCACTCTCTGTATGTATACATGTATATGAATATTATATATATATATATATAGAGTCATAGTACTATTATCACTTTCAACAAATAATAATTCCTTCTCATATGAAATATCCAGTCAGCATTCATAAACTTTTTTTTTCCAGATGGTTTGTTTAAATCAGGATCCAAATAAAGTCTACACTTTGCATTTGGTAAATATGTCTCTTTATTTTTTTTTTATTTTTTTTATTTTTTTTTTAAGATTTTATTTATTTATTCATAATAGACATAGAGAGAGAGGCAGAGACACAGGCAGAGGGAAAAGCAGGCTCCATGCCGGGAGCCCGATGCGGGACTCAATCCCGGGACTCCAGGATCACGCCCTGGACCAAAGGCAGGCGCTAAACCGCTGAGCCACCCAGGGATCCCCAATATGTCTCTTTATTAAAGAAGAAATCTCTAATAGTTCCTTCTCCTTTTATCCCACTTGCTATTTATTTATTTATTTATTTATTTATTTATTTATATTTATTTTATTTATTTTTTAAGATTTTATTCATTTATTCATGAGAGACACCACAGAGAGAAGCAGAGACGTGGGCAGAGGCAGAATTAGACTCCCTGTGAGGAGCCTGATGCAGGACTCAATCCTGGGACCCCAGGATCATGACCTGAGCCAAAGGCAGACACTCAACCACTGAGCCAAGCCGGTTGCCCCCCACTTGCTATTTATTTATTGAAGAAATTGGATACTTTGCCTCAGAGAATTTCCCAATTTATGGATTTGGCTGATTGTATTCCAGTGGTAGTGTTCCTCCATCCCCTGTATTTCCTGATAGTTAAATCTAGAGGACTGGTCAGATTCAGGAACATTCAGTAGGTATGCTATGTATTTCTTATTGTATCACATCAGGACATACGTGATGATTGGTTTACCTATGGATGTGTGTGTCTCAGATTGGTCAATGGGTACAGTTCTTGGGTAGTCAATTAAAAAACACTGGAGTAAGATTATCAACAACAAGATGTCATCTTACTTGATTTAGTCCATCATTCCATTATTTGGATCCCATGTCTGGCACCAAATATCTGTTTAGATTCACATCCTGTGAAAATTTGCGAAGCCTGCTAACTTTGTATTCATCCAAATCAACATAAAATGTTGAACAGGATAGAGCTGAGGACAGAGCCATGTGGCATGCTTGGCTCCAGACTGACATGGATCAAACATTTTTGGGTATGGTTACTCAACTAGTTCTGAATCCACTTAGTTATACCATAACACAGTCCATAATTCCTCATATTCTTCACAGAAATGTCATCAGAGAGAGAGAAAAACAGAAGTGTTTAGTATGCAGTTACAAATAATGAGATCATAGTTTATGAGATAAGGGCTAGAAATAAAGACTTATAAGTGATCTTTATTATCAAAGGTTTTCTCACCTAGTGACATCAGAATCCCCTGGGAGAGCTTGCTAGAATACATATTCCTGGCTTCACCTCCTAGAGGTTCTGATTTCATAGTATAGAATGGGACTAAGAATCTGTGGGCTTAGTAAATTGTCCAGGTGATTCAAATGCAGCTGGTCTGATGGCTGCATGGTCTAGCATTAGGCTAACTGAAGCTAGGGGAAGGGATAGTTCACTGCAGAGAACATTTGGAGGGAGAGAGGAGGGCCAAGGACAACACTGAGGAATCCACATGGGAAAAAATGAGGGGAGAAGAGCAGTAGCAGATGGTGTCTCGGAGGCCTGGGGCAGAAGAACAGCTGGATGCTGCACAGGGGTCAGGCCAGCGCCTAACCAGAGGCCATGCCATGACACTGGTAACCAGGCAGAAGGCAGCACCGTGGATTCATGGGCCCTGGAGTTGTATTTCTGGCATTAAAGAAAGTAATGGGTATGAGAGGAAGTGTCAGAATCAAAGTATAAGAATTTGGCAGCAAAAGGGAAGCAATAGCTTCAGTGCTTCAGTGGAAAGGCTTTCTTCAGGGGAATATGGGCAGGAGCATGCTTAAAAGTAGGGGATGGGCATGGTGAGGGGAAGGAGGAAGGTGCTGGGGTGGGGGTGGGAATGGGAGGCAGCCAGGAGCTGATGGAGGCAGGGAGGAGTGGGCTGAGCAAAGCAGAGGTCAGGGTTCAAGGAGAGCGGTATGAGGGAGCTGGATTCCTGCACCCCCAGGAGAGAGGGGTCCCTCTGGGTGGTTAGGTAGAGGAGAGCAGATGAGAGACTTGAAGGGAGCTCTTAGAACTGGTTCAGGGCAACAGAAAATAGGAGGCATAGGAAAGCATTGTATTTGGCAGCGGTGGGAGTGGTTTGAGCCCAGATAAAATGATTGGGACCAAGTGGCAGTACTTTTATTTGGCAGTCTAGGTGGGTATGTAGTGGGCTTGGTCTTTGTGAGGAAAGAGATGATGGGGGTGATCCTGAATTGGGTGCAAATGGCTGTTGGGACTGAGAAGGTACAGGGTATCAGGAGGTAGTTCTGGAAGTCCAAAGTTTTTACAGAAATGGCTGGCTAGAGAGTTCCTCATGGAGGGAGAATCCTGTGTAGCTAGGGTTGTGTGTGGTGGGGGCAAGCACAGGGACCAGGCTCCTAAGTGGAAGTACAAAGAAGGAAATGTCGCCCTCAGTCTCGTGGTAGCCCCAAGGGACAAAATACAGAGTCTCTTGCCTCTTGCTACTTCAAGTCAGGACTGGGAAGGGCAATAGAGTTTAGGGACAGGCAGATTTGGGGGAATGGGCTCAGTGATAAAAATAAGTTTTTCTCCCAGCGAATTGAGACTACAGAGTGTCTGGCTGGGTTCCTGTTGTATTTTTTGTTTTGTTTTGTTTTTTAATGGCTAGTTCTGGAAAAACTGGGCTGGCAGGGCCTATGGTGCCCATGGTGCTGTGGCCTGGGTACCTGTGGGAGGCCAAGGCTCCCAGCCTCATGGCAGGGCGGGGCTGTCATTGCCAGTACAAAGCCAGCTGCAGCCGCCACTTCATCTCAGAGGATGCTCAGGAACGGCAGGACAAGGAAGTCTTCCAGCAGAACATGAAGCGGCGGCTAGAGTCCTTTAAGTCCACCAAGCACAACATCTGCTTCACCAAGAGCAAGCCACGACCTCGCAAGACCGGTCGCAAGAAGGCACGTGCTTTCTCTGGGACTTCTGTTTGGGGCTGGAGGCTGATGGCCCATAGTTTTGAACTCCCAAGTATTGGAATCCAGCCCAGGGGAGCCCTAGTTGGAAAATTCTTGAGGCCTTGGTGTGTGCAATAGTTTGTGTTCCCTTTTGCATCTTCCTGGAGTCTCAGAAAGGTAAAATGAGGCCTTTTGGGGGAGATCTCTCTCTTACCATGTGGTTGGTCAGTTGCTGGGAGGCAGCAGGACCTCCTACCAGAAATGAACCCAGCAACAGAAAGACCTGTTCCTGGGAGCAGGGGCAGGGGGAGCTCCATGAGTCCCTAATTCAGTCCAGGCTGAGGCATGGAGAGCCCTTGCTGGGGCACAGGTTATTTGCCAAGGGTGCCAATGACTGATGGAACCACTGGGATTGCTGCAGATTCCCTACCCACTGCATCAGAAAGATCCTATCAGACAACAGGGTTGGGGTTTTGAGCCAGAATCAGAGGCTTAGGGTCTGTTTTCTTGGCCCTCAGAAGAATGGCTTGGCTAATACGGAGGCCACAAATGGGAAACCTCCTCGAGACCTGGGCTTTCAGGACACAGGCAAGCAAGGGGTAGGGGTGGGGCTGAGGAAGGAGTGGGAGGGCGGGGGCCCATCAACCAAAAGCTGGAGGATCTCCTCTGTGCTGCATTCAGTGTCATAGGCTGAGGCTCCTCCCCTCAAGGACCTGATAGGCTTACTTGATTTCAGAGCTGGACATGTTCTAACCAGTTCTGAGACTTTGTGACAGGTGTCTGGTAGCTAGCTACAGGTTATAGCCCCTAAGACTTGGCGAAGGTGTCATGGAGAAGGGGGGAGCTTAAAAGATGGGTGGCCCCTGGGGCCCAGTGTCTTGCCTGCAAAACCAGGAATTTGGATGAGCTGAGCATTGATGGGCCTTCCACCTCTCCAGATGCTCATGTTTTCATTTGATGATGGGCTCTGGGGCTGAGAGAACAGGATGGAGGAGCTGGAAAGTAGAAATTCCCTGTTGGCTCTGAGGACTCTGCTTTCCCTGGTGGCGTCCTAGAGCTCTGCAGCCCCACTTCCCTCCTCTCCAGCCCTAACTCCCTAGGCCAGTGCTAAAATAGAGGAAGGTGGGGGGCTCTGGCAGCCATGGGGTCTTGCATGGGTGGACAGGGAGCTGGCCTGGGGTTATGTGGTACCAAGAGGCAGCCACCGAGCTGGCCATCCCCACTCAGTTCTTGTCCCTGTCCAGCTGCTGTGATCTTAACTGTGGAGTCTGAGGAGGAGGAGGAGAGTGACAGTTCAGAGACAGAGAAGGAGGACGACGAGGGGATCATATTTGTGGCTCGGGCCACCAATGAGGTTCTCCAAGAGGGCAAGGTCTCAGGTAATGGTGTCCTCCTAGCCTCCCTCCCCCCAGGGCAGGCTGGAGCTGTGCAGCTGCTGTCTTCTCTCTTTACTCATGGCCTTTCCTCTAGACAACTCCCTTTTCCTACTCATTTATTTACCAACCAGCATTTAGTGAACATCTCCTTTATAATCAGACAGCTGACATGACTGATCTGATTCAATCCTCACAACAACCAAGATGGGGAACTGAGCTTCTAGAACCAAAAGGACTTGGGACTTGTCCAGCATCCCACAGCAGAACCAGAATTTAAACCTGACCCATCTGACTCTAAAGCCTACAGCTTTTTCACTGTTCACTGCCTCCTTTTACAGTCTGGTGAGGTATATGAGGTGACAAGCAAATCTAACACCAGGCTCTCTTGCAACCCATGCTCTCTGCACACCTGCCCTCAAGTAGAGCCCCTAGTGAGGGTGGCAGCCTGGCCTACAGGAGGAGTTTAAATTCATCAAAACAGCATTATTGTGGATAAAAGACAATACATACATGTTTCCATATGTGGAAACCTAACTTATATCACTGCTAGTTGGCTCCAGCATCGTCGGATGTCATTCTAAAATGTTTTATTATAGAAAATTGTAAAATATACAATAGACAGAATAATAAAGTAAATTTCCATCTACCCATTATGCAGCTTCACTAATTACTTAGTCCTTACCAATCTTATTTCATCTATCTCTTCACTTATGCCCCCTCTTTGCTTCATTTGAAGCAAATCTCAAATAAGATGTCACCTTATCAATAAATACTTAAGTGCATATCTTTAAAAGATAAGGATTCTTCTTAAAAATATATAACCATAATATCATTATCATAAATATCCAGTGTTCAAATTTCCCTGATTATCTTAATTTTTTTTTTTTTTTGCAGTAGGTTTGTTCAAATAAAAATCCATACAAGGCCCACACATGACTTTTGGTTGATAAGTCTCTTTTAACTTACAGCAGTGGTTCTCAAGGGGTGGTAATGGAGTGATTTTGCCTGCAGGGGCATTCAGCAATATTTGGAGTCATTTTTGGTTGCCACAACTGGAGAGGTGCACTTGCACGTAGTGGGTTGAGGCCAGGAATGCTGCTAAAAAACACATGGGACAGCCTGAGAACAAAGTATCTGTTCCATCTTGTCAGTGGTGTCAAGTTTGAGAAACCCTGATTTACAGGTTCCCCCCGCTCCTTTTTCTTCTTTTAGTGTATTTATTGAAATACTCTGGTTATTTGTCCCACAGTCTTTCCTTGTGTGGATTTTGCTGATTGCGTCCCCAAAGCATTATTTTTTCACTGTGCCTTATATTTCCTTTAAACCAGTAATTAGATCTACATCAGATTTCAGTTTAGATGTTTTGGTAAGAACACTTCACAGGCAGTGATGGTGTACTTTGTGTCATGTCACATCAGGAAACACATCCCATCTGGTGTCTCTCTTCTCTGAGGTGACTGTTGATCGCTGGGTTCACATGGTAGCCTGACCCATCCATTGTGAAGTTCGCCATCAGCTGTTCACCAGTCTTAGCAGCCGCTGATGGTCATTGCCAGACCCAGCACTGCATCCGGGGCTGCACAGCAGTCATACCCTCCATCTCTTTTGTTGTCTGCATTACCAGCAATTCTTCTATTAAAAAAGCTCTCATCAGTGATTTCATTACTTTGAGGTATAGTTCGTACAGGAAAGAATAGATAAATGCTTGATTTTTTTCCTTTCACTTAACAGTTTTCAGACCAATGAAGGATCCTCCAAAGGTGAAGAGTGAATTTCGTTGTTTTAGTTTGGTGGTGGTGGTTGTTAAAATGTAATATTACGAGTCTTTCAAGAGAGGTGCTTTTACTTCCAATCACACCATCAATATATTTCATAATGTAATTGATTGCTCAGGACCTTTATCAACGGGCAGGCACATATTGAGCACCTTATTATGGGCAAAGCATTGTGTTGACTTTGGAGAGCAGGGGTGGGAGGTGGCCAGGGAGATTCTCTTTCCCAAGTTTCCTCTTTCAGAACCTCAGACTTCCTGTCATGCAGTGACCCAGCCTTCCATCCTGACTGCCAGCAGTGCTGGGACTCTCGGCTTAGGTCCCCTTTGTGGCACAGCATTTTTCCTGCTATGGGGTTTGCATGAGCTCACACTCTTGGGCTCTGTCCCACTAAAGGGCTGTGGTGAGTGCTCACCCAGAGCATCGAGCACTGAAGCCTTTGGTGTGGAGCCTCGAGATCTCTCTCACCTTTGCTGCTCTCTCTCTTCTGGGACAGGGCCTGGCAGGATGTGATCTCTAAAGCCAGTGCTACAAGCTGGTGAGGACTGATCACAGGTTTTTTTCCTGCCTGGCTCCTGATTTCTCTTGCTTTCTCTTCATTCGTTTAGTCAGTATTTTCAGTATTTGCTGAATAACTACTATGTGCCCAGCCCTGTGCCAGGTGCTGGGAGTCAGTGGAGAGCTTTCCTTCATCAACTAATTGCACAAATGGATGTAATAGAGAATGAATGTAATGTGGAATGAATTATTTGCGAAAATGCGGTTATACTTGAGAAGGATTCCACTGTGTTACTAATGAGTGCATATGTACTCTCTGTCCCCAGGGAGCCTTGAGGTGTGCCCAAGCCCACGAATCATCCCCCCCTCCCCAACCTGTGCAGAGAAGGAGCTACCCTGGAAGAGTGGGCAGGGAGATCTGGCAGTCTACGTGTCCTCGGAAACCACCAAGATTGTGCCCGTGGACATGCAGGCAGGCTGGAACCAGAGCATCTCATCCCTGGAGAGCCTGGCATCCCCGCCCTGTACCCAGGCCCCAACTATGACCCGCCTGCCTCCTTGCCCACTGGCCACTGAAGAGGCCCAGCCCTTCCATCTGCCTTACGATCCACGCCCTAGCTTCGCCTTTCCCCCAAGCCTGGCCAAAGCTGGCCGCTCTCGCAGTGAGAGCAGCGCTGACATCCCCCAGCAGCAAGAGCTGCAGCCCCTCATGGGACATGAGGACCGCACCCGTCTTAGCCCACGCACAGCCAACTCCCACTGGTGCATCCAGTTCAACAAAGGTGGCCGGCTGTAGCCCAAGGACTCAAGGAGGAGCAGGAGACTGGATCTCCCATGGGAAGTCTTCCCTGGGCAATGGGCAGAGGAACCCACTTAGCCTGACAAGGGGCCAGAGGAGCCTGAACTAGGAACTGGGCTTTCTTGGGGCAGAGTCAGAAGGGTATCCTGGACTGATCCTCACAGGAACCCTTTCACCACCTTCCTTGCTCCTAATCCTTGCCACCTTCCCTTTCAGTAAGTTCCTTACCCTGGCTCAAGACCCAGTCCAGAACTTCTTGGGGCTATGTCCAGCCCCTTGGGAAGCTGATGCCCTCTCCTCAGTGGGTCCCTCTAGGGTCATTTTAGGCAGCTGTTCCTGCCCCCACAGCAAGGGCATCATTCCACAGCTGATGCTGACCTTTCCTGCCCTCCTTTACTGACCTTTTCATTCCCCAGCACCAGCTCAAGGACAGTGCCCTGGCACTGAGGCTTCTCGAGGGGCTGGTCCTCAGAGGGTTTGGGGTGGTGGGAGCTGGAGCAGGCCTCAGCCTTAGGCTTTGCTGCCTTGTTGGGTCAGCTACCTATAGCCAATTTTGGGGTGGGGGGGATGGTGGGAACCTGTGTCCAATTCTTGCTTTATCTCCTTCCCTTTGTTGCCAGTTATCAGGGCCATAGTTCTTCCTTTTCCAGGTTCAAGGCCACAGGGCTGGGCCAGGCTTCAGATCAGGGCTGTTTCTTGACACGGGTCACTCTGAAGATCTGCTGCTATGTATCCAAGTCTGTATCTTTCAGATTCCTGGGTCTGGATTTCCTGAGGAGGGGAGATAGTAGCCTCTGGGCCACTACCACCTTGACATTCCCCAAATAGGAAAGGAGCCAGATATTCCAGGCACCGTCCTGCTGCTCTGGGAGCTGACTGGGTGGCAGGTAAATTTCCTGGGGTTAGCACCTGCCCTGTGTCTTGTATCTTGAGCCTAAGACACATTAAACATCTCTTGGATGAATGGGTGTCCTGTGTCCATGTGTCTAGGGGTTCTAGGGGTGGGGGGATGACTGGGATATCTGATAAGGGAAGTAAAAACTTGCAAGTGCCTGCTCTGGGGCTTCTAGGATAGAGAACAGAGGAGATCTGGGAAGGACTGTTAGGCCCTCTGGCCCTCTTCCCTTCCTCCCTTCCCAGTATGGTTCCCTGAGCAGAGGGTCTGCAGTGGCAGTCCGGGGACCACTATATGGGCACAGGGTCACAGAACTGGGAGTCCACTCTAAAATGGGGGAGGCCAGCAGGGAAAGAGACTCCAGACGATAGGTCCCAAGGTACCCAAAGATGCAACCAGCACATACTGGGACCAGATAAGCCTTCCTGGAAAACTGGAGGCAGGTGTAGGACAAATAAACAGAAGTTCTCTGCACATGGCAGGTGGGAGGGCAATCTCAAGGAAGCTGGTTACCCTATGAGTTTACACTATAAATCAGGTACTGTGGGGTCCAGAAATTTCTAGGGACCAAAACCCTTAGTTAAAAGCAGTCCCAGATTCAAAATCAATTTCCCACTGTGTCTGAAGGACTTTTTTTTTATAAAGATTTTATTTATTTATTAATGAGAGACACAGAGAGAGGGGCAGAGACACAGGCAGAGGGAGAAGCAGGTTCCCTGCGGGGAGCCTGATGCAGGACTAGATCCCAGGACCCCAGGATCATGCCCTGATCCAAAGGCAGACGCTCAACCACTGAGCCACCCAGGTGTCCCTGGCTGAAGGACTTTTAGGAAAATATCCATCTTTATTGAGATAAAACACATGTACCTCAGAACTCAGCCATTTAAAATGTATAATTCAGGGCAGCCCCAGTGGCGCAGCGGTTTAGCGCCGCCTGCAGCCCAGGGTGTGATCCTGAAGACCCAGAATTGAGTCCCACGTCAGGCTTCCTGCATGGAGCCTGCTTCTCCCTCTGCCTGTGTCTCTGCCTCTCTCTCTCTCTCTATGTCTGAATTTAAAAAAAATAAAAATAAATAAATAAAATGTATAGTTCAGTGATTTTTAATATATTCACAGAGCTGTGCAACACACATCACAATCTAAGTTTAGAACATTTTCGTTATCCCCAAGGAACGCTGTGCCCATTGGCAATCACTCCTCATCCACTGCCTGCCCCACCCTAGGTAATCACTAACCTACTATCTCTATAGATCTGAAGAGGTCTCCACACTGAAGGTTCACATAGTCAACAAGCACCTTCTTGGGCAGCCCCGGTGGTGCAGTGGTTTAGCACTGCCTGCAGCCCAGGGTGTGATCCTGGAGACCCTGGATCGAGTCCCACGTCAGGCTCTCTGTATGATGCCTGCTTCTCTTTCTCTTTCTCTTCTCTGCCTCTCTCTCTCTCTCTCTGTCTGTCTCTATGAATAAATAAATAAAATCTTTAAAAAAGTAAAAAATTAATAAAGTTAAAAAAAAACAAGCACCTTCTCTGTGTTATGAGTGGGAAGATGGGAAGAAAAGAGGAGAGACTTGGGCTTTGCCCCTCACATTGTTGAGAGTTAGTTGAGAGTTAGCAGTGATAGGAGCTAATAGTTAACAGTCTGGCTGTTGCTTACCAGCTATGGCACTTAGGCACGTTACGTACTCTCTGTGAGCCTCAGTGTCCTCATCTCTGAGATGGAATAACAAGTATACTTATTTTAGAAGTTTGCTGTCAGGATGAAATGAAAAAATGAGAAGAATCTATTATACAGCATGGCCCACAGTAAGGGATCATACATGTTTGCCATTACAGGTCTTATACTAAAGGCCAGGAGCCTGGAAAGTCAGGAGCTGTGGGGCTCTGAGGAGATCTGAGAAGCCTCTGTTAGGAGTTAGTGTATGTGAAAGTGTGTGTGTGAGTGTATGTAGGGGTTCAGACAATACAGGCAAAGTTGGGTGGGTACATTCCAGGTAGAAAGAGCAGCATAAACAAAGGATGCCCAGAGCACATGTGGCAAAAAGCTAGGAGCAGTGGGTGATGTGCTCTGGAGAGACCAGCCAGGGACACAAAGGTGTGGGGGGCGGGGGGCGGGAGGCGGGCAGAACAGTGCTGAGTTGCGGAGGTGGCAGAGAGCTGGCCTGGGAGAACTGTGATCTGGGGAGTGGTGTGGGCAGTGATGAGCTTTAGGGAGCTCCAACGCAGTTCATGCCAGATGGAATGAATGACACCCCAGGTGAAGGATGGACTGGTAGAAAGGAAGCCTAGAGACAGGAGACTTGTTCTGCTCAAGCAGCAGAGGGATGAGAAGAGGCTGGAGAAGGCAGGCAGCCATTCTCAGACCTTAGGGTCACAATCAATGAGAGCTGTCAAACATGCAGATTCCTGGGGCACCTGGGTGGCTCAGTTGGTTAAGCATCTGACTCTTGGTTTCAGCTCAGGTTGTGATCTTGGGGTCATAAGACTGAGGACCACATTGAGCCTCCGTGCTCAGCAGGGAGTCTACCAGGGATTCTCTCTCTCTCTTGCCTTCTGCCCCTCCCTCTCCTCATTCCCTCTCTTTCTAAATATAAATAAATCAGGGATCCCTGGGTGGCACAGCGGTTTAGTGCCTGCCTTTGGCCCAGGGCACGATCCTGGAGACCCGGGATCGAATCCCACGTTGGGCTCCCGGAGCATGGAGCCTGCTTCTCCCTCTGCCTATGTCTCTGCCTCTCTCTGTGTGTGTGTGTGACTATCATAAATAAATAAAAATAAATAAATCTTTTTAAAAAAATAAATCTTAAAAAAAACCCATGTAGATTCCTGGGCCTATCCTAAGGTTCCGACTCAGCAAGGCAATGAAGACCCAGAGGTCTGTAATCTTAATCAGCTCCTTGTGAGGGAGATCACAGAGACAACATTCTAGAATTTCTAGATTAGAAAGGTGGTAGAAATCAAATCCACACAATCAGGCAACTAAAGGTATAGCAGGAAGAGGAGGAGGTGCAGAGACAGGCTCCTGGGCTTGGTGCTGGGCAACTAAGGATAGTGGGATAGCCAGGAAGACAGGGTTAGTCAGAGATAGAGGGGGAGAAAGCAGGTGAGAACAGCTGGGGGAGAGGCAGGCATCTGGGATGCAGGACAGAGAGCAAGTCAGGAGCTTGTCTATGGCTCACCACCTAACTGGGCAAGATGGCGGACATGGCCTTCAGAATGACCTGAGCTGCATCCAGGTCTTGAAGGGGGAAGGACTTTGACCAAGGGAGATGGGCATGGGTTTTCCAGGTAGAGGAGACAGTTTCAGACAAGATTTGTGATCTAGATGGGTTTTCCAGGCCAGCATGGAATTTGGAATTTATTTAGGCCAAAAGTAAGAGAAGTCTGGAAAGTCTGGGGTATTGTCACCCTTGCTGTCTGGGGCAGTCCTGAAGAGAGTGTGCAAGGTTTGGGGTGGAGTAAGGGCAATGACTTTGGGTCTCATTATGAGGCCCACAGCCCCCATCTTATTTTTGGTTGGTTCATGTTGGCAAGGAATGGGAGGCTGAAGGAAGGCTGGGGAAGGGGCAGGGGAGGGAGGCTCAACCCCATTTTATGATCTCAGAGGAAAAGGCTGCTGTGAGTGGATTTTGCTGCCAGCAGAGCCACAGAGATGGGCCCCATGAGTCACTGCTCAGTCCTGCAAGCTCAGCCCGCAGAGCCTGCTGTGGTCAGCAGCCTGGGCTGGTTCCAGGCCCAGCCCCCAGTGTTCCCCGCTAGGCCTCTGTGTGTCCCCATTTCAATCTGCATCTTTGCCATCCCAGGGCTGTTCATCCTGCAGCTCTGCCTTTTCTGTTTTCCTTCAGACTGAGACTCTGAATCTCTCTCTATTTTTGACTTGAGTTTACATCTGGCTCAAGGATGGGTAGCCTCAGGAGGGCAGGGGAAATATGACCACTTTCAGGAACCCCTAGGCATTTATTCTATGCTAGGCCCTACGTTAAGTGCTGGAAGTACAGAAGCGGACAATACACTCTGTTTTCATGAAGCTACAATACACGTTCTATGTGGAGTGAATAAACCAAGGCCTGACCGTGACCCCAATCTGTCTGTCTGCCTATGCCCGATAGTGCTGGGCTCAGCTATGGCCTGTGGCTTGAGGCCTCTTACTTACCTCTCATATTGGAGGTGGGGGGGATGTGTGCCTGCCAGCAGGTCCCCCCAGATGTTAGGGCTCCTAGGAGGCCTGGCTAGTGGCTAGGCGTGGGCAGCTGGAGAGGGAGGGAGCAGGAGGCAATGACTCAATGGGGCGGCCCTGGGACAGCTGGGGAGGGATCCAAGGTTGGTCCTGATGCTTACTAAAGCTAGAGGAGGGTGGGACAGAGGTCCTGGCTGGGGGCTGGAGATGGAGCAGGACGATTCCAAGGCTCCTCTAGCAGCCATATCAGCTCAAGAAGAAGGCTCCTAGGTAGCTGGTCTGATGGTCTGGACTTTGGGTGCTGATGTGGCAGCTGGGATGGGAGGGGGGTGGGTTGCTGTTGCTACCACTGTGCCTGCTTCTGACGCCCAGGTCTGCTCCTCTGGCAAGCCTCCAGGCTCCAGAGAAGGCCTCTGTCTTAGAGCCAAGGAAGCCATTAGACCCACTGCCCCCTCCTCTTCCAGGAACCAAGGGCCAGAGCATGTTATGAGGCATAGTGCCTTCTGGCTACACAGTCTACCTTCTTACAATCTTGCCACAAATTCTGGGGAGTGTCAGGCAAGAAACACATGCCCCAAAGGCACCTCAGCCTTAGAGCTGGGAGGGATCTCACAGGTCAACTCTCCAGGTAACTTTTACCAGTTCAGGATCCCCTGACTGAGGGTGAAATGATGAGGAGGACATGAACACAGCCTAAGTGCTGCCAGCGACTAGACATCTGACACATGTGGTCCTCCCTAGTCTTTATGGCAACCCCACAAAAAAAAAAAAAAAAAAAAAAAAGGAATGACTTTTTTCTTTTCTTTTTTTATTTATTATTTATTTTTTATTTTTTGTTTTTACAGGTGAGTAAGGTGAGGCTTAAAAAGCACTGAGTTGCTGGAGCTCACCAAGCAGGTAAGTGGAGGAGCAGGCCTGGGTTGGTGTCTGGCTCCAGGACCCTGACCTCAGTCCCAGCCTCCTTGGCTGGACTTTGTAGGGAGGGGTATAGGTGAAAGTGGCCAGGAATGCACCGGAGTGGAGGGTTTGGGCCTGGTGGATTCTGGCCGGCCTGAGTCAGCTCCTACCCCAGGGGCTCCCTCCCTCCCTCCAGCCCAGACAGCAGCCCCCCACCTGGTCATTGGTGCCTGGCCCTGGAAGGAAGATTGAGGGCTGCAAGAGAGGGGCCCTTTCCCCCTACCCTCCATGAAGATACCCCTCGTGGTTCCCAGCAGCCCCAAGCAGCTGGTTTGGGCTTAGGGTTGCTCTTTCTCGGGGCCTCCTGGGACCCTGCGGCCACACTTTTCTTCTTCAAGGAGTGCTGGCAGTGCAGCCCCCACCCCCATACTGCCTGCGTTCCAGCGCAGATGGCGCCCCCACGTGTCCCCCCACCCCCACCCCACCCCGCCCCCAGGCCGACCCACCTGATCACTCACCCTCCCGCGCGTACACAGCCTTAGCCTGCCGTGGACGCTTCCACCGCTGTCAGGCAGGCGCGGGAAATGGGCACAGTGGAACCTCTGGTAGTCGCTGCCCCCTCCCCGCCGACAGAGAAGCCAAGTCAAAGTAAGGGGACCCGAGGGTGGGAGGGGGCGGCGGCGGGCAGGGGGCGCTGCGAGGGCTGGCTCCTGCGCGCTTTCCCCGGGGTCCCGGCGGCTGCCGTCGGGCCTGGGGGCGGGACGCAGCTCCGGCCTCCGGCCTCCAGGGGGCGGCGCGGCGCCGCGTCCTCCGCCTCCCTGCATTCCCTCCCCCCGGCCAGGAGGCGGCGCCCGTGGACGCCGGGCGGCGCGCTGTACCCGCCGTCGACGGCTGTGCGGTAGGTTCGAGGCCTCGGCTTCGTGGCTCCGCGTCCCGGGGACACGAGTGGGGCTGGCGGGCGGGGTCTGGGGGCGCGAGTCTGGGGGCGAGACAGGGCCCGGTGGGCGGGTGTCAGCACTAGCCAGCGCCGCGTCCACGCCATTAGCGTCCCTTCCGCATAGGCCAGCAAGGCGCGGCGGTGAGTGCGCGTGCAAGCGTGCAGCCCTCCTGGCTGAGGCCCACGTAAGTGCGGTCGGGCGGGGACCAACCTCTACTCCTTCCCCGCTCTCTTCAGGTCTGAACTGCGGCAGCGTCTGTGCCCCCTCTGCCTGGGCACCAAGGCCGCCCCCTCCTATGGCCTAGGGCCGCCTGGGTCACCCACCGAGCTGTACTCCCACCGTCATCAACCCATTTCCTGGATGAGCAGAAGCCACCCGCTGAGGGCCCAGCCTCTCTCCCCTTTGCCCTGAGCAGGCCCGCCCTTAAGGAGGGGGTGATGGAAGGGCCACTGGAGGTTGGGGATGAGTCCCCAGACTCCCAGGGACACGCCACTGACTGGAGATTTGCTGTGTGCAGCTTCAGGGATGCCTGGGATGAAGAGGAATCTGTTGCCCTCAAGCAGATTAAGGACTCCAATCCTCCGGGTCCACGAGCAGGGACAGCCCAGGGTAGCCCCCTGCCTGAGGAACTTCAGTCACCCCCAGGACAGTTGGCTGTAGACGAGTCGGGAGATGGCCAGGGTTGCACGTTAGAAGGTTCCTCACTCCAGTTAGACGAACCAATCCCCTCTGGAGTGGAGAGCCTCCTGTGCCCAATGTCCTCCTGCCTCAGTCTTGAGCAGGGCGAGAGTGATAGTCAAGGAGGAGGCTTGGCAGGGGACCAAATTTCAAGCAGATTAGTGCCAGTCCACCTGGGTCCTGGGGGTTTGACCAGTGATCCGGTGGACCTTGGAGGCCCATCATCTGAGGTATCATCAGAGCTACTGGAGGCAGGTAAGGGAGGCTGGGTGTAGGAAGTCTTGGAAGGGAGTGGGAGTTCCTGAATGTGGGAAGCGCTCTGACCCTACTCCAGCT
Organism: Vulpes lagopus; assembly: GCF_018345385.1. Classification (NCBI taxonomy): domain Eukaryota; kingdom Metazoa; phylum Chordata; class Mammalia; order Carnivora; family Canidae; genus Vulpes; species Vulpes lagopus. Next base: position 108,936,357 of record NC_054833.1, on the reverse strand, counting down.
GGAGCCCAGGTCTGAGGAGGGGTCCCTGGGTGGGTGGCCCAATACAGACCCAAGCTATTTTCCTTCCAAAGACCACAGTGGCTCTAGCCTCCCTAAGCCTGCTGATTACCTCCGGGCCCAAGACCTTGCCTGGGATCTGCTGGCCAGTGGCATGGCTACCTTGCCAGGTAGCTGGGAAGAACTTGAGGCGGGAAGAACTTGAGGTGGGGTGACTCGGTTGAGTAGGTATTCACTGCCTTCTGTCCACAGGGACTCGCGATGTAGAAGGCCGGGCAGTGCTGCTTCTGTGTGCCCATAGCCCGGCCTGGCTTCACCTCAAGTGCACTAGCCGTGAACTCCTCTGCCTCCTGCTCTACCTACGAGGCATCCCCAGGTTATGGCGAGGAAGTTGGGGGGGGGGGTGGAACCTGAGCTAGGAGATGGCAAGATTGGGGAATTACATACTGAACTGAAGCCTGCCCTTTAGGCCCGAAGTACAGGCCCTGGGACTGACTGTACTGGTGGATGCCCGACTTTGTTCCCCAAGCTCTTCCCTCCTCTGGGCGCTCAGCCAACTGCAAGTGAGTAAAGGAGTGGAGCATACCCTGCCTTGTCATTCCTTTTGTGTAAGGTTGGGGACATGATTGAACTCAAATTCCTTGCAGGAAGCAGACCCAGGGTCAGTGTACCAGGTGCTACTACTGGGAAAGATGCCGGAGGAAGTGCCTTCTGGGCTGCAGGTACTGAGCCATTTTGGCCAGGGGAGTGGAGGTGGGGTGCATCCCACTAGGCCTAGGTCACCACCTTCTTTTCTGGCAGCTGCAGCAGCTGCCTTCTCATCAGAGCCTGCTGAACCACGTCTCCACCTCCGGGTTGCCGGCTTCAATGGGAGGAGGCCTGCCTTATTCCCACCAGGCCTGGCTGGACTTCCGGATGGCAAGTACAGTGGGTGGGGCATAGGGAGGGTGGCAGGCAACCTAGCTGGCAGAGGAGCCTCTTCTGGGTTGGCTTGAGCAGTGCAAAACTGGCCTGGGATCTGGGATGCCTGGGACCAGACTGTATTATACTCTGGTCACGCCTGCTCCTGTGTATAGCGTCTGGAAGCCCTACTGCAAAGCTGCCAGGTGGCTTGTGCCCTGCTCCAGGGGGCCATCGAAAGCATGAAGGCTGTGCCCCAGCCTGTAGAGTCTGGGGTGAGTGTTCCCTCAATACCTCTCCAAATGCTCCCCGTCTCTCTCCTTTTGACCCATGCTCATCTCCATTACCCGATGCCCTTAATCACAGGAAGTTGGTCGGCTGCTACAGCAGACACGGGTCCTGATGGAGCATGTGCTAGACTCACCACGGCTAGCATGGCTACAATGCCAAGGGGGTTTGGAGCTGGCATGGCTGAAGCAGGAAGTCCCAGAGGTGACCCTGAGCCCAGACTACAGGTAGATGTGAACTCAGATCCCCGATCTTGCCCCAATCCATCATATCTTATCCCAAGGACTCAGCTGTCTGGCTCAGACCTAGCCAGGATTGTGGTCCCAGGGCAGAGTGGAGTGGAACGAGGCAGCTAAAAGCCCTAAGACCATGTACCCTGTACCAGGTCAGCAGTGGATGAGGTTGATGAACTCTATGGCCGTGTAGATGGACTGCTGCACCAGTTGACCCTCCAGAGTAACCGGCGAGTACGGGCACTAGAGTTGGTCCAGACTCTGGAGGCCCAGGAGGGTGGACTACACCAGGTGGGAGCTATCTGCCCAGGTGGGCCCTTCCTTGGATCTCAAGCATGACCTCCGCACCACAGCAGCATTCCTTTTCCCTGCTTGTGCCTCTCTAGATTGAAGTGTGGCTGCAGCAGGTGGGCTGGCCAGCCCTCGAGGAGCTAAAGGAGCCTTCACTGGACATGCTGCTCCAGGCGCAAGGCCCTTTTCAGGAGCTGGACCAGGTTGCCCAGGTGAGTTTGGTCACTTGTTTATTCCATTGGGCCACTCTGCTAGGGACTAGAGATGCAGGATGGGTGAAAGCAAATCGATCCTTTTCTCTCTTGGAATGTACAGTTCTCAGCAGAAAACATCAGTTGTAATCAAAGGTTCAAAGTCATGTATGTGTTTGCAAACTGAGGCAGAAGCTCTGGAGAAAAGTAACACAGGTGGTTCTACCTGAGTTTATTAATAAAGACCTTACCCAGAGAGGGGTGTTGGGATAGCTTTCTTGAGATGGTGACTTTTGAGCTGGAAGCGGAAGAATAGGTCATCATTAACCAGGAGGAAGAGAGGTTGGGGTTAAGATACATTCCGGGCTGAGGGAGCAAACAGCATGTGCAAAGGTTCTGTGGCAGGAGGGAACATGAGTTGCCTAAGGAACCATAAGCAAGACAGTGAGGTTGAAATGCAGTGCAGAAGAGGGAGGGAGAGTGGGGTGAGATGAGGTAAAATGAGGCTATAAAAGTAGTGGCCAAATTGCTGGGCTCTAGCAGTGTAAAATTTAAGAGGGAAGGTCACATTATCAGATCCACATTCTAAGAAAATTATCCTAGTTTCTGGGTAGACAGTGATTTGAAGGATGGGTATGTAGAGTCCAGAGGCAGGTGCAGTGGCCCAATAGGAATGCTCTCTCTGGCCAGATGGTGGCAGAGGAGATTGATTTTAGAAATTGCTGGGATTTGATGGTGGATACATAGGGTAAGAAGGAAAGGGAGGTTGCAGAGGTGAATGAGTACTGTTTCCTGAGAGAGGGGCTGGGAGACAAGAACCTTCTGGGGGATGGGGATTCCACAATCCAGTAATGTGTGGAGACGACCATGGGAGAATGGGAGCCATGTGGACTGGCCTGGAATTCAGAAGAGAGACCTGGGTGAAGGTCCCTTGGTTGGGTGTTTGGATGACATTTGAAATTGGCCACACAAGTTTGCCTGGGGAGAGAGGGTATGGACTGTGTTCAGGAGCATCAGTGTTGAATGGCCCAGGTGAGGGCTGGAGAGCAGGAGGAGGAACCACCAGAGACGGAACAGGAGAATCAAGTGAGTGGAGAGGGGTTAGGGAGTTGGAAGAGAGAGGATTGGAGGCTGCTGAGCGATGGTCAGATGAGGCCTGAGAAGTGCCAGGGATGGAGCTGGCACTGAGGTTGCAGTAGGTTGATGATGTGAAGAAGCAGTGATAACTTCTTTAGGAAGCCTGGCCGTGGAGGAGGGGAGTTGGGGAGTGGGGGGAAGGTCTTCATTCACAGGAGAGACTTGACAATGACCTATAGATGCTTGTGGAAAAGAGCTCTGGGGTTAGACCACCAGGCCCAAACCTGCTGAGCCCAGTCTCTATCTCCAGGAGCAGGTCAGGCGAGGGGAGAAGTTTCTACAGCCACTGGCTGGCTGGGAGGCTGCTGAACTGGGGCCTGCTGGGGCCCGCTTTCTGGCCCGGCAAGCCAAGCTGACTGACTTCTCCAGCGCTTTGACCCGGCGGCGGCAGCGGCTGGCAGATGCAGAGAGGCTATTCCATCTTTTCAAGCAGGTAGGTGGGGTGTCCTATCCCCGGCTCCAGGTGGTCGGGGGGGATGAAAGGGTAGCTGCCTAGCCCTACCACAGCCTGAGCTGTCTCAGGACATTCTGCCTGTTTTCTCTTCTTGTCTTCAGGTTGACCCCAAAATCCAGCCGATGGGGGGTGGGGGTATGGCCTGAGCCATCATCCTGTGGGGATGGGGACTGGGTAGAAGAGAACGCTTGGTGGTCTGGCGGGCTCCACCTTCACTGCCTTTCTGGCTTTGGTGTTATAGGCCTCGACATGGGCTGAGGAGGGGCAGCGAGTGTTGGCAGAGCTGGAACAGGAGCACCCAGGGGTTGTGCTGCAACGGCTGCAGCTGCATTGGACCAAGCACCCTGATTTGCCTCCTGCCCACTTTCGAAAGATGTGGGCTCTGGCCACAGGGCTGGGTTCTGAGGGCATCCGCCAGGAGTGCCGCTGGGCCTGGGCACAATGCCAGGACACCTGGCTGGCACTGGACCAGAAGCTAGAGGCCGTACTGAAGCCACCACTGACGACGACCATGACAGTCAGCACGGCTAGCCTGTGTGTCAGCAGAGTCCCAGCTGCATCTGCCACCCCTCCCCTGAGGAAGGCATACAGCCTGGATCAGAATTTAGGGCAGAGTCTCAGACAGCCTGCCCACCACTGCCACCACGTGGCCACTGCGGCTGCCTGCCACGGACCGGAGGCTGGAGGTGGTGCCCAGCCAGGGTCATCCCCTAGCATGCCTCTGCCAAGCACCTCCGACCCCAGGAGCCCCAGCAGGTACAGGCGATGGGCAGAACAGGGAGGGCAGCGGCAGGAGAGAAGTCCTTAATCCTGATTCCACCTGTTTGGTAGGCTCCAGCTGGTGCTGGCGGAGATGGTGGCTACGGAGCAGGAGTATGTCCGTGCTCTTGACTATACCATAGAGAACTACTTCCCTGAGTTGGATCGTCCTGATGTGCCCCAGGGCCTCCGTGGGCAGCGTGCCCACCTCTTTGGCAACCTGGAGAAGCTGCGGGACTTCCACTGTCATTTCTTCCTGCGTGAACTGGAGGCCTGTACCCAGCATCCATCCCGGGTGGCCTATGCCTTCCTGCGCCATGTAAGCCCATAGGCCACATGAGCCTTAGCTGATTCGGCCACACTCAACAGAGTTAGCTCTTGGGTGCATGCTTGGTGCCAGGCTTCTGTGCTAGGTACAGCTATGAGCAAGACCAGCAAGGTTCCTGCCCCTCTGGGTGCTCATAGAAGAAGAGACATAGAAATAAAAAAGGGCACTCTAGATTATAGTTGGGGCCAGGAAGAAAATAATCAAGATAGATAGATGATTGTGAATTAGTGGTGGTGCAGGAGTGGGGCAGTTAGAGGCCTCTTTAAGGAGTTGATGTTTAAGCTGGGGCCAGAGGGAGGGACTAGAGTCAGAGTGTTCCATCCAGAGGAAAGATCAGGTTGAAAGGAAGAGACAGGTCAAAGTGGCTGAGTGTAGTGAGCAAGAGAGGGGGTAGTATGAGGTGAGGGATCCCAGAGTGGCATTCCCAGAGCAATGGGAGGAGCAGAGGCCCTGTGGGCAAGCCCTGTTCTGCACAGTGCCTATTCTTGCCAGGGTACCCTTCATTCAAAACCAGGCAGATTGGATCAGGGGAGGCTTCCCTGGGAGCTGTGTGTTGGCATTTTGGTCCTCTAAAGCTGAGTGTATCTGACCCATGGGGGTCAGACTTTGGAGGCTGGCCCCCTTGCACCTGGGCTGAGCTGTATGTCCTCACAGAGGGTGCAGTTTGGGATGTATGCACTCTACAGCAAGAATAAACCTCGCTCCGATGCCCTGATGACCAGCTTCGGTCATGCCTTCTTCAAGGTAGATGAGCCTAAGACTGGAGGGGTGGAGGGGATGGAGGAAGTGCCCTGAAGCCACCTGATGGTCTCCCACACACCTGGCAGGACAAGCAGCAAGCACTGGGGGACCACCTGGACTTGGCCTCCTATCTGCTGAAGCCCATCCAGCGCATGAGCAAGTATGCATTGCTGCTGCAGGAACTGGCACGGGCCTGTGGGGGTGCTGGGCAGGAGCTGAGTGCCCTGCGGGCTGCCCAGAGCCTTGTGCGCTTCCAGCTGCGACACGGCAATGACCTGCTAGCCATGGATGCCATTCAGGGCTGTGATGTGAGTCCTGCTAGGCCGTGGGGGACAGTGCATGTGAAGGGAGGGGGCAGCAGAGGCTGGACACTCACTGGGCCCCAACTTGGCAGGTTAACCTCAAGGAACAGGGGCAGCTGGTGCGACAGGATGAGTTCATGGTACGCACTGGGCGCCGTAAGTCTTTGCGCCGCGTTTTTCTTTTTGAGGAGCTGCTGCTCTTCAGCAAGCCCCGCCGAGGACCCACAGGCACCGACACATTTACCTATAAGCGTTCCTTCAAGGTAGGCCCACCTGACCCTTCCTGTGCTCCCAGCCCCCTTCCCCCACCCAGTGCCTCACCAAGCCCCTCTCCTGGCCACACAGATGGCAGACCTGGGCCTCACTGAGTGCTGTGGGGATAGCAACCTGCGGTTTGAGATCTGGTTCCGCCGTCGCAAGGCTAGGGACACCTTTGTGCTGCAGGCTGCCAGCTTGGCCACTAAGCAGGCTTGGACGGCTGACATTTCTCGTCTGCTCTGGAGGCAGGCCATCCACAACAAGGGTGTGTCCCTGTCCCCTGCTTCAGAGAAAGATCCCCTCTCTGGAGAGCTTACAGTGTCCCACAGGGGCCTAGGCAGGGCCTAGGGACCAGGAAATTCTTGGGAGCATGGAGGTCCAGCAGCAGCAGCCAGTGTAGGGGAAAGAACTGCAAGGTCAGGCAGTCCTAGTATTGCTGTCCCTGACTGTGGGCACAGTATTAAACTCTCTGAGTAGCAGAGGCCTTATCTTTAAAAGGGCAATACCTGCCCCCAGGATTGTTGGGAGGAGAGCATGGCACCAGAAGGGCTCAATGCACAGGACGGGCGATCTGTTGGGTATGGAAGTTCAGGAAGGACTCACTCGAGGGGGTGGGTGGACAGAGGCCCAAGGACAAGGCTGATGTGCACCTATGCCCACTCTCCACCCAGAGGTGCGCATGGCTGAGATGGTGTCCATGGGTGTGGGGAACAAGGCCTTCCGGGACCTCGCCCCCAGCGAGGAAGCTATCAACGACCGCACTGTCGACTATGTCCTGAAGTGCCGAGGTAGCAGGCAGGCTGCAGGGGGCGTGGGGGAGGAAGGCTGCATGGGAGGCTATGTGAACTTCTGTCATCAGCCCTTGCCTGTGCTCCCTGCAGGACCCTGGCCCAGGTGGGCTCTGGCCTGTCCAAACCTGACCCTCTCTCTTACACAGAAGTTCGCTCTCGGGCCTCTATTGCTGTGGCCCCATTTGACTGTGACAGCCGCTACCTGGGGGCCTGGAGTTCCCTTCCTGGAGACCCTGCCTCTTGCTCTGTACTGGGGTCCCTCAACCTGCACCTGTACAGAGACCCGGCTCTTCTGGGAGTCCGCTGGCCCCTGTATTCTACCAGTGTCCCAGAGGAAGCGGCGCTGGAGGCCGAGGTGGAGCTGGGCAGTCAGCTGTCTTTGAGTAGGTCTCAAAGATACCTGGCAGAGGCAGGCTGGTATCGCTTAAGGTCTGGCCATCCCTTGCTGACAGCTTACCTTTCTCCTCCCTAGCTCCTGAGGACTCAGAGGTCTCATCCCAATGCCCATCAGTCAGTGGATCCAGTGGCTCTGACAGCAGCTGTGTGTCAGGGCAGGCCCTGGGCAGGGGACTTGAGGACTTGTCCTGTGTGAGTACCATTTTGTCCTGTATCTGCCAGCCCCAGCCCAGGCCGATGGCTGCCTTTCCTTTAGGTGGAAATGGGGGTGGGTGGGCCAGGGCCATACCCTAGAGATCCCCCTTGGACCCTGAGTTGAGGAAACAAGCAGTCATGCTTAGCTTGTCAACCACAGGTCTGAGCCGGGGCTGGAAGGCAGACGGTGGATCCAGAAGCTTTTGCTCCAAGAAATGTCACCTCTCAGGATCTTCTGTGACCAAAGTGTGGCTGCCACCTGGGCCACCTCCAGCCCATGTGCACTACCCTATTGACTACTCTTTCTGATATCTGTGCCCAGTGGCAGACTGGCAGGGACTTCTCCTAAGGAGCCTGGCTGCAAAGCCTGAATGACTACCCTGATTCGTAGCTTCTGGCCCCATGTCCCCTTCTCTTCCCTCTCCAGTTCCCACCCCAGTTACGGGTTAGAATTAGGCTAGAGCAGAATGTGGGTGTTTCCATGCTCTTGGCTGGTGGTACCCTACCAGCCTTGTGGCTTTGGGCGGCAACTGGGCTGCCCCTACCCTCAGGAGGAACATAGGTGGGTTCCCAGCTGTTGTTTCCCAACCGCTGGTCTTAAGGCCAGCTTCTCAAATGTAGGGCAACCCCACCCCTATTGTACCCTTAACTGTTGACTGCCCTGGCTGCCCAAGCCCAGCTCTTCTTTTCCTGGGTTAGTTTGGTTATATTGACTCAACATCTTTTGAATAGCTTTCAGTTAGAGTTGTTAACTAAAATTATTTCAGTGGTTGTTACGTCTTTGGTGTCTCAGAGAGAGTCCAGGCCCTTGACTCGTAAATTACTCTTTATTTATAATAAAAATAGACTGACACACCTTCAGATGGGCACACACATTCTTAAAATGATCCTTGGCAGGTGGGGGGTATGTGAGGGCGCATTTCTGGTCACCCTAGCACTCTTGTAAGTACTTGCCCAGGATAGAGTAAGAGATGGACCTTGACAGGCCCCTCTGGATGAGCAGGTCCATGCAGCAACCATATTTCCTGGCGAAAGGCAGTGTGAGCTAGAAGGAAAGGCCCGTCTTATCCCTGGCTGGTTGCCTACTCTAACACTGTGTGGGCGGGGTCCTCCCATCTGGGGGCAGGGGCAGGGGTAGGGCAAGGTCTGTGGCCTCTGATGCTCTCAGGCTCAGTTTTGCCCACACTTCTCACAAGGCTGTGGCTAGGAGTGGCTACCAGAATGACCAGAGGGTCAAAAATGTATGTTTTGGGCCACTGGTTTTCCATTTTCTAGCTGGAGATGCTGACATTACCTTTCCAATCAATAGACCAACCAGAGGCCTAATAGTATAGGCAACTGGTGTGTTTAGGATAAAGTGTCAATAATAAGGTACTTGATTACAGAAATACCAGATTAATGAGAAATTAGCTAAATCTTTTTCACCTACAATGTTAAAATAAAAACTTATAACTCTAAAATTATTTTAAGGAATCAAAAAACCAAAAGGGTCAATCCTTTGGTTTTACGGAACATTTTTTTGGTAAAGAACGTTTTAAAGCAGCTCATACATGAAAGGAGCGTACAAAAGTGGTGATATAGCTAAGTAGGTAAAGTCAGTATCACCCATTAATAAGGTCTGACTCCTAATAGTTTCTCTGATTTCAGCATCCCAAAAGCTTGGGCTCATATAATGTGCTTCCCGGCCTGGTCAGGGGTGTTAGTGATGAAGGCAAAATTGGAGGAAAATCACAAAACCAGTGGCCCTAATACTGCTTTTTGATCACTCTGGACTGGTTAATTTCAGCTCTTGTTTCTCCCTCCTTGGGACCAGGGACTGGAGGTCTAGCTGCCTGCCTTGCCTTTTGGGCAGTATTGGCCTGGCCTTCATGCAGCAGGACAGTATCCATTTGAGGTATAATGGGGTCAACATTCCCAGTGGGGTACTGGCCCTCACCTCCACCCAGCTGTACAGGCGTTCCTGGGTGTGCCGGTCATCCTTGAAGCCGGTGATGGCCAGCAAATCCACCACAAACTGCTTGGGGCTGATGTGCAGGGTCTGCCAGGAGAGCCCCTGGTCAGACAGGGCTGGAAGCAGCTGCCCGACACACATTTGCTCCCTTTCTTTCAGAGTGGGATGCAGAGCAGGGGCTTCCCTTGGTCTTCAGGAGTTACAGGGATCAGGGGCTGTCATTCCAAACTACCTCTTGGTCAAGGCTTGGTTCAGATGACACTGCCCTGTCTTCCTATCCGTGCTCTTCTTGCCACCCTTGTGCCCCTGACCTATTCCCCTTGACTTGCTTCCCTTTGCCTGGTACCACTTATAGTGGGGACAGGGGGACAGACAGGTAGAGAAACAAGGTCTGAGGCTTGTCAAACATACCCATAGCCGGTTGGTCAGGGAGACCACCTTGGCTGTCATGGCTTTGGGGTCCTTTTGCCTGATGGAATCCAGGATGATGTCAGTCAGGAAGCGGTGACATTTTTGTGCATAAAACATCTCTTCCCAGGATAGAGAGAAGCTCAGGAAAGTCACCTCTGTGGAGAAGAGAGTAGACTGGCCACAGCTGCTTGTGGCTAAGGCCTTAGAGCCAGCCTGGAATAAGGGGAGAAGTGTAGGGTACCTGAGGGAGACTCTCTTCCTGAAGGACCCTGGGTAGGGGTTCAGGCATCTCCACAAGGAAGTACAGGGCCAGGTATGGCTTCAGAGTCTCACCTTTGGGCTGGGGGCTGGCTGTAGGTGGTGTATGCTTGAGGTTGTCGATCTGTGTGGTGTAGATGATGCTGTCCTCAAAGAACATGCAGGAGCCATCACTGCCCACTACAGGGGGATGGGTCACTTTGAGGATGACCCCTGCATTATCCACCTCAGCCTCAGGCAGAGGCTGCTCAGGGCCAGGGCTTTCTGTGAAAACAACATGGGGCGGGGTGGGGTCCTCCTTGAGCCACTTCAGAGCCCAAGCAGGGAAGGAGCCTCTGGTGACAGATCAGCACAGACAGTTACCCTAACCTTCTGCCTCCAGCTTCTCAGAAGTGGCACCCTCTGCTGATAGGGGCCTGTCCTGGCTCTCGTCTCTCCATTGTCTTTGAAGCATCACAAGCCCAATCCGACATTTCAGAACAACAAGGAACTCTCCAAATCCCTCTTGAACTAAGGCTGGTATTAACTAGAGCTGATAATACTCTAGGTGGGGGACTGGAAATCATTGGAAAACTGTAAAATGGGAGGACCTTTTTGGGTGAGCTTTCTGACATATGTCTACTCTGAAGAGTACATTAGACTGACCAACTCAGGGCTCACAGGCAGGGCACAAGAAGGCCCCTCCAAGGAGGGCCTAAGACTTTAAAAGGAAAAGCAAAAGAATACTGTAGAAAGATGAGGGAACAGAGGAAATAGCCCAACATGGCAATTCTCAGCATACTCCCCTGGGTCATCTCCACAGTGCCCCACCACACACAACACGCCTCTCTCTCCAGCTCTTTCTCCTGTCTGTCCCACCTCAGTAATCACCCACCCCCTGCAGTCACACAGGGCAGAAACCTGGCCCCTCTCTGTGTGGATCCTTTCCTACATCCCTCACCCCCCAACAGCCTAGCTTGTTTGACCTAGAATGACCTTCTGCTTCTAACACTTCTGCTTCTGTTGTTGCATTTCCTCTACTGCTGGAGCAAGTTCTCAATGCACACCTGACTGCTTGCTCCCTTGTTTAAAATTCTTCAGTGGCTGCCCATACCCTGTAGGATCAGAATAAAGTACCAGGTCCTGAACTTGGCCCACAAGACCTGTCCTGATAAATTATGTCCTCAGCCCTATTTCCTATGACTTCCCTACGTGAAGCCTGGCCTCCAGAGCTAGACCAAAGACCTGTGTTTCCACAAGCAACCGAGACTTCTACTTCCTTCCCCTGCTTATTACTCCCTAACATCCAGCTTCCTTTGCGCTCCTATATTTCATAGACACCCTCTTCCCATATGCTTCGTGCAGACTCTTGGCCCCACAAGCCATGCCAGTGTGTTGGTCATCTCTGCCTGCTGCTTTGCAGATCTGATGTCAGCGAATAGAGAGTTCTAGTCCCCTTTTGTCACTAATTCACTCCATGGTCTTGGCCAGGGTTTGCCCTCTCTGTTGTTAAATGACACGGAGGTTAAGGATGGGGCAGGACTCACCTTTCTCCCTTGGCTTCTGCTTGCCCCAATCCTTCAGGGTAACAGCTCTTTTCACAGGGAAGTATGGCTTAAAGGTTGGCTCCAGCCCCTTGTCTTTGGCTCCAGCTCCAGCCCCTGCCTGTTGACCCAGGTCCTTCTCTGAGCCTGTGGAATGTCCTTTCCAGGAAGCTGAGGTGACAGGCTGGGAAGCAGCCTCACTTCCCGAAGGGGGCTGCAGGGTAGCTTCCTCCATGGAGCTGCTCTGGGGAACTGGCACTGGCTGGAATTCCCACTGTTTGCAATTGACCATGTCCCATTCCCTTACCAGGGAGATGAGTTTTTGAATAGGGGTGACAGGAGGGTCTTTGGTTTCAGGTTTCTGTGTGAGGTTGACTGTGGTGCATTTCTTCTTGGGAGGACTCTCAGGGTGGCCCCCCCAGTATCTGGGGTTGGCACATAGGCCAGGACAGTGGGAGTATGTACTGGGATTGCCCGCCCTCTTGGCACCTCGGCACAGGGACACCTGGATGGCCTGGGAGTACTGCTCAGCCTCCTCCATCTGACTGGATCTGGCCAGGGTTCCCTTGGCCTTGTTCCATGGAGTCCTGTCATTGCAGTCTTGGAAGTCCACAGGCATGCAGGCTGTGGTCTAGGGAAGGAGGACACAGCAGCTCTGGGAATTTTGTGTTTCCACATTGAAGCTTCACCTGAGACCTAACAATCTGGGCCTTCAAGACCTCACTTGCTCACCCAGATCAATCCCATCCTCCACAGAGGTCAGCCACTTGAGCTTTGCTCAGCCTGAATGGGGGTGATGCCAGGCCAGGGGCCTCTCATATTCCAAAGGAACATATTATCAGCATTCTAGGCCACAAGTGGCCAACACCTCCCTGTACCTCCTTCAATTTTCAGACATAGTTACCACACTAGGAATCCGTGTAGGCCCTGCTCTTTAATTCAGCTATGCCCCTCAGTAGCAGAGCCCACCCCTGAACCCTGTGGCAGTACTCTCACTCAGGACAACACCAAGCCAAAGAAGGCTGGGGCTTACTTCTTTGGCGTCTCTACTGAACTCCACCAGAGACCCTGGCCCTTCCGTCACCACATGCAGCCTCCTGATGGGAAAAGCTTCTTCATTTTCAGATTCTTTCTCCTGGGTCCATGACCTGCAGACTCCAAGAGGGAGTCAGTAAGCAGAGGCTTCTACTAGTCATCGACCAGTTGGTCAGGTCTGCTCTTTGGCTAGTTAACTTTAGACAGTGGAGGAGAAGGGCTCTTAAAAGGTTTCACTTAGGTCATTGGCCAATCTTGGGCCTGTTCCACCCCCTGAACCCCAAGGAGAATGGAGAGGTGGGACTTAAGACAGGATTCTCAAGAGGACTATAAAGGTCCTCACTCCTTTACTCCACCTCACTCCAGAATGTGGTGTCCAGAGCAAAGTTTCCTTACTTGTATGCCTGACATTGGGCAAGGGCCTCTGAGAGGGATGGGATGTGGTATTCCTCTACCTCCTGGCAGAACAGGGGCCATTCCCTGCAAATGACAAGATGTCATCAGGCTGGGCAGCTGGGGCGGGAGTGTGGGTGGAGGCACAGCCTTCAGAGCTGCTGCCTTGAACAGCAGTTGACATACTGGAAATAATAAAACCTCCTCCCTGAAGGCTACAAACTCAAGGTTTTTTTGTTGCAGAAGGAAGGGGTTTTATCACATAATTTCTTTCCATTTGTCACTTACTTAAATTCAGATGGTAAAAACAGTTTTCCAAGTCTCAGGAAGTTGAGAATATGTCGGAACATTTGGCCATCCCCGTGGATCAGCAGGGTCTGCCCATAAGTGATCCAGTACACTCTTTGAGGGTTGGACAGAAGTTCTGGATACTGCAAGGGGTTGTACACCAGACTCTGTTAGTCTGTTAGTTAAAGGACAGGTCAGTCTTCTCTTCATTCTCTCATCCATTCTAGAACAGGCTTTGGGACTTCCATCTCCTTGTCTTATTAGCCACAGGGAGCCATCATGGGGAGCCAAGCATCCAGGGACAAGAACATCCCTGCTTCAAGTTTTGCTGGATTCTAGACCAGATAACCCTCTCAAGGCATTTGTAACCCTACTCTGCATCTTGCTTGATCCAGACCCCTCAGATTGGTCTCCTCCCTACCCAAACTCTTGAGGACCTTCCTAGCATGCGGCTCATATACTAAGAGCATTTTCAGCCATGGAGCCCAAATGTCTTATTCTAAGCAAGTGCTAGGGGCTCTGTGAGGCTCAGGTGACAAGATTCTAAAACAGCTCAGCCACAGAAGCCACAAAAGAAAGGAGGGTAGCCTGGGGCCAGCATACCTTCAGTAAGGTCTGCAGGGTGGTTGCATACCAGTGGCTTCCAACATAAACTTTGATGATCTGTTGCGGGGAATACACAGTGATTTCTGCCATCCATTCCTCATCTAAGGAAACCAGTGAGAAGGAACATACCGCATGACCAGAAGGGAAATTAGGTAGGGCATTTTGGTTAATATCATATGCTAAGACTCAGTATTTTCATTAGTCAGGTTGTGTTGCCTCCTCTGAGGAGCAGCAGAAATCCTAGACACCACTCCTCTCAGGCCTTCCCTGCAGCTCACCATACAATTTCCTGGGTGGTGAGGTAGGTTTGTAATGGCAGCTTGCAAGGTCAGCTGGTGACTCTGGGGGTGGGAATGGTGAGACCTCTAAAATCTCATCCCCAAGGGTACTGATGCTCTTCCCCTCACCCACCTCTCTCAAGAAAGCTGGACTAATGTTCCTGTCTACCTGCATTGCCAACTGCCTCTGGTTTCTGGCTGGGTGTATAACTTCATGTGGAAAGGAGTCCCTCTGTATGTTTGTGTGTATAGTTTGGTAAATGTCACATTGCCATCTCATCAAATCATCGTCACTGCTATAGAGACCAAGCTTCTAGCCATGTCTGGAGAATGGGGCTTTATTTTGAGAAGATGAATCCAAGACCGTTTTTCTGGGGGACTAGACTTAGGCTTTGTCTGATGTTTGGGAACCAGTTTCTAATGAGCTTTGTAATGAGTAAAGGGTAAATAACCAGGCTATTTAGTTAAGTAAGAGGAATATCATTAGATTGTGAACTCCATGAAGATGAGGACTGGGTCCATTTTGCTCACTTCTATACTCCTAATTAGGTCTACTTCTTTCCTGGTATATGGTAGGTGCTCAATAAATGTTGACTATTGCTGAATGACAATACAGTGGAAACCTGATCTAAAACTTTTTGTTAAGAGGTTATAAGACAGCTGCTGAAAATTAGTTTTGGACTCAGACTCAAACTCTAGCTTGATCATGATGTCACTGTATACTTTGAGCAAGTTACTTCCCTGAGTCTCTACTTCATCTGTTAAACAGACCCAGAGATTGTTCCTCCCTGGATGGCTGTGAGGATCAAATGAGCACAGCACGTCAGCTCTCAGAGCCAGAGCAGTCCTACCCTTGAGGACCCACGGCCCCATAGTGAGATCAGTCTGTACTGCCCAGTCTATACTACTAGAGGCTACTCATGGGTTTGAGGTGAGGAGGGGTACCTTAACATGAAAGTTTCCCTCTAGGAAAACCTATAAATTTTGACTTTCCTCTCCTCTTCCATCTAGTTCCTGGCCCTGGCCAGTCTTGACTTTCCTTTATGATACCCAAGCTCTCCTCTGATGCTAAATTCAAATAAAGAAGCTTCCTCATTTACTGAGCACATCCATGGGTGCCAGAGTCCTCGGCTCCAGATGAGTCTTCAGGGCCACTTTCATTGGCTCATAGGTGATATCCCTCTTGTCCAGGAAGGCACAGAGCTCATATACCTCGGAAATAGTCTCAGTCAGGGGCAGCCGACAAGTTCCCAGCCAGTTTCTGCCCAGAGGAAAGGCCTGTTAGAGAGAATCTCAGCACTGTACCCCAAGGGAGTCCAGCCTGCCAACTTTTCATATCTAGAATGCCTTGCTCCTCACCCTGGCTCAAACCTTTGGTCACTTATATTTCCTGCTTTAACCAGAAATCTGGTGATGTCTTGTAGGAGACTGAACCTGGACACACAGGCTCACCATCTAGTTTGATCTATTTTCTAGACTCTGCCTAAGGTTCCACAAGCCAGGGCCAGGGCCCAGCTACTCTGATTCTGACCCCATAAGTATCTGCCCATGACATCTCAATTACTGTTTAGCAGCCTGCCATGGTCTTGGGAGATTACAAATACCATGTGTGCCTAGTAAAAAGGCTGGGGGTCTGAACATCAACCCTTTGCCTCCAAAGGCACTTGTCTTTGCCCTCTATGACATTAGGGATGGGACATCTCTGAGAGAGATGGGTTGTATGGGCCACAAAAGCCTGAAATGCCCAGAGTTGGCTGACCTTCTTCCCAGGGGCTCAGGAAAACCCACTTCTATGTTTAGTTTTGGTACCAATATATTTTGTGACCCTAAGAGAGTTGCCCCACTCTGAACATCAGTTTACCTTCCTATAAAACAGGATTAGAGTCCATACTCCTGCACTAACGGAGGCACTCTGAGCTCATGCCTTGAGCCAAAGGCCAGGTATCACCTCCTTCAGGAAGCCTTCCTTGCTTTGCTTCTGGAGGTCACCCCCAGCTCTGGCCCTTCTGTGTATCTAGCAAGCCTCCCAAGGGTTGGGGTTGGGGAGGACCTTTGTAGAAAGATCTGCATGCAGAGGAAGTATCTAGCACTCTGAGGGTTGTGACTGTGGCCTGGTCATCTTAGACCTAGAAGAGGACTAAAAATAGCAATGGATTGCAAAAAACAGAAATATGAACCCAACTGAAGCCTTTGAACCTTGGGAACCCTTGTACTTGGCACTTGTACTCTCCAAGACCTGAGTTTAGTGTTGGTGGTGGGTGTAGCTAAAAATTATGAGTTTGCCCCCAAGGACACTACTTCCCTCTGGCTCATGGGCAGGGCCCCAGGTTGGTTTCCGAGGAAAGGCAAAGACCAGCCTGAGTGGGACCAAGCTGCTCTCTGAAGAAGGCCTTACTTGACATGCTGAAAGAGGACCCCGTTTCCTGTGATGTACAGTCTACTGCCGTCCAGTGTGCTCTCGATGCGGAGCTGTCCCAGTGCGGAGTCTGGGTACTTGACAAGCAGACCCAGGGCCATCATGTACAACGGCTTCACAGACTCCAGGCCTGCTGCATGGTCCCCCTTCCCAGGGCTTGGGGGAGCACAAGAGGTCCGGGGACAGCCACCTGTGCCGGTGAGAATGGGGTGACTCCTAGACCCCTCATGGTCATAACTATTGGAAGCTTTGGGTTTTGCTTCCTACTGCTGCCTTGAATTAGTACTAAAGAAGCTTAGAGGGAGCTAATTTCCTTGCACAGCCAAATCTGGATCTTCTCAAAATCACTATAATTTTTCATATACTTAGATTGAAAGGTCAAGTTATTTATTGGGAGGTAGGGTTGGGGGTGCTAATTTGCTCTATCATTAACATTTGGATTTCAGAAATTTCAGGAGAGCAGCCAATTGGCTCTAGCCTCTGCAGGAATCTCCTTTAGTTCCAAGCTCTGCTCTAATCATCCATGGGGGATCGGCAACCATCGCACAGAACCTGATCTGCATCACAGGCTTCTCAGATTCACAGCTCCTATTACTCCTGGGCAGAATTTTCCCCAGAGACAAACTATGTGGTGTTACTTTCAGACTGGGTACTTGGGTTGCTGGTTCATGGGCAGGACATTGTTCTGCAGTGGGCACATGCACAATCTATAGGATCCTATCCCAGTGGCAACAATGGCCCAGTAGGCAAGCTGCTGGGTGATTTTCATGGATCATCTGCAGTCCTCTGAGTGACCCTACAGGAGGGGTCATGCCATCCTTGTATCACAGATGAGGAAACTATCCTGAGAGGCTGATTAAGTAAGTACTTGCCCCACACCACAAAACTAGGTGGGGCAGAGCTAGGATGTGAGGGCAGCTTTGCCCATCTCCAACGCTACCAGAGCTGTTTCCCTTAGTCATGTGTTTTATAAAAGGCAAAAACCATGCTGCTGCATTGTTTGCAGAGCCTGGCTGCAAATACGCTTTCCCTCCATCTTCACATAGCTCTTGTGGAGCAGGCACTGCTCTACTCATCTCTCAATGACCATGTTCTCTGACAAATAGAAGCTCTTGAAGGAGGGATTTGAACTCCCCCCCCCCGCCTTAAGTGGATTGGAAGACCCTGGAACAGGCTTCTGAAACCTGCTGCAGGCTGCCACTACTTCCAGATAGGATAGCACTCCCATTTTGCCTGATGAGGAGGCTGGGAGAGCTGGGCCTAAACAAAGAGAAAGACCTTATTCCCATGGGTAAATGTCTGGTGATGCACAGGCCAAATTTCACATGTGTAAGTTCTATACATTCTCAGCATGTCACACTGGGGTAGTTAGCTCCTTGCAGCATCCACAGTAGCTTCCATAGATGTGCAGGATGGGAAATGGGATGATAAAAGGCAAGTTAAAAAAACATGAGGAGGAAACTGGAATGAGGTAGGGATGGGAGCATGAAGGCCTGGATTGGACCACAGTTAGGAAGTGTCAGAAGACGGCAGAGACAGGCACAGCAGCCAGAGGTTGTGAAGTAGGGAAACAAGGAAATTTGGGAGTGGGTGAGATAACTGAAGCACTAATGGAGAATTTGCCTGAGAGTTTCCCATGCCTTCCAGCTATGCCTGGAAGAGATAGGATGGCAGTGTCAGTCCGGTGCTGCAAGTTCACAGTTGCTCACCACTTCTACAAGCAGGGCAGATCTACACACCCCTGGGAAGCTTGTGCTTGGGCCCAACCTCCCTCCCTAGGATCCTCAAGCCTGGTTTCCCCACCCAGGCTGGGCTGAGCTATCTACAGCTCAGTGGGATGCTGAGCAGACAGGGGGCACACAGGGCTTCAGTCTGAAATTGTTCTTCTTAGATTCTAAGTCAGCCAAAACACCCGCCTCTTTCACCACTGCCTAAAGCCCAAAATGGTTGTGGGATGGAGGGGAGACATTTGTTCTTGGCTTTTCCAACTCAAGCCTGGACTGCCCCAGAATGTCAAGGGGAAGGCAAGGCTCCCCTGGTGACATACCCATGTTCATCCGGTACAACCTTATAGCTTCAGTGAGCTCAGGGATTTCCAGAATTTCCACTTCTGCTTCTAACACGTCTATATTGGAGAAATTATCTGGTAGTAAAATCTTCTGTGAGCGTAGAAAATTCACTTGAAAAGCAAAGGGAAACAAAATGATTAAGGAGGTTATTTCTGATTTAATCATGGGTCCAGGTTTTGGCAGATTTGTGTACTGCAACATATCCTAGGCTCTCCTTGTTCTGAAACAAGTTCTAAACATACCTGGTTAGATTAGCTTTGAGCCTGTGGTTTCAAGGTGAAAGACCCCAAACTACTTTGTTTTCCTGTGTCTGAGTCCATGAGTTTGGCCTCCCTTGGCCTGACCTGGGAGTCCTAGGCCAGGCCCTCCTGGTGAACAAACTGTGACTTCGAGACTTACCCTGTGAATCTTGACCCAAGAGCAGGACATTCCAAAATGTCTGTCTTGCCGCTTACAGAGGAATGGCCCAGCTGAGCTGGGCTGGCAGGTGGCACTTGCAGTTTGTCCCTGCCTGGATTGCAGTGTGGGAGGCAGAGATGGAGCCAATGCTAATGTCCTGTGTGAATCAACTTGGAGATTCAGAAGCACATCAAGACAATTTTCCAGGTGACTGTTAAGTAGGAATGGCTGGGGTTCCAGGCATTTGGGCCCCAGTACAACTTGGGTGTTTCCTGCCCTGTTCATCTAGGCAGCAGCAGTATCTTGGAATCAAAGAGCTCATTCAGTTCACATCCTGACCAGAGTGTGGAGGGAAAGAGGTTCTCTCTGTCCAGGGTTGAAGATATCCTCCCTCCCTAGGCCACGAGCTCAAGCAGACAATTTTACAATGATTCTGAGGAACCTTTCACCATACACCCTCCTTCTCTTTTATTCTGGATTTAGTGGATATGAGAGTAAGTAGGGACCATTCTTTAAAACAAAGGAATAGGAATAGGAAACCCTACTTCCTCATTTTATGGTGAGAGGAACTAAGGCCTGGAGCCCACCCAGATGGATACATAAAGGCAAGCTACAGAGTAGCTGACTTTGGAGCCCAGCTTAAGGCCTTGCCCTTCATGCCAACTCCTGTGGCTCCTGATCACTTCAGGCAGCTGCCAGTTCCCCTTTATACCCAGGCCATCCCCAAATGAACAGGGAATAAAATAGCCCCGAGGTTCATGGGAGTCTAATGCTGGGAATCGGCTTGCCTTCCAGAATGCTCTGTCATGCCTCCACCACTTCAGCTAAGTTTCCAAGGCCCTAAGCGCCAAGCTGAGCCTCCATGAGGTGTGGATGGGGAGGGGTGGATAGACCCTATCAGCCCCCCACCCCCAGGATAGAGCAATCACCAATGAAGCGGAACTCGCTGCACTCGCACTCAATTAAGGCCACAGTCTCAGCCAGCCACAGCAGATTGTCTTCAGTCACCAGGCTTGGATACTTGGCCACTAGGTCTAGGGGCAGAAAACAGTAGTGTACTTCCTCTTCTGTGTCTAACAATGGTGTGTCCATGAGTCCCAAAGGTGCCTTATCATGTAGGCCTGGAAGAGAATGTGTAGAGGGGTATCACCACCTCTCAGAGGCCAGGGCTCTCACTGATCCCAGGTCCCGGAGGAAGCTGGAGAGATCAACCCAGCGATGGTCTGTGCCAGGTGCCTCCTTTTCCCTCCCCTCTAGAGGTAGCCCTAACAGCACACACAGGAGTATGGTGGGGAGGAAGACATAGAAATCTATTTTTTCTACAATGAAGGGCAGTAGGACATGTTGTTACATTTTAGCTTATGTACCCAAAGTCATTACTTTGGGGGTAACCCAAAGTTACCTATTTGGTTCTTTTTAATTGATCAAACCAACCATTGTAACTCACAGACAAAATAGATGCTTTTGACTCTCTTGGAAGCTCAAAACCCATAAATAATCATGACTGGCTGTTCTGGTGTCTCAGGCCAATCCATATTGCAAGTTACCCAAGATATAGTGATCATTTTGGGACACTTCTTGTGTAGTAGTTAGAAGGGACTTGAAAGGTTGATAGAGTTCTCTGACTATTAGGAGGGCGGAGAATGCAGCCCAGCCTTACCCAAGTGGAGCCAGCATGCAAAGGAACAAATGTGGCTCTCACTGATCCCAGGGATGTTTAGTTTCAGTGGGTAAGCAGCCTTGGAGAGGGCATGTTGTACAGTACAAGATCAAAGGAGATAGTGGGGAGGTAGAGAGATCATCCAAAACTAGTTCAGAAATCAGAGTACTCTCTGGATGGAAGCCACTTCTGTTAGGGTGAGAAGGGAAGCTGGTGTGGGCTATAGGAAAGGTCAGCCTGTGAGTATATACCTGTGAAGGCAGGGCTTTTTATAGGAAATTCTGAGGGTTTGCTGATACACTTCCATGTTCGCCAGTAGTTCAAAGATGCTCTCTCAGCAACAGGTATATCTGCAGGCCGTACACGTAGGTGGTGTTTCCCTTCCTTCAGATTATCTAGAGTCTGTTAGATACAAAGAATTACTGCCTTGAAAATTCTAAATCATATAATTATCTACCAGTTCTAGGGCAAAATACCAGGAAAAATAGTGTGTGACTTACTTTGGTAAAGTGTGTTGAAATAAATTTAGTCAATCACACACAAAAATAAAAATGTAGGTCTACAAGATGATATGCTGATATTCAAAATTTCAATAACTATCTTCTTATCTTTGAAATAATCCTTTTGAAATTTATTTTATGTAAAGTTAAAGAGTAATATATATTTAATCATTAAAAACTTGAGATTTTCTACCATTTCCCTTCAACAATTTGTATAACTGCTGTGATCTGCTTATTGTTTGTGTTCATCCTAATCTTGGAATGTGACCTAAACAGGGAAGTGGAGGTGGCACAGGATACCACATTTTTCAAATAACTTTTTTTTTTAAAGATTTATTTATTCATGAGAGACAGAAAGAGAGGTGGAAATGTAGGCAGAGGGAGAAGCAGGCTCCATGCAGGAAGCCTGATGTGGGACTCGATCCCAGATCCCAGAATCACGCCCTGAGCCAAAGACAGATGCTCAACCGCTGAGCTACCCAGGCGTCCCTCAAAGCACTTTCATATACCCTGACACAGCTCTGTGAGATAGATGTGGTAAATGTCTGCATTCCCATTTTACTGATGACGCAATTGAGGTTAAAAGATTTGTGACTTGCTGAAGCAGTCTTCCACAACCGTTCCTCCACTTGAAGGAGCAGCTGACGGGGGGGGGGCGGGGGGCGGGCAGTACATAAGATGAAGTACCCTAGGTAGACAGGCTGAAGCTTAGAGCAGGAGGTGGGCTGGTGCTACCCTTCACTCGGGTATTCTCCCTCAAAAGTTCTGAAAAGGGGCAGATTATCATAACATCAAGCTCATTTTTCTTGTCCCTACTCTAGAATAGTATTTTTCCCTAGAAATTTCTAGAGATAGCTGGAAAGGTAGTCTTAAAAAAAAGATTCCATTTATCTATTCATGAGAGACACACAGAGAGAGGCAGAGACACAGGCAGAGAGAGAAGCAGGATCCCTGCAGGGAGCCTGATGCGGGACTGGATCCCAGGACCCTGGGATCACGACCTGAGCCAAAGGCAGATGCTCAACCACTGAGCCACCCAGGCACCCCTAGAAAAGTAGTCTTTGAAAGGCATGGTATGACAATTTTTTTTTTCTCTAAGAGCCTTTCTCTAAGAACACCTTAGATTTCAGTCTGAAACTAATAAAAGAACCTGCTTCTAATCTGAACTACACAAGTGAAGAAGCTCTTGTGAAGCTGCTCACAGGAAGCCCAAGCTTTGAAAGGGCCCTCTGGTGGCCATGTGCTATAAACTGCACCCACATAACTGCTTAAGTGGGAGAATCTTCCTTACTTTGGATGACTGATGGACTTGTGGAAGGACTGGAAGATGTCCGGGTCGTGGGGAGTGCTTTTGGGGAGCACTGAGTAATGAGAGGGAAGAACAGGGTATGTGTAAAACACCAGAAGAGAGTCTGTCATTCATTCATTTAAGAAATGGCTTGTATATCTCCAGGGCCACAAATACTGTGCCTTGACTCAAATAGCTCTCAGCCTGGGAAAAAGAAAACCAATAATTTACATATACTAAAGTAAGAGCCAGCATAATTTTTGAAGTTTCAGGAGCTCCAAGAACCCTAGGATTTCTTTCAACTGCATTGGAAGGAAAGGTAAGCTTTCTTGTCCCTCTTTGCTCAGGATTGTACACAACTTTAGCTTCTGTATCAGGCTGTCAGCAATCCTGAGGAGGGAAACTGGTGAGAGAGGGGTTTCTGTATCAGGGAGAAGTTGGCCCAGGCAAACAGAAATAAAAGTGAGGTACCAGGAAGCTGACAGAAAGACTGGAACAGCTTCTGCATTACTGGATGAGCCTGACTGAGTAAAAATGAGATGATGATGATGGTAATAATAATATTATTATTAATTAATAATAATATTATTATATGCATTATATTAGTGGATGAGCCTGCATTAGTGGATGAGCCTGATTATTGAGTAAAAATAAGATGATTATGGTAATGATAATATTAATAATAATATTATTATTATAATGTGGCAGTATTTGTACTAAGTGGGATACAGAAAATGGTGACTGCACAGGAGGGACAGGACAGGTGGGAAGATGGTAGGTAGAGATACAAACTGGGCTACGTGCCTTTGTGCCTTGATTGTAGCCTTATGTGTATGGAGGTTGAGGGAAAGAAGGAGATGAATGTGGAGCAGTAAACAAGAGAGAGTAAAGGGCCCTGTAAGCTGGACTGTGGAGTTTGATATGTCCTCTGGTGAAGGGAAGCCCCTATGACTTGACTGATATTCACATCATCTCCACTCAGTCGGCCAGCAAGCCCTATGACTCCATGCCCTGCTCTTTGCTCCACCCTCTTCATCCTTTCCCTAAGGATGGGTCTCCCCAGACCCTCTCCATAAAGTGACATTTCAAATATACAAATGAGTCCAAACCACTCTCCATCTTAAAAAATTTCAGTCTTCCCCACTACCTAAGGGGCATCCAAATTCTCCTTAGCTTTGCAAACAAGGTCCTTCACAATCAACGGAGGCAGCAGGATATACACAAAAAGCACAAAGGCCTTAAACTCAGACAGACTGAGTTTGAATCTGGTTTGGTCACTTAAAAGCTGACATTTATTGCCCAGGCACTTTTTAAAAAAGATTTTATTTTTAAGTACTCTCTACATCCCAAACCCCAAGAACAAAAGTTGCCCATTGTACTGACTGAGCCAGCCAGACACCACAACCCAGGCATTTGTAAACTGAATCCACCTAATGCTCCCCCACAACTGCCACATACCAACTAGACTTTACTATTACCACTCCCTTTTAGCAAATGAGAGACAAGATCCAAGAAGCTAACAAGTATACAGTGCCCCCCAAAAGTGGAGATGCTAGGAATGGAACCCAGGATTCTAGAGTCCATGCTCTTAACCATTGCTCTTAACCTGCTGCCTCCCATTTGTCACTTAACCTTTAGAAACCTCAGGCTCCTCACAGGCAAAGTGGAGATAGTAAAATCTGGAAGACATTATTGTAAGGATTAAAGGAAATACTATAAATTGGGATGCCTGGGTGGCTCAGTGGTTGAGTGAGTGTCTGCCTTCAGCTCAGGGCGAGAACCTGGGGTCCTGGGATTGAGTACCACATCGGGCTTCCTGCATGGAGCCTGCTTCTCCCACTGGCCATGTCTCTGCCTCTCTCTTTCTGTGTCTCTCATGAATAAATACATAAAATCTTAAAAAAAAATAAAGGAAATAATATAAATGTTAGTTAATTTCCTTCCTCTTAGTGGTTGGATCCCAAACTTCTTTTCCAGCATCCTCTCCTACCATTTTTTCTGTTTGCATCCCATCATCAGTGACACTAAACTCCATAAAATCCAAAGATACACCATGTTCTGTAATGCCCCCTCAACTTTCTATATGCTATTTCCTCTTCCCAGAACACTTTTCTCCTCCATTCTCTGCTTTGAAAAGCCTGGAGCCTCCCCTAGCTAGAGCAAGTCATTCTCCTCCTTTGTTCCCACAGACCCCTCCAAACTTCTCTATCTGGGTTCCTGGCTTGGTTTCAGGCCTATCCCTTCAGGCTTTGGTGGGGAATGCATCCCAAGCTTCTAGTCTAGAACCTAATGTGTAGTAAATGCTCAAAATTGTTGTGTTAAATGAAAGAATGCATGTAAATAGAGAAAAGACTGAGTCCTCTGGAAAGAAAAGCAAAATAAGACATGAGGGAGCCCCAAATGAGCTGGCAGAGAAGACTGCGTTCACAAAAACTGAGAAAGATGCTGAGTATTCAAAACCATAGGAAAAGCCAATGGGCAATGTGATTAAAATAGGCAGTGCCCAGAGAGTTCAGAGGCCAGTGAAGGGAGTGATTCCAATTTGGGACCTAGAGTCCAGAGGGAAGTCCAGAGGGAAGATCTAAGGGAGAGAGGGACAAGGATGAAGAGGAGAGGGAGACAGGAAGACTGGATGAAAGGTCTCGACTTGGGCTTGATTGGTGAAGTAGAAAAAAAGAAAGCAAAACTAGGGAGATCCTACAAGAGACAGTAGACCATTTGAAATCCATGCTAGGGATACCTGGGTGTTCAGTGGTTGGGAGCCTGCCTTCGGTTCAGGGTGTGATCCTGGTTGGGGACTGAGTCCTGCATCAGGCTCCCTGTGAGGCGCTTCTCCTTCTGCCTGTATCTCTGCCTCTCTCTGTCTCTCATGAATAAACAAAATATTAAAAAAAATAATAAACCCATGCTAAGCTGACTGCATCAGAAGAACTTGAACCTGCCATTTGTTTTCCTTGCAGATTCAAATGCTGAAATTCTGCCCCAGGGAAGAAACAATAGTGCCCTTGAACAACTCTAAATTGGCCATTGTGAAAGAGATGCATTGAGGGAGGGAAATCTGCTTGGGAAAACAACCTGTTTGAGGACTGGCCTGGACTCCCTTTTCAGAGGTGCTGTTTGGTACCCAGGTATATCCTGTGGGGTGGTGAGCAGGACAGTCCAATCAGCTTGAGAGATGTACTAGCTGAGGGGAGAATGATCTATTTTGTCGAAATGAAATCTCTATTTCTTGCTACTTCTACAAATGTGAAGTGTGAACTGTACCATTCTCTCCAAGAAAGGTATGTTTGGCAAATATTAGAAAAAAACACAAATAAATTCCAAAAGATCACAATTCCTGCCAGTCAAGTCATGCTGTATGCAGTAGGCCCAAGAGCCTTTGGTTGTTTTCTAAACTCTGTCAATCCTTGCTTTGACTTCTAGAAACACAAGGCCTTCTACTCATGGGAAGCCAATTAGATGCTATATGAATCCAAAGAACACATTCCCTAACCCCCTCACTTGCTTTATTGTTCTCAATAACACCTACTTACTTATTTACCATTTGTTAGTCTCCCCTAGTAGATATACCCTCCAAAACCATGAGGATCTTGCCTGTTTTGATCTCTGCTGTATTTGCAGCACCCACAACAGTACCTGTGGGATCTCAATACATTTTTTAAAGATTTATTTATTTATTTATTTATTTATTTATTTATTTATTTATTTATTATTTCAGAGAGAGTACATGAGCAGGGGGAGGGACAGAGGGAGAAAGAGCAGCAGACTCCCCACTGAGCCAGGAGCCCAATGTAGGGCTCAATCTCAGGACCCTGAGATCACAACTTGAGCTGAAGGCAGATGCTTAACAATCTGAGCCACCCAGGTACCCTTTAATACATTTTCATAGAATGAATGAAGTATTGAATTAATGAAGAGAATTTCAGAGAACCTAGCTTCCAGTTGTCCTTTGACTTTGTTGACTGAAGTTGCCACAGAGTATGTGGCTAGTCTTCTATGGACTTCAATTCCACTTCTATCTGCCTGAATATTACTTCTATGACTTTTACTATTTACAGACTATGACTCAGAAAGTTTTTAGAGGGAGGATTTCTTTAGAGAAATAAAGACCCAAATTCAGATGGCTAGTTACTAGCACAAGGATAATTAATGTTACTTTTGGCCTAGATAGTAATGAAAAAATATGTCAGTGAGAAACAATGTAAAATTAATGGCATGGGCGCAAATGTGCACATGTGTAGGTATGGTTGCCAAAAGATGGCTGACAAATGCACTACTGGAAGAGTTTTGGGACTTAACAGAGGTTTTCCAAAGCAGAACCAGGACTCAGAGATGCCTTATGCTCTGATGTAGGCTGTTAGAAGGAGCTGAGAGGAGCCTGAAAATCTCCAGCTGCCTTGTAAAAACGAGGAAGGCCAGCATTAATCTGAAGCTCAAGGGAAGCAAGCTAGTAAAACAAAAGG
Organism: Vulpes lagopus; assembly: GCF_018345385.1. NCBI lineage: Eukaryota > Metazoa > Chordata > Mammalia > Carnivora > Canidae > Vulpes > Vulpes lagopus. The sequence goes on along the minus strand of NC_054833.1, from coordinate 108,909,558 downwards.
ATGTGCAAAACAGCTGCCATCAGCCAAAGAAGCAAATAAGACACAACTATCAGCACCTCAAACCTGCCCCTCCACTGCCAGCTCCAATTCTCTGACCCTGCAGAAGTAGATTCAACCTTCATAGGTCATCTTGGGTACATCACTCAATGTTCATTCAGTGGATGTTTGTTAAATACCTGTTACAGGAACACCTGGGTGGCTAAGTGGTTGAACATCTGCCTATGGCTCAGGGTGTAATCCCTGGGTGGGTTCTGGGATCGAGTCCCACATCAGGCTCCCTGCATGGAGCCTGCTTCTCCCTCTGCCTCTGTCTCTGCCTCTCTCTGTGTGTCTCTCATGAATAAATACATAAATAAGATCTTTAAATTAAAAAAACACACACATTAAACTTTAAATAAATAAATAAATACCTGTTACAGGCTGGGTACTACGAGATGCTAGAAATACAGGCTCGTGTAGGGAGAAAGATATATAAATACCTGATCCAAACAGAATAGCATTGATAGGTGACAGGAATTAACTCTGAGAGCAGAGAAATAAAAACTCTGCCTGGAAATGTCAGGCTGGCTTCCCTTGGACCATATTTAGGGTAAATCTTAAAAGGGGAACATTCTAGGAAGAAGAAACAGCAAGTTAAAAAGTGTGGAGAGGGCAGCCTGGGTGGCTCAGCGGTTTAAGCGCCGCCTTCAGCCCAGGGCCGGATCCTGGAGACCCGGGATTGAATCCCACGTCGGGCTCCCTGTGTGGAGCCTGCTTCTCCCTCTGCCTGTGTCTCTGCCTCTCTCCCTCTCTGTGTGTCTGTCATGAATAAATAAAATCTTAAAAAAAAAAGTGTGGAGAGACAGCATTTGGGACACTTAGGGACATGGCTGAATTTTACACATGTGTGTGTGTGTGTGCGCGTGTGTGCCCATGCACATATGTAGCTATGTGTGTGTGTTGGGGTAGAAACCAGGGCAGCAGACACCATGTCAAGGGTTGTCCACTTACCCATACCCACTGTTGGGATGAATATTGTTTATGTAAACTTCCTTTCCAAGATCACAACGGTAATGTATCTTCATATCATGAGTAATAGGAAATTTGAGACCTGTCACTAGTCTGTTTTCTTAAAAGCATCATTTGTGTAATCAACATAAAAACTACCTGGCTCCCTTGAGCACAAGGAATGCGGGAATATTTGGGTTGAATGAGCAGAATGCTCATAGAATGATTTAAGTTTCTAAACTTAGAAGTCCCCAGAAGGCAGTGGGAAAGGAAACACAATTAGGATGCACTGTCATTCTAAGTCCTCAATGGACTTCAAGGGCGCAAGTAAAAGGGAATCTACAGTTTGTCAAAAATCTCAAACCCTTGTCCAGTGACCCTGAGGAGAAATTTCTTATTGCAGTAGCAGCTGACTCTCAATCAGGCTGATAGCTTGTGAGAAGCTTGAAGCAGTTCACATTTAGGCAAAGGGGACTTCCCAAATTACATAAAAGCTCTAGGATACTCTATAATGTTAATGTACAGACTGGAATGACTGCTTTGTATTTTCTCTGTGAACATCCAGGCTCATGGATTTACATATCAGCTTTGATGCTCCCAAATTTATACCTTTAGATCAGATTGCTCCCATGAATTCCAGACCTTGTACATCCTGCTGCCTTCTCACCATTGCCACTTGGGTATTTTTTTTTAAAGATTTTATTTATTTATTTGAGAGAGTGACAGAGCAAGCATGAACAAGGTGGTGGGGGGATGGGCAGAGGGAGAGGGAGAAGCAGACTCCCCTCTGAGCAGGGAGCTGATGCGGGGCTTGATCCCAGGACCCTGGGATCATGACCTGAGCCGAAGGTAGATGCTTAACCACCTGAGCCACCCAGGCACTCCTCCACTTGGGTATTTAATAAATACCCTTTTCTTACTTCTCAAACTTAACACATTCAAATCTTAACTCCTGATTTCTCCCCCTAAACTTGCACATCCTTAGGAACCCACCATTCACCTTATTGCTCAGGATACAAAGGGGTTATCTATTCTCTCTTACCCTACCAACAATTCATACCAATAATTCATTAGCAAACCCTGTCAGTTATATTATCAAGACATATCCAGAATTTGAACACTTCTAATGCCACTGTGACCACCTTAGGCCAAACTACCACTATATTTTACCTGGTTGCTATAGGAGCCTCTTTCTCTGCCCCACTAGAGTGTAGGCCAGGGGTTGATACTTTTTTTTGTAGGTTCCACACCCAGCATGGAGCCCAATGTGGGGCTTGAACTCATGATCCTGAGATCAAAACTTGAGCTAAGATCAGGAATCAGATGCTTAACTGACTGAGCTGCCCAGGTGCCCTGGCAATTTTTTTTCTGGAATAAAGGGCAGATAGTAAATATTTTAGGCTTTGAGAATATGGTCCCTCTTGCAACTGTTCAACTTTGTATTATAGCTCAAGAGAAGCTATAAACAATATATAAATAAATGAGCATGACTGTTCCAATAAAACTTAATGGGCACTGAAATTTGAACTTCATATAACTTTCATGCGCCATAAAATATTTTTCTTTTGTTTTTTTGTTCAACCATCTAAAAAGGTAAAAACCATTTACCAAAAGGTAAAAACAGGTTATACAAAAAAGGTGGTGGGTTGGGTTTTGTTCATGGGTTATAGTTTGATGACTCCTGGTCTACTACTAAGACAGAAGTCAATGATTTTTTAAATAGTTTTACTGAAATATATTTAATGTGAAATGCACTCACATTATATATACTATGAATGGTAAAATCTCCAATTTAAATTGTACAGTTCAGGGGTTTTTAGTAGTTCACAGAGTTGTGCAACCATCATCGCAAGCTATTTCAACATACTGAAAAGTAACTCTGTACCCGTTAACAGTTATTGCCAAGTCTGCTCACCCTATCCTTCCCACCCTGTACCTCAGCTTTAGGCAACAACTAATCTACTTTCTATCTCTATAACTTTGCCTGTTATGCATATTTATATAAACTGAATCATACAATATATGGTGCTTTATGTCTGGCTGCTTAGCATAATGTTTTGAAGTTAATATTTGTTACATGTATCAGTACTTTATTCCTTTTTATTGGCAAATAATATTCCATTGTATGGATATATATTTTATTTATTCATCAGCTGATGAACAAAAGGATTGTTTGTACTTTTTGGCTACTATGAATAATGCTGCTTTGAACATTTATTTACAAATATTTGTGTGGATATAAGTTTTAATTTATCTTGGGTATACACCTAGAAGTGGAATTAATTGGGTCACATGGTACTTTGTCCAGCTTTTTGAGGAACTGCCAGTGTTTTCCAAAGTAGCTGTCAAATTTACATTTCCATCAGCAGTATATGACGGTTCCAATTTCTCCACATCCTTGCCAACACCTGTGTTTTTGATGATGGCCATCCCAGTGGGTGTGAAGTGGTAGGTATCTCATTGAGGTTTTCTTTTTTTTTTTTAAATTTTTATTTATTTATGATAGTCACAGAGAGAAAGAGAGGCAGAGGCATAGGCAGAGAGAGAAGCAGGCTCCATGCACCGGGAGCCTGATGTGGGATTGGATCCTGGGTCTCCAGGATCGCGCCCTGGGCCAAAGGCAGGCGCCAAACCGCTGTGCCACCCAGGGATCCCTCATTGAGGTTTTCATTTGCATTTCCCTGATGACGAATGATATTAAACATCCTTTCATGTGCTTATTGCCCTTTTGTTCTTTGGAGAAATGTCTACTCAAATATTTTACACATTTTAAAATCTGATTATCTTTTTACTGTTTAGTTGTAAGAGTTCTTTATATATTCAGATACAGGTTCCTTATCAGATAGATTTGCAAATATTTTGTTTCATTCTGTGGGTTGTCTTTTACACTTTTTTGATGGTGCCCTTTGAAGCACAAAAGTTTTTAATGTGGGTGAATGAAGTTCAATTTATCTATTCTTTTCTTTGGTTGCTTGTGCTTTTGGGGTTAGACCTGAGAAACCATTGCTTACCCCAAGGTCCAGTAATCTTTTTAAAACTTAAATTTTATCATTTTACTTCCTTCTTTAAGCATCTCCCAAAGCTACCTATAACATTTAGAATACATGCTATGTGTTTAATGTGGCCTATAAGACTGCAAGATCTAGCCCCTGGCTTCCTCTGACCTCACATCTACCTATGTTATCTTCCTACCTTTCCGTTGTACCAGATAGTAGCCCCTGAGTCTGCCTCCTCCAAGTCACTCTAATCTCAGAGCATTTCTATTTGCTGTTCCTTATGCCTGGAAGCTCTTTCCTCAGACATCTGGATGACTTATCTTTCTCATGCAGGTTTCTGCTCACATGTTGCCTTGTCAATGAGGCCTGCCCTGACCACTCTTTTTAAAGGAGTAGTTTTCCTAGTCTCATCACTTGCTATCTCCTTTCTACATACTACATCTCTGTACATTTAATTTAATTTTTATTTTTAAAAAATATTTTATTTAGGGGATTCCTAGGTGGCTCAGCGGTTTAGTGCCTGCCTTCCGCCCAGGGCATGGTCCTGGAGACCTGGGATCGAGTCCATTCTCGGCTCCCTGCATGGAGCCTGATTCTCCCTCTGCCTGTGTCTCTACCCCTCTCTCTCTCTCTCTCTCTCTCTCTCTCTGTGTCTCTCATGAATAAATAAAATCTTTAAAAAAGGAATTTATTAAAAAATAATAAAATAAAATATTTTATTTATTTGAGATAGGGAGAGAGAGAGAGAGTGCCCATGCATGAGGAGGAGCCAGAGTGAGAGGGAGAAGCAGGCTCCCCCCTGAGTAGGGGCTTAATCCTGGGATTATGATCTGAGCTAAAGGTAAATGCTTAACCAACTGAGCCACCCACGTGCCCCAAATCTGTATATTTAAAAGCAATCAAGTTAGGTATAAATGTTCTGTTCTTTCAGCTACAGTACTACAAGGACAGTGACTGACAGAATAAAAATTATACACACAAAAAGAAAATCATTTAAACATATTGTGAAACCTCAAGAAGCCCTAGAATACAGAAATGCCCTCCTCCTTCATTATTACACATGAAGCACTGCTCTATTCTTCATAGCATTGGCATTGTATGGCTATATGGTTCTTCCTATATCTCCAGTGCTTGGTCCTTGATTGGTGCTCAAAACACAATAAATATTACACTTGGAATCAAGACAATAATAGGTATTAAGTGTGCCCCTTTGGACGCCAAAGCTACAGGCTGAAAGGAGGTGGGGTGGGAAGGTGGCAGGTGGGAAGGCTGAGAGAGAGAAAGAGTGGAAATGTGGGGGGATGAAGAGGGGTGACAAGTACAGCAGCAATGTGAGCCCAGGTTTATGTCCTCCAGAAGCTACCCATCTCATTCTGCTTGTTGGCTCCTCTATGTGGCTTTCCAAAAAAATCTACTGTGTTACAGAAAATCCTGAATAGGATATGCAATCTGTTGAGTGCACAATAACTTTAGTTAGCAGGAGGCAAAGTCCCATTTTTATTGCTAGGTGCTAAATCTGAGGGATATTACAGTGAGGAGCACCAACATTTTAGAACAGTTTAGATATGTGCTGTCCAATATGGTAGCCTTTAGCCACTCATGTGGCTACTGAGTATTTGAAATGTAATCACCTGAATCTGAGATGTGTTATAAGCATAAAACACGCATCAGATTTTAAAGACCTAGCACAAAAAAATGTAAAATATATCAGTTTTTAAATACTGATTGAGTGGAAATGATAGCTTTTTAAATATATATTTCGTTAAATAAATATTATCACTTTTTAATGTTTTCAAAATATGGCTACTAGAAAATGTAAAATTACTTGTGGTTCACTTTTTTTTTTTTTTTGTTCATCCCATGTTTTCCTTAAAGTCCACAGGAATAATGCCTGGTACCCAAAATGTTTTCTTTTCTTTTCTTTTCTTTTTTTTTTTTTTAAGATTTTATTTATTTATTCATGAGACAGGGAGAGAGAGAGGCAGAGACACAGGCAGAGGGAGAAGCAGGCTCCATGCAGGGAGCCCGATGTGGGACTTGATCCCAGGACCCCAGGATCACACCCTGGGCCAAAGGCAGGTGCTAAACCACTGAGCCACCCAGGGATCCCCCAAAATGCTTTCAATAAATACTAGCTGAATGCATTAAGTTGGGCTGCCTGAGAAAAGTCTTTAGACTAATAATTGGAACACTCCATTTTCTCCAAGAAAACGTTTGTACATTTATCCAAGAACCTAATTTTTGGACAGGCCTAAGCAGTGAGGAAAGTGATGGAAATGTGTGAGGCTGTTAATTTGCTTGAGATGGCTATTGATTCTCCAGCTGTATTTACACTCTGCTTCAAAGAATAAACATCACTTCAATTAGGCCAACCTAAATGTTTATTTCTTTGAAAACACTATTTCCAAAACATAAGCACTTGTTTTACTACATCTTTTGGAGAGTCAGATTCACATGATTCTTCAAATACTTCTACCGCTCACACAACTTGGAACTTTGGAATTAGGCCAACTCATTGGCCTCTGAGTTGCTATCTCCCATTCTGAAGTTGCTTCCCAGACAGATTTTGTTTCAATTTGAAAAGTGAGAATAGTGAAGAAGTTAAAGGGCTTTATAAACTGTATAACAGACTTGTGTTCTTTAAAATTATTCTTCAAAAAATTGCCATCTTTTTTATTTTCTTCAATAACAAGTGACTTCTTCCTTTTCCCCACAGAATGGTGCTCTGGCATAGAGTCATAAACCATCTTGACATGCCAGGCAATATAAGTAATTCTGAAGCCACATGCAATCAATTCTAGCACTCCATTCCAGGGGCAGTTGAAAAAATTTTTACTTCAGGTGGGTAGCCTTAAAAAATAAAAAGAAAAGAATACTACAACTTATACTGGAATATGTTAAGAGGTTTTTTTGGGGGGGGGTTGGTTTCCAAATATATAATAACTTTTAAGAAAAAAATTATTTAGTTAAGGAGTATCTATAAAACCATGCAGTGTGAAATGTTCTCATTCCTATATGACCTTGATAGGGATAATCTACTTCAATTTTCTTCTAGAAAGTGTTGGGGAGGCACAGTTGGGAGTCCACTGAGCTGAACTGTGATTTGTTGGGTCAGTCCTTGTGGAGATGGATCCAGTAAACAACACTTTGTCCAGACAGTGGGATTAATATGGAGCATGGCCAATGGTCCTTTCCAGTCATAATACTTAGCTTTTCCAGGTTAAAAAAAAAATCATTGTCCAAAAACTAAGAATAAACTACGTAAGAATAAACTATAGTTTAGAGAAAAATTAAGATTCAAGAAGAATCTTAAAATAGGATTTCCAAGAGTCAAGGAACCAACTCAGCAGTTGGTTAAGTCTCATCCTGGGTCTGTGGTGGCTTCTGGTATAGAGGTAAGGCAGAGTCAGGATAGAATACCTTATTCAGAACATGCATTTCCAGTTTATTTATTACTTTACCTCATTCATCACACTTCCCCATTAAGAGGGTCATCTCAGCAACCAATATATGAAAGGATATAACATTTAGTGATTGATATAACGTCTATGTTACTTATCACTCCTGGAACACAAGAGTATCTTACCTGCAGCAAAGGCATCAGCTGCAAACCCAGTGCTTGCTCATAGAGTAAGTTCAGTTCTGCACAACTAGAGAAGGAGAGTTTGGAAGTGTAGAGGTAATAGTGCACATGCCTAAATGTGGAACCATCTCTGTCGATGAAGAGCCTCTGGCTTTCCAAAGAGGTCAAGGCTGAAGCCTCTTTCCATAGCAGGGAATCTGGAAACTGAGCAAGTTTGTTTCTGGGAACTGAGAAATGCCAGCCGCCAACGTTGAAATGAAACAAATCCTCCGCTGATTCATGAGGCATGCCAGGCTCCTCCTAAAAGAATGAAAAGAGAGCTATGCAAGAAAAAGAAATAAAAAGCATCCATATTGGAAAGGAAGAAGTAAAACTATCTCTATTTGCAGATGATGTGATCTTGCATACAGAAAACCCCAAAGAATTCACTAGGAAATTATTAGAAATAGGTTCAACAAGGGTGAAAAGTATAGATCAATATATATAAATTGTATTTTTATTTTTTAATATTATTTATTTATGTATTTATTTGAGAGGGAGAGAGAGAGAGAGAGCACACGTGCATGAGACTGGGCAGGAGGCAGAGGGAGAGAGAGAATCTTAGGTGAGCTCCGCCCCAGCACAGAGCCTGTTGAGGGGCCTGATCTCACAATGCTGAGATCATGAACTGAGCTAAAATCAAGAGTCAGATTCTTAACTAACTGAGCCACTCCTCAATTGGGTTATTGTACACTAGCAATGAACAATCCAAAAATGAGATTAAGAAAACAATTCTATTCCAATAGTATGAAAAAGAACAAAATATTTAGGAATAAATGTAACAAAAGAAGAGTAATACTTGTACTCTGAAAAATTCAAAACATAGTTGAAAGAAATTTTAAAAGACTTAAGTAAATGGAAAAACATTTCATGTCTACCAATTAGACTTAATACTTGTTAAGATTGCAATATTCTCTAAATTTACTACAGATTAAACACAGTCCCTATGAAAATTCCAGTTGCCTTTTTTTGCAAAAATTTACAACCTGATGTTAAAATTCATATGGAAATACAAAAGACCCCAAATAGTTTTTTTTTAAATCTTGAAAAAGGAGAACAAAAGTTTTTTAAAGATGTATTTATTTATTTATTTGAGAGAGAAAGTAAGGGGGGAGGGACAGAGGGGGAGAATCTCAAGCCAACTCCCCACTGAGCATGGAGCCCAAGATGGGGCTCAATTCCACAACCCATGAGATCGTGACCTGAGCTGAATCAAAAGATAGACACTTAACTGAGCCATCCAGGCAACTCAAGGAGAATAAAATTTGATGATTCACACTTCCCAATTTCAAAACTTACTAAAAAGCTATAGTGATAGGGACAGTGTGCTATTGGTATAAGGAAAACAAATGGATAAGTGGCAAAGCACTGAGAGTCCAGAAATAAACCTTTATATTTATGGTTAATTGATTTTGATAAGGGAGCCAAGGCTATTCAATGAGTAAAGAATAGGCTTTCCAAAAAATGGTGCTGGGACAACTGGATATCCACATTAAAAAAAAAAAAAAAAAAAGGAAGTTAGACCCCTACCTCACACCATACACAAAAATTAACACCAAATGGACCAAACCTAAAAATAAGAGCTAAAAATATAAAAACTCTTAGAGGAAAACACAAAATCCTCATGATTTTGGATTACGTAATGCCTTCTTAGATGAGATACCAAAGGTACAAGTGAAACAAATATAACTTCACCAAAGTTTAAAACTTTTGTGCTTCAAAGGACACCATCAAGAGAATAAAAAGACAACGCATATAATGGAACAAAATATTTGCAAACCACATATCTGGTAAAGAACTTGTATTTAGACTACATAAATAACTCTTAAAACTCAATAATAAAAAGATGGACCTCCAGATTTAAAAGAGAGCAAAAAGTCTAAAAAAGACATTTATCTAAAGATACACAAATGGTCATTAGGACATGAAAAGATAATTAACATCATTTGCTATTAGGGAATTGCCCATCAAAACTTGCAATGAGGTGTCACTTCACACCCAGTAGAATCACCTGAATCACAGCGATAACAACAAGGGCTGACAAGGATTGGAGAAATTGGAACTCTCTTACACTGCTGGCGAGTGTTAAATGGTGCAGCTACTCTGGGAAAGAGTTCAATAGTTCCTCAAAATGTTAAATATGTAGTTACTATATGGCCCGGCAATTCTATGTCTAAGTATAAACTCAAGAGAAATGAAAACCTATGTCCACACAAAAACTTGCAAATGTTCATAGAAGCATTATTGATAATAGTCAAACATTAGAAACAACCCAATGTTGATCAACTAGGCACTGAACCACTGAGCCACCCAGGGATCCCCTGAACTGTAAACTTTAAATGGTAAATTGTACTATGGGAATTATTTCTTTATAAAGCCGTTTAAAGCAGAGAGTTATGAGGCTCTGTGTTGGGCTCTGCACTCAGTATGGAGTCTGCTTGGGATTCTTTCCTTTTTCCTCTCCCTCCCCCTCTGCCCCTCCCCCTGCTGTCTTTCCCTCTCTCTCTCTCTCTCTCAAACAAATAAATAAAATCTTAAAAAAGACAGAGTTATTAAGAGGTGTTCCCACCCCACTGAGCATATGCAGAGCTCTCTTGGGATCATACCTACAGAGACATTACATTATTGAGGCCATAGCAGGATAGCTGAATGCTGTGGTTTCCTTTTTATATATACAAAGGCAGCAAAGATCATTAACCTTCCTCAGCTTGTATGAAGATTATCTATTCATAAGTGAATTATTTTGCTTCAAGATGGCCGAGCTTATCAACACTATAGAAAAGTAGAACATATAAACATACAAACCATCAAACACACAAAGCATCTGTATCAGAATTTAAAATAAACACTCAAGGAGCACTACTTTTATAAACAAAATTTAAGAGCTAGTAAATAGTATATAAAATTTTACCTTAAAAAGAACCATAAAACAATTTTGAATGCTAAGTAAAAATTATGCATCTGAAGCAACTGGAGTTCAGTGTGCTGATATTTATAACATTTTGAAACGCATCAAAAACCCGATATGGATTGATAAAGGGATAGACAGATGGACATATGTAATAAAACAAATACAGCAAGATGTTCACTGTAAAACCCAGGCAGTGGGTATATAGTTCTTTCCACCTTTCCAAAAGTTTTAAAATTTGTGTTAAAATGTTGGTGGCAGAGGCGGGGTGTTAAGTAAGAGATGACTGCTTAGAGAGAAAAGGCCCACTTCAACAAAATCTGCATCTTCTATTTTGACAGCTGAGGAAGCAAAATAAATGCACATAACAAAGAAGTGGGTGGAATTCTTTTCTCTTACCACAACCTGGTCTAAGTATTCAGATGTAAAGAAGAACAATTATATATGCCACATTTCAGGCTAGAAGAATTAAAGGGGCCATGAGAAAGACTACAGATTTTTAAATGGTGTCATGATTTGCAGAAGCAGAGGGGGGAAAATAGCCAGTCTAATGAACTAATTAATTTAGGCTTTTGAATCTTGGTCCTTTTAAACAGGGCTACAGCTGAGCACGATAAGCTAATGGTAAATAAGAGCCCCACCTCCACCAGAAAGCAAATATGCAAGGACTCTTGATTTTGCTGTCTGTTCTCCTTAAAGGTGACCAGCTGGTTGACAGCTCATTTTAAGTGCTCCTACTGTGCGGATTTTGGCTGCCAGAGAAAACCTCCTCCTTGAAGGTGAGCCACAATTTTGTTCTCAGTCCTCTTTTCTTACTTAGTAAGGATAGGCTTTGACAAGAGTGTCCTGGCTCAAGATTTTAACTCCTTCTTACACATACATGTCCCATCTACAGGTGGGCTCTTAAGAGATGCCTACTGGAGTCAGGGTAAGGGTTAAGGATGTGGCTGTTCTTTCTAGAGTTTTCTTTCCAAAGACTGCACAACAGTTAGCGTAGAACTATCCCAGTCTGGGGAGAGCCCTCGGTCAGAGGCCAGCTTAGGGACCTGTAGTACTTGAAGGACAAAAGGCTTCTTGACAGACTGACTACAGGAAATGGGGTAGCCCTAGCCTAATCATCTCCAGCCCATTCCAAAGAGCATCTCTCTTTTCCGCACTGAACCTCTTCTCCCCTTCCATATCAATTTCTAGAGCTAGAACGATCTTATCATCAACTCTTCAGAGTCAAGTTCCCCAAGGGTTCATATCTGGGGCTCCCTCCCTATCATGCCTCAGAGAGCTGCCCCCCACCTCCTACCCCAATCCTTCAGCTCTGGACACCTCCCCCGCCCCATTCACCCGCTGGCCACTGCCTGGTCTCAGACTCAACATCTCCAAACGCTGAGATATGAAGAGCTTGACCTCGTCAAGGGGCACACCTCCACCTCTCAGACCTGAAGTCCCCCCAAACTTCAGGACTGGAACCCTTCATCCTTCAAAGCAGGCTCATTCTTCCAGCCCCTCCGAGCCAGGCCCCCTCTCCCCGCAAACCTTTCAAAACTGGGGCCATTTCCTACCCCATGTCCCAGAGCCAGGTCCCTAACCCCATAGCCCTCATCCTCGGCCACACCGCCTCCCCAGTCGCCGCTTTGGTGTTTTTGGCGCCCCCGCCAGGGCCGGATCCATACCATCGTCGGGACTCCGGAGGCGGGCAGGCGCGCGGCCACCGCAATAACGGCCCCGGGCCTCGACGGCACGCGCGGGGGGGCGGGGCCTGCGGCGGGGGCGGGGCCTGGCGGGGGCCAGCCTGTCTCGCGGACCGAGACAGGTGAGGGGCGGCCGGGGATGGCGGAGCAGTGGGATCTGGACGAGGAAGGCGTCCGCCGCCTGGGGGCGCTGACTCTGGAGCAGCCCGGTAGGGCGGGGCGGGGAGGCCCTGGGCCGGGAGCGTGGGGTCTGAGGCTGAGGGCAGAAAACAGGTGGAGGCGAGGAAACCTCAGGTGGTCGCGGGGGAGTGGCGGCGGCGGCGCGGTCCCTGAGGCGGAGGAGGAGATACTGAGGCAGAAGTTACCCCGAGGTGGAGGTAAAGGACGGTGAAGTAACCGGAGAGTCCGGGGAGGAGGGCGAGGAACTGAAGGAGACCCACGGAGTCCGAAGGGGAGAAGGAGAAACTAGACTAACGGGACGCGGTGGCCGGAAGCACAGAACTGGACGGAGCCTGAGCTGGTGGAAGGAAACGGAAGCCCCGGGGGCGTTGTCGGGAGATCCGAGGGCGCGGCGCTCTGAGGAAGGCGCCACGGCCCAGGGCGTTCGTTCGGCGTTTTCTGAGATTTCAGACCCAGGAGGGCTTTTCCTCTTTAGGGTGAAGTGAGAAAGGATGTTCCCTCATCAACGTCTAGCCTCCGCCTCAAGGACGTGGGTTTTTTTATTTTATTTTTTTAAAACCCATCTGGATGCGCGGCCTCCTTTTAAGAGACACTGAGAAAGGCGCCTAAATTGTAAAAAGCAATAGCGAAAGAGCTGATCTCTCAGGGCGCTAGAGAGAACCGGCTGAGTGACCGCTGAGCCCAGCTGGGACCTGGGGTCTGATTCACACAGCTTGTTTTCTGAATTTCTGAGGAGTAGAAATGTTGGAAAAGTTATCGGCATTCCTAATTCAGCTTTCACCCTTAATGAATTTACTCTAGCATTCAGGCCCCGTGTAAAATGCTCCCCGACGCCCCCCGCGATGCTTAATCCCCGAAACAAGCCTGTAAAGTAGATGCTGTTACTGTGCTTATTTTACAGATGGGTTAAGATTAGGTTTAGGGTCCCGTCCAAAGGGACACAGCCAGGGTTTATTAACCCAGGACTCTCGAGTCCAGAGCCTATACTCAAATAACCATAACAAAAAATTGCCTCTCATGCTTCCTCTAGTACCATTTATTTATGGGACGAGATAATTTTGCTGTTTAAAAATTATTATTTAAAATTTATAAAAACTTGGGCAGCCCGGGTGGCTCAGCGGTTTAGCGACGCCTTCAGCCAGGGCCTGATCCTGGAGACCTGGGATCGAGTCCTACATCAGGCTCCCTGCATGGGGCCTGCTTCTCCCTCTGCCTGTGTCTCTGCCTCTCCCTCTCGCTCTCGCTCTCTCTCTCTCTCTCTGTGTCTCTCATGAATAAATAAATCTTAAAAAATTTATAAAAACTAGGGCATGCTAGAAACAAGCATTACATGAATGACAAAGAGGTTATTAATCTTTCCTTCCTCTGGAAATGCCTCCACCCCCAACAAAGGTAATGGTTTGGTATGTGTATGTGTAGACTGATGCAAATATTTCAGGTTTATTTTTTCTTTTCTACACTACTTTGAGCTCTCCTATTTTACAAGTTAACTAAGAAAAGCTTTATTGGTTTGACACACTTTTGTACTTTTCTTGCCCTTATAAAAATATTGATTCAATTTTATTCAGTTGGGGGGGGCATGTACTCCTTCCATTCTCCAGCTATAATGATACATGGCAGATTTTTTTTTTTTGCTTGCTTTTGTTTTCTTGTTTTGTTACAGCTGTTTGAATAACAAAATTAACTGTTCAATATGACAATTCAAACAATGCTAAAGTGTCTAAAATAATATTCTTCCAGGACACCCCGGGGGGGGGGGGGGCTCAGCAGTTGAGCACCTGCCTTTGGCTCAGGGCTTGATCCTGGAGTCCCCGATTGAGTCCCACAGTTGGCTCCCTGCATGCAGCCTGCTTCTCCCTCTGCCTCTCTCTCTCTCTCTCTCTCTCTCTCTCTCTGTGTCTCTCATGAATAAATAAATAAAATCTTTAAAAAATAAAAAATAAAATATTCTTCCCTCTCTTTCTTTCCATACCTTTCCCATTACTTATACAAACATATACACATAGGTATTTTTTTTAAGGTATAAGAACATATCTATTATTTGGCAATTTGCTTTAATTTTTATCAGTAAAACAGATATTTTCAATTAATGTGCTGATATCCGCATTCTAAAATTATGTAAAAAATCACAACAGTCATCTCTGGGGGAGAAAGGCTTTTACTTTTATTCTGTACTTTTCTGTATTGTTGGAATTTTCTGGCTACATAATAAGTGTTAATTTCTTTTTAATGTCCACAATCTTGGTGCAGTTATAGACTGTTTTGTATGTTTGGGTTTTTTTGTTATATTTCTCTGTACTAAAAAATTCCCATAAATGTTTAAATTATCCTTTGCCATGCAGAAAATTTTCATTTTAAGGTATTTAAGCTTATTTTTCCTTATGATTTGTGATTTTTTTTGTCTTATTGAGTTTTTCCCTACACTGATGAATAAAATTTTTTTTCTAAAAGTTCTGCAGCTTTGCTCTTCACCTTAGGTCTAATTGACTTGAAAATTTTTTTTATACAATATGGGATTTGGTATAATTTTATTTTTTATACTGATAGCCAGTTTCCTTGGAACCTGTTTATAGTATCTCTGCTATATTCCAAGTCCCTTTGTAAATGTGGATCTGTTTCTAGGCTTTCTGTTCTGTTCCACTATTTTGTTTTGCCTATTCCTACACCAATATCACACTTTTGTAACTACCGTGGCCTAACAGTAGGTTTTGATAACGGGTAGAGTCGATGCCCTCCTTCAGTTTGCTTTCCTCTTTGTCCATCAAAGTTGTCTAGGCTATTCTTAGCCCTTTATTCTCATTTAGAATTTTAGAATCAGCTTGTCAGTTTTCATGAAAGCATCTTTTTTTTTTAATATTTTTATTTATTTATGATAGTCACACACACACACAGAGAGAGAGAGAGAGAGGCAGAGACATAGAGGGAGAAGCAGGCTCCATGCACTGGGAACCCGACGTGGGATTCGATCCCAGGTCTCCAGGATCGCGCCCTGGGCCAAAGGCAGGCACCAAACCGCTGCGCCACCCAGGGATCCCCTCATGAAAGCATCTTAAGCATGGATGTGTCCTGATCTAATACTTATTTTTAA
This sequence comes from Vulpes lagopus, assembly GCF_018345385.1. Classification (NCBI taxonomy): domain Eukaryota; kingdom Metazoa; phylum Chordata; class Mammalia; order Carnivora; family Canidae; genus Vulpes; species Vulpes lagopus. The sequence goes on along the minus strand of NC_054833.1, from coordinate 108,894,092 downwards.
AATATGACTCTCACCCATTAAAAGCCTATTCAGTAGTCCAGATAAGAGAGAATGAGTGGCTTGGACTAGGAGGATGACAGTGGACAGAGTCAAGGTGTATTTTGTGGGTAAACAGGACAGGACTTACAAAAATAATTGAATATGAGAGATGAGGAAAGGGAAGATTAAAAAATAACACTTAGCCTTGGTTTAAGTTATTGCTGGGTGGACAATGGTGCTATATATATATATATACACACACACACACACACACACACACACACACATAGAGAGAGCAAAGACTATGGGAAATATAGCTTGGGGAAAGGGAATCAAGAATGCTGTTTTGAACATATTAAGTTTAAAATACCTACTAGACATTTAAAGATGAGATTTTTAGTAGGTAATTGGATATACAAATCTGGATTTCGGAGAGAGGTCAAGGTTAGAGATGTAAATTTTGGGAGACAAAGCAAATAAATAATATTTAAAGTGATGGGAATGGGTGAACTCACCTAACTAGAGAATGTGTATGGAGAATAGAAGAAGGTTTAAGACTCATCATGGGGTATTTCAATGTTTAGAGGTTGAATAGAGAAAGAAGAACATGATGTCTTGGAATTTAAGAAAGGGTAGTAATCAAGGAAATAATGATCAGCTGTGCTAAATGCTATTGACAGGCTAAGCAAGCAGGAAATATATCTGTTAGGTTTGGCAACATGGAACTCATTGATCACTTTAACTAGGGGAGTTTCAAGAGAATGGGGAGGAGGGAAGCCAGACTGAGTTGGGATGAAAAGGAAATATGTGAGGGAAAAGGGATAGTGAAAGTAAGAACCTTTCCTTAGAAATTTGGCTATAGGGCAGCCCTGGTGGCCCAGCGGTTTAGCACCGCCTTCAGCCCGGGGTGTGATCCTGGAGACCCAGGATTGAGTCCCACCTCAGGCTCCCTGCATGGCGCCTGCTTCTCCCTCTGCCTGTGTCTCTGCCTCTCTCTCTCCTCTGTGTGTGTCTGTCATGAATAAATAAATAAAATCTTAAAAAAAAAAAATTTGGCTATAGGGACACCTGGGTGGCTCAGTGGTTGAGCATCTGCCATCAGCTCAGGGTGTGATCCTGGAGTTCCCCGGGGTTGAGACCCACATTGGGCTTCCCGCATGGAGTCTGCTTTTCCCTCTGCCTATGTTTCTGCCTCTTTCTTTTTGTGTCTCTCATGAATAAATAAATAAAATCTTTAAAAAATTTTTTTGCTATACAAGGGAACACAGAAGTGGAATAATTAGTTGAGGGATATGATGTGGGATCAAGAACAAGTTTTTTAAAGACACAATAATATTTTTATGCTGACGATAATTATTTGGTACAGAAAATATATAGTTATATACTTCTTTGCCTTTTAAAAATTATTCAGTTAATTTATTATATGGGTAATTTAATAATTGTACAGTGAAAAGTAAGTCTTAACCACCCCCCTTCCCTGGCCTTGGCTCAGGCCCAATTCTCCTAAAGACAATCACTGTTACCAGTATCTTGGATAGCTTCCTAGAAATATTCTCAACATACATAAGCATATATCACTTATTTTGTAATTATTAAAAAAGATTTTATTTATTTATTCTTGAGAGACACAGGCAGAGGGAGAAGCAGGCGCCATGCAGGGAGCCTGATGTGGGACTCGATCCCGGATCTCTGAGATTAGCCTTGGGCCGAAGGCAGGCGCTAAACCGCTGAGCCACCCGGGCTGCCCATTATTTTATAATTTTTTATTATGGCAATATACAAATATATACAAGAGTAGAGACAACAGGGCAGCCCCGGTGGCTCAACAGTTTAGCGCTGCCTTGGGCCCAGGGTGTGATCCTGGGGACCCCGGATCGGTCCTGCGTTGGGCTCCCTGCATGGAGCCTGCTTCTCCCTCTGCCTGTGTCTCTGCCTCTCTCTGTGTGTGTCTCTCATGAATAAATAAATAAATAAATCTTAAAAAAAAAAAAAAAGAATAGAGACAACAGAATAATCAACTCCCATTACCCCACCTCAGCTCGTATTGTCAATTTACAGCCAGTCTTTCATCTATACCTTACCTAACTTCTACTCCGCCTAACCCCTGCACTGTTTATTTTGAAGCAAATCCCTAGCATATGATTTAACCCATATATATTTTAGTATGTATCTTTAAAAGATAAGAACTCTTAAAAATAATCACTTATAAACCTAAAAATATTTAATAGTAACTTCTTGATATCTTCAAATATGCAACCAGGTTTCTTATTTCACCAACTGTCCTAAAATTTTTCTGAATCAGGATCTATGTATGGTTTACTGTAAGTGGTTGATATTTGTCTTTTTAAAAAAAATTCCAGGGGAGCCTCAGTGGCTCAGTTGGTTAAGTGTCTGTCTTCAGCTCAGGTAATGATCCTAGGGTCCTGGGATCAAGCCCCATGTTGAGCTCTCTGCTCAGCGGGGAGTCTGCTTCTCTCTGGCTCTATCCCTCCTTCTGCTCTCACTCTGTCAAATAAAACCTTTAAAGGGCCACCTGGGTGGCTCAGTCAGTTGTGTTTCTGCCTTCAGCTCAGGTCATGATCAGGGTCCTGGGATTGAGCCCCACATTGAATCCCCTGCTGAGCAGGGAGCCTGTTTCTCCCTCTCCCTCTGCCTCCCTCTCCCTCTGCCTGCTGCGCCCCCCTGCTTGCGTTCTTTCTCTGTGTGTCAAATGAATAAATAAAAAATCTTAAAAAAATTTTTAAAATGTTTAATTCCAATATAGTCAATATACTGTGTTATATTCATTTCAGGTGTACAATATAGTGATTCAACGATTTCATGCATCACCCAGTGTTCATCCTGACAATGGCACTCCTTTAAAAAAATATTTTATTTATTTATTCATGAGAGACACAAAGAGGCAGAGACAAAGGTAGAGGGAGAAGCAGGCTCCCCAAGGGAAACCCAATGTGGGACTCCATCCCCAGACCTGGGACGACACTCTGAGCTGAAGGAAGATGCTCAACCGCTGAGCCACCCAGGCGTCCCAACAATGGCACTCCTTAATCAGCATCACCTATTTCACCCCTCTGGTAACCATCAGTTTGTTCTCAACAGTTAAGAGTCTGTTTCTTGGCTTGTCTCTCTTTGTCTTTTTCCTTTCTCCTTTGCTCATTTGTTTTGTTAAATTCCACATATGAGTGAAATCATAAGGTATTTGTCTTTCTTTGGCTTATTTCATATGACATTATACAGTTGATATTTGTCTTTCTTTAAGATTTTATTCATTTATTCATGAGAGACACAGAGAGAGAGAGAGAGGCAGAGACACAGGCAGAGGGAGAAGCAGGCTTCATGCAGGGAGCCCGAGGTGGGACTCGATCCTGAGACTCCAGGATCACACCTGGGCGGAAGGCAGGTGCTAAAACCGCTGAGCCACCTGGGGTTGCCCGATATTTGTCTTAAATATTATTTGATCTATAGATTCCCCCTTCTTTTTTTCCTTGCATTTTCTATTGTCCTTAAAGAAACTAGGCCATTTGTCTTGAATAGTTTCTTACAATTTGGATTTTGCTCCTGACATTCCTAAGATGTTTAACATTTTCCCCTGTTCTTATGAATTACTAGTTAGGTGAAGCTTGATTAGATTTGGGTTGGTTTGTTTTTTGCAAGACTACTTCATAGGTGAGGGTATATACTTCTGTCATGAAGTATATAATTATCTGGTATTCTTTTTGTGATATTATCAGCTATTGAATACAACTGTGTAAAGTCCATTAATTCATTGGGGATTGCAAAAATGATATGATAATTTTCTAATTCTGTCTTTCATTTTTATTAGTTGTAAGACTTATATAAAAAAAGACATTTCCTATCAACTATTTGGTTATCTTGAGGTACAGTTTGTAGAGGAAAAACAGGATAGATACTTTGATTTTTTTTCAGCTTATTTATCAGTTTTTGGGAAAATGAGTTCTCTTAGCATCCCCTAAAGGTGACCAATGAGAGAGTTGTTTTGTTTTCTGAGTATCAGTATAAATTCACGGATTTAAGTGTTTTTGGTGTGTTCCAATCCATTGTAGTTATTATCATAATTGCTACTGAACTTGTCCCAACTTTGGCTCGTGGAAAATCTTTTAGGTTGATTCCTGAGGCCTTTTTAAAGTTTTCTTTATTTCTTTTTAAGATTTTATTTATTTATTCATGAGAGACACAGAGAGAGAGAGGCAGAGACACAGGCAGAGGGAGAAGCAGGCTCTATGCAGGGTGCCCGATGTGGGACTCAATCCTGGGACTCCAGGATCATGCCCTGGGCCAAAGGCAGGCGCTAAACCACTGAGCCACCCAGGGATGCCCTAAAGTTTTCTTTATTTGAAAGTGTTTCATCATCATTATAAACAAGCTTTATTAAAGATTATGAATTCAGTTTCCAAGGGAGTTATAAATGATTTTCTATAGAGAGATTATTTACTTGATGTGTTGTTTTCATGGATAAGATATGTTTTGACCCATTGGGGTTATGTAGGTCATGTATTAAAATTGGAAGTTTGGGATCCCTGGGTGGCGCAGCGGTTTGGCGCCTGCCTTTGGCCCAGGGCGCGATCCTGGAGACCCGGGATCGAATCCCACGTCAGGCTCCCGGTGCATGGAGCCTGCTTCTCCCTCTGCCTGTGTCTCTGCCTCTCTCTCTCTCTCTGTGACTATCATAAATAAATAAAAATTAAAAAAAAAAAAAATTTAAAATTGGAAGTTTATTCTATTGTTCTTGACATCTGTGACATGCAATGTTTGATCTGATCTCTGACCTATTTGTCTTCACTCTTTTTATAAACATTGAAACTGCATAACTTTTAAGACCTTGCACTTCAGGACGCCTGGGTGACTCAGCAGTTAAGCATCTGCCTTTGGCTCAGGGTGTGATTCAGGGTGATCCCCGCATCCCGCTCCTTGCTTGGAGCCTGTGTCTCCTCCTCTGCCTGTGTCTCTCTGCCTCTCTTCCTGTGTCTCTCATGAATAAATAAATAAAATCTTTAAAAAAAAATGACCTTGCACTTCATATGAATCATAAAAGACTGTTGGGGCACCTGGGTGGCCCAGTGGTTGAGCCTCTGCCTTTGGCTCAGGTTGTGATCCCAGGGTCCTGGGATCAAGTCTTGTGTTGGGCTCCATGGGGAGCCTGCTTCTACCTCTGCCTATGTCTCTGACTCTCTCTCTCTGTGTCTCATGAATAAATAAGTAAAATCTTTTTTAAAAAATCACTGTGGCAGTTTATCATTTGAGTGATAATCCTAGTTCTCTTCAAAATATTAAAATGTCTGCTCTTTGAAACAGACTGCAGTGAAAGACATGAGAAATGCTGCAGGGCACTGATAGAATAATTGACCTTAGCTTTTGTCTCATGGTAATAGATTCTTAGGGTACCAGATCATTGCATACTACAGGACTACAAATATGCTGCCCTCAAAGTCAGGAAAAAAATTTTTTTGAGATATAATTCATATACTATAAAATTTAAAGTATATAATCTAGTGCCACTTAGTTCATTGTGCAACCATTACTATTGTCTAGTTTCAGAACATTTTTTTTCGTCAGCCCTAAAGGAAACTCTATACACATCAGGCAGTCCCTTCTCATCTCCAGCTTTCACCCGAGCCCCTGGAAACCACTAACCTGTTTCTGTCTCTATGGATTTGCCTGCTTTGGATATTCCATATAAGTAGAATCATACAATATATGGCTTTTTTAATCTGGCTCCTTTCACTTAGCATGATATTTTAGTATATGTGCTGCCAAAGCGAGTACCTTAGCATGGTATTTTAAAGTTCATCCATATTTTATCATGTATGGGTACTTTGTTCCTTTTTTTTATTAATAGAATTTATTTTTTTAAGATTTTATTTATTTATTCATGAGAGACACAGAGGGAGAGAGGCAGAGACATAGGCAGACGGAGAAGCAGGCTCCATTCAGGGAGCCTGACGTGGGAATCGATCCCAGGATTCTAGGATCACACTCTGGGCCGAAGGCAGGTGTTAAACCTCTGAGCCACCCAGGGATCCCTTGAATTTATTTTTTAAAGCATTTTTAGGTTTATAGAAAAGCTGAGCAGAGAGTACAGAGAGTTTTGTAAAAGCTCCCTCTTCCCCTCATATCTCCCCCACATCTCCCCACAATTTCTCCTATTATTATCTTGCATTTGTGGTACGTTTGTTGTGATTGATGAACTAATATAAATATATTATTATTAACTGAAGTCTGTTGTTTACATTAAGATTCTTTCTTTGTGTTGTATGATCGTGTTTTGACAAATATGTAATGTCACGTGTATACCATTAGAGTATCAAACAGAATAGTTCTACTGCCCTTAATATCCCCTATGTTCCATCGGTTCATCCCTCCCTTTCCACTTAACCTCTGGCAACTACTCATCTTTTTACTAGTACTTTTTTCAGAATGTCATAAGAATGTCGTAAGTAATCATTTAATATGTAATCACTGGCAACTACTAGCCATTTTTTTTTTTTTTTCTACTAGCCATTTTAAAAAAAGATTTGAGAGAGAGAGGGCATGTGTGTGGAAGTGTGGGGGAGGGCAAGGGAAAAGGGAGGGAGAGACTCCCCCCACCAGCAAGCTCCCCACTGAGCACAGAGCCTGACACAGGGCTGCAAGGCTCCATCCCAGGGCCCTGGGATCATGGCCTAAGCCAAAATCAAGAGCTAGATCTTTAACCGACTGAGCCACCAAGGCACCCTCAACCACTAACCTTTTTAAAAAGCCTTTTAATTGAGATATAAATGACATACGTTATATTAGTTTCAGATATACAAGATAATGATTTGATGTTTGTATACATTTTGTTGTGTATACATACAATAAATCTAGTTAACATTTGTCACCTTACATAGTTACAAAGAAATTTGTTTTCTTGTAATGAGAACATGTAAGACCTACTTAGCAACTTTCAAATATGCAATGCAGTATTATTAAATAGTCACCATTCTGTACATCAGTGAGCTGTTTAGTGTTGCCTTTTTCACAATCTCATATAGTTGGAATCATACAACACGTAAGCTTTTCAGATGGCTTCTTTCACTTAGCAATATGTATTTAAATTTTCTCTGTCTTTCCACAGCTCAATTGATAGCTCATTTCTTTTTATTGATGAATAATATTACACTGCGTGGAGGTACCATAGTTTATTTATCCACTTGCTTATTGAAGAACATCTTGGTTGCTTCTAAGTTTTGGCAGTTATAAATTGCTATAAACATTCAGGTTTATACATACAAGCCTTTATGTACATAAAGGTACATATGGTATATACCTATGGTATAGGTGCTATAAACCTAGAGGTTTCTGGGATGCCTGGGTGGCTCAGTGGTTGAGTGTCTGACTTCAGCTCAGGGCATGATCTGGGATTCCCAGGATCAAGTCCTGCATGGGGCTCCCTGCATGGAGCCTGCTTCTCCTCCCTCTGCCTGTGTCTCTGCCTCTATGTGTCTCTCATGAATAAATAAATAAAATCTTTAAAAAGTATATAGAAGTTTATGTGTGGACATAAACTTTCAACTCATTTGGGCAAGTATCAAGGTGCATGATTGCTAGATCATCTGGTAAGCTGTGTTTAGACGGCTGTGTTTAAGACACTACCAAACTGTCCCAGGCACCCCTAGAGTCACACAGGTACCTCTGATCTTCACTTTTTAAAGGACTTTTTATTTTATTTTATTTTTTAGTTCTATCTTTGTTTTCAAATCTTCCTTTTTTCCTGAAGATTTATTTCAAATCTTCCTTTTTTCAAAAAGTTTGAAAACTGCTGAAAAATGTAAATTAGAATTCTTAAAATAAAATAAAATTAAATTAAAATAAAAATGGTATTCCAGAGAAAAAGTAGCTAGTTAAGCTGGCATCTCAAAAATCACAGTGGGGCACCTGCGTGGCTCAGTTGGTTAAGTGTCCAATTCCTCATTTAGGCTCAGGTCATGATTTCACGGTGGTGAGATAGAGCCCCGTTGGTTCCGTGCTCAATGGAGTCTGCTTGAGATTCTCTCTCTCTCTCCCCACCCCCATCCCTTTGCCCCTCCCTGCTACATACACACACTCTCTGTAAAATAAATAAATAAATCTTTTTTTTAAAAAATCACATAAATGTTTTCCTTCAGGGCATCCACCATACTTCATTATGCAGCAGTACTTCATGCATATTTCTCATTTAGTCACATGAATAAAAATCATTTTTACTACTTTTTAAGGGACATACTTAAGTGAAACTGGTTATTTTAAAAAACTGCAAGTACATGATGGTAAAGAGCATTCTATGAGTGTTGAGTCATCCTAAGGCCCCGGTAGTTTTGCTTTTGTACTGTAAGTGCAACAGTGGAAAAGCTAACTAGTATTTTAATATTTTTTTAAGATTTTATTTATTTATTCATGAGAGACACACACAGAGAGAGAGGCAGAGACACAGGCAGAGGGAGAAGCAGACTCCAAGCAGGGAGCCCAATGTAGGACTCGATTCTGGGTCTCCAGGATCACGCCCTGGGCTGAAGGCAGCGCTAAACCACTGAGCTACCCGGGCTGCCCATATTTTAATATTATTATTAAAGTAATTAAAAAAATAGTTTGATTTTGTAGACCCTTGTACACGTCTCAGGGACCTTCAGGGGTCTAGGAACCACACTCTAAGAACTGCTACATTTTGTTTTGGTATCTTTTAACTTGTTCCAAAATATTAAGTTATAACTTTCATTTGTGATATATCTTTCTGGAGTGCTTTCATTCTTTAGTGATGTTACTCTCATATAAAATTGAACTGTAATCCTTTCCTGTGGCTCTTTAAGTCCAATAAGTTTTCCTATACTTTTACATGGTAAGAGTGGATCCGAGTAGCTTTTCTGGTTTCAGGGTTTTGGAGCTCCCTCTTCTGTTATGTTCACAAAGTGCTGAAAACTGGGGGCTTTACACTTCCTGATAACTGCCATCTTTGCTTCTCTCCCCACTTGTATCTTGATCTTCTTTTTTCTTTGAACCTGTTGTTTCTGTCCCATTCAGTGTGGATTCTACTCTCACTAATTTCTCCCTGATGTGGGTCTTGTCTTGAAAGAGACCTTCGGTTTATTACTTTTCAGAGTTTATAGGGCCCAGACTACTCTAGAACCTCAAAACTTAGTTCAGTGCAGTCCCCTGGAACTCACAAATTGGATCTTGCAGAACCTCCTTACAGTTTTGATTACGATATTATTTGATTCATCACATTTGCTAGTGAGTTCCTATTGACAATTTTGAGATTCTTCTCTATTTAGTGCTATTAGAAGTCTAATTGACTTTCTCCCATATTCATGAATATATTATATTTGGATTTAAGGATTTAAGGATTTTTTTAAAAGATTTTATTTATTCATGAGAAACAGAGAGGAAGAAAGAGAGGCAGAGACACAGGCAGAGGGAAAAGCAGGCTCCATACAGGGAGCCCGATGTGGGACTCTATCCCTGATCTCTGAGATCACGCCCTGAGCCAAAGGCAGATGCCCAACTTCTGACCCACCCAGGCATCCCAGTATATATGTATATATATTCTTTAAAATATAGTTACACATATACACACTTTTCCCTCACATAATGTCTTTGGGATCTTTCCATATGATCATCTACGAATCTACCTCATTCTTTTTGATAATTGTGTAACAATAATTAACACATATATAGCAACTATCATGTATCAGATACTGTTCTAAGTTTTGTATATATTAATTTAATCCCTACAACACCTTATGAGTTAATTACTGTTATTATCCCCATTTTACAGACAAGGAAGCTAAAGTACAGAGAGAGTAAGTGACTTGTACAAAGCCACAGATCTAGTACTTTGTCCATTGTATCAATCTACTGTTATTTAGGACATTAAGTTCTACTCTCCTACGATGGACCCTGTGATAGTTTTCTTTTTTTTTTTTTAATTTTTTTTTTTTTTAGATTTTATTTATTTATCCATGAGAGACCGAAAGAAAGAGAGAGAGAGAGAGAGAGAGAGAGAGAGAGAGAGAGGGGCAGAGACACAGGCAGAGAGAGAAGCAGCGTCCCCACAAGGAGCCCCATATGGGACTCAATCCCAGACCCCAGGATCATGCCCTGAGTGAAACGCAGACACTCAACTGCTGAGCTACCCAAGCGTCCCTTTTTTCTTTCTTTTTAAACTATCCTAAAACCTTTCTGTGATTGATACCCATATGTATATATTATATATCCTGGCAGAATTTTTTTAGTATAATAGATAGGGCTAAATCCTAGCAGGGGGATTGCTGAATTCCTTTTAAAATTTGTTTTCAGAACTTTTGGAGACTTTTACCACATTCTTCTGGGTGAATAGAGAAATATAAGTGTTCTGTAAAACCAAGATTTGGTATCACTGTATTAGGCAACATTGCTGCTTTTAAAAGGAAGATCTGATCTTCTTACGAACTTTGGATGTAGGGCCTTTCACAAATGGGTTATGAGAGGAAGGAAGACCGATTTTTACTGACTCTGTTGTTTATCTAAGCAGAGTTCATAATATATCTACTGGTGATCTCTTTTCAGAATTGGTGGAGTCTCTTTCATTGCAGGGATCTTATGCTGGAAAAATTCATTCCATCGGTGATGCCTTCAGAAATTTTAAAAACCTCCGATCCTTAGATTTATCAAGAAATTTGATCACAAGTCTGAAGGTAAGTTCTATATTCTTTTTTTTTTTAAAGATTTTATTATTATTATTATTTTTTATGATAGTCACAGAGAGAGAGAGAGAGAGAGAGAGGCAGAGACATAGGCAGAGGGAGAAGCAGGCTCCATGCACCGGGAGCCTGATGTGGGATTTGATCCCGGGTCTCCAGGATCGCGCTCTGGGCCAAAGGCAGGCGCCAAACCGCTGCGCCACCCAGGGATCCCTAAGTTCTATATTCTATAACTAGTCGTTCCAGCCCAATTTATTTTAGTAGTAGTAGAAGTTATTTTGATGGAAAGAAATAAGAGATAGATAATGTCAGCCTGGGGAATATATGATCTTCCTTTTAAATGTTTCTAAATTTTATTATTTACTATAAAACTGATTCAGCTTTATTCTATGTTTGAAATTTTCTGGTATAAAATATTGGGGAAAATTTCTTTTGTACTCAAGGAAAATTATATTAAACAATCACAGGCTAAGGCAATAGGACATTTTTTTTTATGTGTGTAAAAAGAAAATATGAGAAGCCCTCATGAAAGTACATATTCTTAGTTCCTACTCTGAGATTCTGAGTTAACCGGTCTGGGGTGGACTCAGGATACACCCAGGGGATTCTGAGGATGTTGGTACATGGAGCACATGTGGAGAAACACTGGTCTGGATTGTTACTGTGGGTGTTTTCAAGGAGGAAGAGGAAATGGTGGTCTTGAAAACAGAGAAAAATGTATAGATCAAGGGATGGTAGAGCAGAGGGCAGGACTGGAAAGTAGGTTTAAGCAGAGTATGTGAGGATTAGCAAATACACAAAGAGCTCTACAAATATAAGTGTGCACACATAAGTTCCACACAGAACTTCCACCTCTGTTTTCTTTGTGGTAGATCCCCAAATGGTATTTCTTCCGTATGTTCCCTTTTTACCCAGTTAGGTGCCTGTCTTGATTAAACCCTTCTTTGCAAGGCTTAAGGTGAAAGACTCACAAATGCTTTTCAGGATTAGTCAGTGATCTCATGGATTATTCTGCCAGTTTTGTGCTTTTAAGGGGATATTTATTCAACAAGACAAGCCAGACTCATTGTCAAGTTCTAAAAACAAAGGACTCTAAAAGAGGAAGTTCAAGCAAGATTTCCAGCTAGGACTCGGAAAAGCAGAAGCTGCAAGTAAAACTAGGTCTTCAGACTATTGGGGAGCAGCCATTTATATTTGGCACATCAATTTCAGAAAGCATTAGTTCAGAGTTACTTAAGTCTCCTCTTCACATGTATCTTTGTTAATTTTCAGGCTAAAAAATTGAGTGAACGTTGTCATAATTTGTTTTTATCTTACTTTCTTTCCATTTCTGTAAATTGGGCAAAAAAACTGTTGTAAAAATTAATCAAATTAGCATGTGTACATTGCTTGGCATATAGGAAGCACTTAGTAAATGTTTTCTGCATTTTTTTTGCATCTATGACTTATCTATATATGCTCATCTCTAGCAGTTCTGAATCAATTTTCTTAACTTTCTCAATTACTCAGGGGATAAATGTTTTGTGATTATTTCTAGTGTAACTTTGGGGAATACATGAATTCATGCCAAGCGGGAAAAGTGAGAGGAGGATAGAAGTCATTTCCTTGATTTTTACACTGAGAGACATTAAAAAATTACTTAAGCTAGGCCATTAGACACATTTAAAGAAAGTCCTAATGGTGTTCTGCCCTGAGAGTGGGGCCAAAGTCAGTGAGAACTATTCCTAACTACTGATCCTTTCACAACATAGAAGCTAATGGAATAGAAAAAAGCCAGAAAGAAATGAATTGGAGTGTGAACAGGATTATCTATTCAGAAATGCTTTGTGTATATCTTTGAGTTTTCTAAATTTTCTACAAGAAAATGGTAATTTTGAATGAGAGAAGACTAAAAAACATTATTTCATAAATACATGATGGAAAATAATTTTACTGAAATTACTCTCAATGAGTTCCTTCTATGCTAAGCATTTTTACTACTAAAATATGATTATACATATATGTACATGTTTTGAATTATTGTCTTGAAGTTTAATGTTGGGCAAAAGCAGCTAACTAGCCAAATACATAAAAATTAAACAATATTTTCAGTAGTAGATTTCAGCAAAGGAGGCAAATTGTGGCTTTTCCTCTCCAGTATCCCAGAGAAATAGAGAGGGTGGGGTAATTCTGAAAGGAGAAACAAGGATAAGAAGGGTTCCAGACTGTTCCAAGAGGGAAGAATTAGATATAGCATTGTTTCATTTTCCTATATACTCCATTGACCCTAAACGTGAGGCATTGAGATATAAGGACATATAACACACACACACACACATTAATTTTTTTAAATTATACCCTTCTACCCCCTAGAACTATCTCTTTTGCCTACCTCCTTTCCTCTTGAAAATTGGGGTGCTTCTGGGATCTGGAGAGTGGATGTGGCAAGGGTAAGAGAAGGGTAAAAGTAGCTTGGGCTAACCACTGGAAAAGAGAATAATCAGGGAGCAACAGAAGTAGATAATTGACTGCAGATATTTCCAGTCAGATTTGGTAAGGAGAAAATGTATGACATCTACAGGTTATTTAATATATAAAACATCTAGTGCCCATGGGCTGCATTGTTCTTATTCTCAGGCATCTAAATAAGAGTTTCAACCTTGCCTTTCTCACAGGTGACTCAGGTAACATGTTTAAGGATGGAAGTAATAGATATATTTCCATCTATTTATATTTCCATATATTTATCTGTGAGATTCCTAGTCCTTACCAATGTGTGATTTCATAATGTGGTCTTTTCCTTGCAGGGTATCCAGTATTTATGTTCACTCCAAGAGCTGAATTTATATTATAACAACATTCCTTCATTAGTGGAGGTGTCCCGCCTACAGCCTTTACCCTTCCTCAAAGAACTAGATTTGAGACTCAATCCTGTTGTCAGGAAAGATACAGATTATAGGCTCTTTGCTGTGTACACACTACAAACTCTGGAGAAACTGGGTGAGACCCTCCTCCCCTGTTCCTTGTCCCAGAATTTACATTAAACCAGCTCCCTCCTAACCTTTTGGGTGTTGGCCCAGAGTGTGCGCTGGCAAGATATATTTGTTTATTAGTCAATATTTATGTAATTCTTTTGGGTTGGCAGGATGTATGACGAGTCCTTTATTATTGAATGACAATCTGATTTTATCAGTTACTTCCAGCTTTAGTTTTCTTCAGTTGATGGTTTCACCACCACTTCCTCCCCAACAAAGAGTTTCCAGGTTGAGATTTATTTTTCCAGGTGCCCCAAATTTGCAACTGTATTAGCAATAGAAAATGAATACAACAACTCTTTGGGGTTTAATGTCAAGGAGCAATAAAATATTCCTTCAAATGAGCTACATTTCTTTATAATTTTATTGATGAGTATACATTTCTTATTGATACAAACTTGGATTTCACATGCCCCTAGGAAAGTTACTGTGGGGAAACTAATTTCTTTCAGAAATGGTTTAACTTTCAACATAATATTAGACCATTTGAATTGTTTGCTGCCTAAACTCTACTTTCCTGCAGGTGTAGTTACACTTATGTGGCAGTTGTTGCTATGGTATCCCTGCAGTCTCCCTGAGTTACTACTTGCTGCAGTGACAACATAATAGCATTATTTTGTGACCTGTCTCTAACAAAAGAATATGATACTGATCTTTAGTTTTTGCTCTGTGAATATGGTTTTCTGACCCAGTACTGTTTACTCCAAAAAAGAAATATGCTCAGACCATGGTTTTTGCCTCCAGATGACCGAGCTGTGCGAGAAAGTGAGAGAAAAGCTGCCAAGCTGCATTTTAGTCAGTTGGGCAACAGTGAAAATTTTCTTTTAGAGGTGGAAAAAAGGTAAGACAATTCTTTACCAAAAAAAAAAAAAAAAAAAGTTTAGGTCAGACATAGACAGTAGTAAATTCCAACTTAATGTCTTCATTTTCTAGCAGAAATCTTCACAAGGTATAAGAATCCTCAGATCAGAAATAAAAATATTTAACATATCGAGATTTATCTGGGATGAGAATCTGGCCCTCAGAGGGAACATTTCTGCTTTCTTGAACTATTGGGTCTGCTTTGGATTAATTGTTGATAATTCTCTAAAGCTGCTGTTCAAAGCTTAAAGATATGGATACTATGAGAAATCATCCCTGTAAATGCTTACCAACTCTTTCTTGGAGTTATAAATCAGTACATGGTCTTTTCCTATTGAATTAGAAGGTTTATATTACCATGGAGGTTAGTTTGTTAAAAGGTAAGGGAAACATTTATCTATAGAACCAAAAGTAAACAGACCTTGAAGCTCTAAAGTATCTGAAAGGTAGATTTTTCTACTTCTTGTTACTAAAACCTGATCAAAATAAGATAACCATATCTTCTACTCCAAAACTCACGTTCTTTATTTTTAAAAAGTAGCTTTATTATTTTTGGAAAACAGAAGTCCATTACAATTTACATAATACAGAAAAGTGCAATGAAAAAAGTCAAAATCACCCCATACTGTGCTACCAAGAGCTAACTACTAGTAATGTTTGATATATATCCTTCTAGACATCTGCGTACCTACCTATAGATACATGTACATGTGTCTGTTAGTATTGTTTTCTTTTTATTATTATTATTATTTTTATTTTTTTATTTTTATTTTTTGAGAGAGAAAGAGGCAGAGACATAGGCAGAGGGAGAAGCAGGCTCCATGCACCGGGAGCCTGACGTGGGACTCCATCCTGGGTCTCCAGGATTGCGCCCTGGGCCAAAGGCAGGCGCCAAACCGCTGCACCACCCAAGGGATCCCCCTCGTATTGTTTTCTGATAGTAAAAGTAATGCATACTTACGGAGATTTTGGAAAGTATAGAAAAACCAGAAGAAATAAATAAGCAACTCATAATTTCATTACCCAGAAACAAACATTAATTATAGTAAATATCCTCTTAGTTTTAGGTATATGTATGTGTATACAATATCTATATTATATAATAGATCTTTATACATTAATAATAAAATAATACATATATTTATAGTAATTTGCTTCCTATACATACCATTTTTAGTTTGATAAGATATGAACATGTCTCCACAACGTTAAATATTCTTTTTTTAAAAGATTTTATTTATTCATGAGGGACACAGAGAGAGGCAGAGAGAAAAGCAGAGTCATAGGCAGAGGGAGGAGAAGCAGTTTCCATATAAGGAGCCCAGTGTAAGACTTGATCCTGGGACTCCAGGATCACACCCTGAGCATAAGGCATATGTTCAACCACTGAGCCACCCAGGCATCCCAGAATTAAATATTCTCCAAAATGAGATTTTTTCTTTGTTTATTGCCTTTCCCCTCCGTAAGAGCTAGGACTTTGCTTGTTGTATTTATTGCGGTATTCCCTAGTGCCTAAAACAATGCCTGAGACATATAAGGCTCCAAGAAATAATTTGTTGAATGATGAATGAATGAAGTCAATGTCTGCTCTGTTGGCCTGAGATCTTTCCTTTGTCTCTCTCTGCTCTGATCCTTTATGTATTTTATAATGTAACCCTATATATATTTTTTTGTTCTCTATTTTTAAAATCAAGTTTAGGGCAGCCCCGGTGGCGCAGCAGTTTAGTGCCGCCTGCAGCCTGGGGTGTGATCCTGGAGACCTAGGATCGAGTCCCACATCGGGCTTCCTGCATGGAGCCTGCTTCTCCCTCTGCCTGTGTCTCTGCCTCTCTCTTCGCTCTCTCTGAATGAATAAATAAATAAATCTTTAAAAAAATTAAAATAAAATCAAGTTTATTGAGGTTTTTATATAGAGTAAAATTCACCCTGCTATAGAAAGAAATGGAATGTTCCTAAAAATTATTTGTTTATATATTTTGTGAACTAATTATTTTAATTCATTGAGGGTACCCTCTTTACTACAGAAATACAGAGATGAATTAATGTATAATTAAATACATAGTAAGGCAGATAATTAGCACCATCATATTTCTGTTTAATTACCATATGATTGCAAACCCAGAGGTAAAATGTTACTCAAGTGCCCAGTCCTAGCATTAATATCTTAAAAGCTCTTCAACATTGAGTAAAGATTTTTTTAAGTCTTTCTGAGTTCCTGTTTTCCCAACCTATAGATAATAGGGGAGCCTTTATGATTAAATGAAATGGTGCGTGTAAAGTGCCTGGCTCATCATCTGGCCTGTCTATATGTCCCAATCTGTACTTACTGTGCTTACATCTTACTATACTGTATCAATCAAGTGCAAACATTTGCCTTTTTGTCTTTTTTATTTTTTTAACTAATGGCTGTAGTTTCCCCCACTATAATTCTTGGCAGCAGAACCTTCCTTTCTGTGCTCTATGAATTTTTTAATTAAAAAAAATTATTATTCCCTTAATCATTTAGACCTAAGTTTATGTCAAGAAAACAGTCTTAAGTTCTAGGGCAGCCTGGATAGCTCGGCAGTTTAGTGTAGCCTTCAGCCCCGGGGTATGATCCTGAAGACCTGGGATCGAGTCCACATCAAGCTCCCTGCATAGAGCCTGCTTCTCCCTCTGCCTGTGTCTCTGCCCCTCTGTGTGTGTGTGTGTGTGTGTGTGTGTGTGTGTGTGTGTGTCTCATGAAAAAATATTTATTAAAAAAAAAACAGTCTAAGTTCTGAATTTTCTGGCTTTCATACTTTTTTTGGGGGGGGGCGGGGTTTTATTTAGAGAGCTAGCCCTTGCAAACGGGGGGTGGGAGGGGCAGAGGGAAAGGGAATCTCAAGCAGGCTCAGCGTAACACAGTCTTTTTTTTTTCTTTTCCGTAGCACAGAATCTTATGCAGAGCCCCATCCCACGACCCTGATGAGATCATGACCTGAATTGAAATCAAGAGTTGGATGCTCAACCAGCTGAGCCCTGACTTTCATACTTTATTTTTTTTATTCATGAAAGACACAGAGAGAGAGGCAGAGACACAGGCAGAGGGAGAAGCAGGCTCCATGCAGGGAGCTTGAACGTGGGACTCGATCCCGGGTCTCCAGGATCATATCCCGGGCTGAAGGCAACGCCAAACCGCTGGGCCATCAGGGCTGCCCGACTTTCATACCTTAAAAGCTGAACTAGGGGGATCCCTTGGTGGTTCAGCGGTTTGGCACCTGCCTTCGGCCCATGGTGTGATCCTGGCGTGCCGGGATCGGGGCCCACGTCGGGCTCCCTGCATGGAGCCTGTTTCTCCCTCTGCTTGTGTCTCTGCCTCTCTCTCTCTCTTTCTCTCTGTCTCTCAAGAATAAATAAGTAAAATCTTTAAAAAAAAATAAATAAAAGCTGAACTATAGTGTTCTCCTCTCTCACTATTCCCAGTAATATTATGGTTTTGAAAAATGGGCTTAACTGAAATATTTGTGAACATTTCTAGAACATTTAAAAGAAATCTGATTACCACGAGTTAATGTTTTCCAAATGCATTTACTGAGTGATCTCAGAAACCTTTCCAGCTTTTTTTTTTTTTTTGAGTTTTAAATAAATTATTCTTTGTGGCAGCTCTAGGGAGAAGACAATGAAAAACTGTGTGACAGACGAGAGCTCTACATCAAAAATCAATGCCAATGTTGATAACAGAATTGAAACTGGTAAGTTTTCTCTCTTTGATCACAAAATGCTTAAAACATTAGTTATTTCAGCTTTTGTGGCCAACCCTGGGTAGGACAAAGACAATATAGTTGAGAAGTAATCAACTTGAAGAAGCACAAGATTTACTGACTGTGTTTTTCCTCCTTCCTCTCACTACCAGAAAAAGCCCTATTTATTGAGTAGGCCTAAGCCAGAACCCATCAAGTACAAGCTGTACTCAGAATTCAATTTCATTTACATCCATTTACATCATTTAGTACATTCTGAAAATTGCATTGCCAGTCCCTATGGCCCCTGAGCATTGCTAGGGTGATTGATTAATTAGCCAGAGACTCATGATTCATCTGCATCAGTGCAGCTCAGACCCTGGGCCTTCTGTGTTTCTCCACCTTGAACCTTTGCAGCTGCAGAATCTCTTGTGTTTGTGCTATATTCCTGGTGAGTGTTGCCTATAAGCACTGTTGGTAACCTAATAGGATTAAAGTGGTTATGTCACATTAATGATCATGACACAGGCAACTAGATAGCTTTCCATAAAAGAAATGACATGCAGTGGACCCTTATGGATTAACCTGGCACTCATCAGATGACCTTTTAGGTGAGAAAACTTTATTCTGTAGAGGCCTTTGTCCCTTTGAAGGATATACCAAATTATTTATAATCTCTAAAAATTAATCCCTGAAAAAAATTAATCCCTAAAATCCCAGCAATTACTTTTAAAGATGGGCTGTGTAGCTTAGACATTAAGAATTTCCAGTTTATATCATATTTTGTTTTCCTTACTACTTATCTATCCATGTGGACATTTATTGATAAGTCAGTTTCACATGATTTCATGGTAAAATAAGCCATTGTGAAGTATGATTTTTATTATTCTTTCTTGGAAATCTCAGTGCACATACATTATGGAGCATGGATTGCTTTATTTCATTTTAAATAGCATTTTTCATATTTAAAATTTGATGAAATTCTGAGGCACCCAGTTAGCTCAGTCAGTTAAGTGTCTGACTCTTGATTTCAGCTCAGGTTGTGGTCTCAGGGTTGTGGGACTGAGCCCCATATCAGGCTCTGTGCTCAGTGAGGAGTCTGCATGAGATTCTCTGTCTCCCTTAGCCCCTACCCCTGCTCACACAATAAATAAATAAAATATTTTAAAAATAAATAAAAATACAGTGGGAAGTCTACTTAGGATTCTCCCTTTGCCCATGTCCTCCCTGCTTGTGCTTGCTCTCTAAAATGAATAAATACATATTTTAAATAGATAAAATTTGATGCTATTCTATTTTTTAAGATTTTATTTATTTGAGAGAGAGAGAGCACGCACACATGGTGAGAGGGACAGAAGGGAGGGAGAAGGAAAGAGAACCTTAAGCTGACACCTTGCTGAACCTGAAGCCCATCATGGGGCTCAATCTCATGACCCTGAGATCATGATCTGAACTAAAACCAAAAGTCAGCACTTAATCTACTAAGCCACCCAGATGCCCCTGATGAAATTCTGTTGTGATAATTTTGGAAAATACTAAAAAGCATGAAGAACAGCATTTTAATCACTCATCAGCCTGTACCCTAGAGACAATCCTAATTAATAATTTGGTATACAGCCTTCCTGTATTTTATCTAGGTAAAAACATTCATATATCCATTTCCAGAATCATGAAGATATAATGAAGTATAATTTGACTGCCTCTTTTTAGACAAGCTGAATTAAACTTCATTTATGTCATATTACATCATTAGCACACATAAAAATTCCCTCCATGAATTGTCTTAAAGTGCATAGTTTTAGGGCATCTGGGTAATTCAGTTAAGCGTGTGGGACTCCTGGTTTTGGCTCAGATCATGATCTTATGGGGCATCAGGCTCTGTTCTCAGCAGGGACCTGCTAAAAGATTCTCTGCCCCTGCCTGTCCTCACACTCCTGAGCCCACTCTGTCTCTCAAATCAATCAATCAGTCAATCAATCTTTTTTTTTAAGATTTTATTTATTTATTTATTCATGAAAGACAGAGAGAGAGGCAGAGACACAGGCAGAGGGAGAAGCAGGCTCCATGCAGGAAGCCCGATGTGGGACCTGATCCCGGGACTCCAGGATCACGCCCCGGGCCAAAGGCAGGTGCTAAACCGCTGAGCCACCCAGGGTTCCAATCTTTTTTTTTTTTAAGGTGTATATTCTCTACTGAGAACAATTAGCTTTACTAGACACAGGGCATTTTAAAGGTTCTTGAAAGCTCCAGCTGTTGCCTGGATTTTTTTTTTAATATAAAATTGATCTTGCTACTTTGAAACGTTAAAGAGCTTTGCTTTCCACTGAAAATTATGTTTGTGCTAGACCCCTGGGAAGTGTTGCCTATAAGCACTGTTGGTAATCCAATATGACTAAAGTGGTTATGCCATGTTCAAATGGTTGTGCTACAGGCTAGGAGAAAGCTTTTTGGAGAACAATTCCCACTAGCTCAGTTGTTCCAAACAGTGCTTTCCAACCAGTCATTTACAATGATACCTATTAGCATGGCTACTATTAAAAAAACAGAAAATAACACATGTTGGCAAGGATGTGGAAAAATTGGAACTACTGGTCCCACTGTTTGCTGAGAATATAAAATGGTACAGATACTATGGACAACAGTATGGCAGTTTCTGAAAAAAATAAAAATAAAATTACCCTGTAAAGCAGTAATTCCACTTGGGCCTATCCTCAAAGAAGTGAAAGCAGGGTCTTAAAGAGGTGTTTGTATACCTATGTTCATAGCAGCATTATTCACAGTAGCTAAAACATGGAAGCAATCCAAGTGTCCATGAACAGATGAATGGATAAGGAATGTGCGATATATACAAACAATGGAATATTATTCACTTTTTTTGTTTTTTTATTTATGATAGTCATACAGAGAGAGAGAGAGAGGCAGAGACATAGGCAGAGGGAGAAGCAGGCTCCATGCACCGGGAGCCTGACGTGGGATTCGATCCCGGGTCTCCAGGATCGCGCCCCGGGCCAAAGGCAGGCGCCAAACCGCTGCGCCACCCAGGGATCCCTATTATTCACTATTTAAAAAGAAGAGGGCAGCCGGGGTGGCTCAGCGGCTTAGCGCCACCTTCAGCCCAGGGTGTGATCCTGGAGACCAGGGATCGAGTCCCATGTCAGGCTTCCTGCATGGAGCCTGCTTCTCCCTCTGCCTGTGTCTCTGCCTATCTGTTTCTCGAATAAATAAATAAAATCTATTAAAAAAAAGAAGAAGAAGAAGGGATCCCTGGGTGGCTCAGTGATTTGGCGCCTGCCTTTGGCCCAGGGCGCGATCCTGGGGACCCGGGATTGAATCCCACGTCGCGCTCCGGGTGCATGGAGCCTGCTTCTCCCTCTGCCTGTGTCTCTGCCTCTCTCTCTCTGTGTGTGTGACTATCATAAATAAATTTTTAAAAACTTAAAAAAAAAAAAAAGAAGAGAATTCTGACATATGCTACAACATTAGTGAAACTTAAGGATATTATGCTAAACAAAATTAGCCAGTCACAAAAAGATAAACACTGAATGATTCCACCTATACGAGGTACTTAAAGCAGTCAAAACCATAGAGACAGAAAATAGAATGGTGGTTGCCAGCGGCTGCAGGGAGGAGGAAGTAAGGCATTAGCATTTAATGGATATAGTGTCAGTTTTATAAGATGAAAAGAGTTCCAGAGATGATGGTGATGATGGTTGCACAACATTATGAATGCATTTAATACTGCTGAACTGTACACTTAAAATGGTTAAGTTAATAAATTTTGTGTTATGTGTATTTTGCCACAATAAAAATAATTGAGGAAAAAAAACCCCAAATCTATGGAGTTAGTAAATATATCAGTGGTTTCCAGGGGCTAGAGGGGAGAAGGGATGACTAGGTAAGGGTCCCCCTTCATTCTTTTGCGTGAGGGGTGGGACATGTGTAGCTGCTACTGATACTGCCAAGAGCTGAAATTGACTGAAGTTAACTTCAATTTAGCTTCCAGGTCTCCCCCCCCCCCGCACCCCGGGAAATGCGAGCCATTCAATAGACTCCAGAATTCCAAAATAGTTACATTAGACAGATTCTGCGGATATAATTGTTTGCCTAGGTGGAAGACAGATACAGGGTGCTTCTTACTCTGCCATCTTCCCCTGTCTCCATAGTTTTACTTTTTCCAGGATGGTGTATAGTTGTAATTATTAAATATATAGCCTTTTAGATTGTCTTCTTTACTTAGTAATATCCCTTTAAGATTCCTTTATGTCTTTTCATGACTTGATAGCTCCTTTGTTTCTAGTGCTGAATAATATTCTGTTGTCTGGGTGTACCACAGTTTATTTATCCATTCACCTACTGAAGGATATCTTGGTTGCTTCTAAGTTTTGCAATTTTGAAAAAAGCTGCTATAAACATCCATGTGCAGTGTGTGTAGACATACGTTTTCAACTCCTTCAGGCAAATACCAAGTGTTTAATTTTGTAAGAAACTGCCAAACTGTCACCCAATACAATCTGCTTTTTAAAATATCTTTTTATATACTGAGCTCCTTAAGTTGAAATCGCTCAAACTGGATTCATATTCTCAGAATTTGTGAGAATAATGAGTTTGAGAAACACTGATGTAGATGGGCACATGTTATAGAAGCTCGGACTGTGCTAAAAGCATATGTGAAAAGGTTTTGTGGCAGATGTGGAAACAAAGTCCTTAACTGTTAAAGACAGGGGAGCCCTGGGATAGCCTGGGAGGTTAGTGAGATTGGTTTGAATATCTGTGTGAAAGGATCAATGAGTATAGCAGGTCATAGACAGTTGAGTAATCAGGTGGTTTGGATAGAAGGTTTATGTTGAGTAGAATGTCAGATTACCGGAGAACAAAAGATGATTTACATGCATATAGCACATATAAACTCTGAGTTGAAGGGGGTCATAACTCTTTTTAGCCAATTCGTTTTACCTTTTAATAGAATTACACCTAAAATACATAGATCTAATTGGTATCTTATTTTAAAACAGCAAAGGGGGGCAGGCATCTGGCCGGCTCATTGGGTAGAACATGTGACTCTTGGTCTCAGGATTGTGAGTTCAAGCCACACATTGGGTATAGAGATTACTTAAAATATTTTTTAAAATAAAATAACAAAGAAAAATTCATCACAATCACCCTTGTACAGGAATGAAAGCATTATCTACAATAGCCCCAAAGTCTATCAGCTGATGAATGGATAAACAAAATATGATATATCTATATAAGGCACATTACTCAGCCATAAGAAAAGAATGAAGTACTGATACATCTACAATATATATCTTGAAAACATCATGCTAAGTAATAGGAGCTAGACACAAAAAGCCAAATATCATATTATTCCATTTATATGAAATGTTCGGAATAGGAAAATCCATACAGAAAGTATATTGAGGGATCCCTGGGTGACGCAGTGGTTTAGCGCCTGCCTTTGGCCCAGGGCGTGATCCTGGAGACCCGGGATCAAAATCCCACGTTGGGCTCCCGGTGCATGGAGCCTGCTTCTCCCTCTGCCTATGTCTCTGCCTCTCTCTCTCTCTCTCTGTGTGACTATCATAAATAAATAAAAATTTTAAAAAAAGAAAGTATATTGATGGTTGCCAGGTGCTGGCAGGGAAGAGAGAATTGAAAGT
Organism: Vulpes lagopus; assembly: GCF_018345385.1. NCBI lineage: Eukaryota > Metazoa > Chordata > Mammalia > Carnivora > Canidae > Vulpes > Vulpes lagopus. Next base: position 108,870,189 of record NC_054833.1, on the reverse strand, counting down.
GACAGCTAATTGAGTTTCTTTTCAGATAAAATAGATGGTGGTGATGGTTGACAACTTTGTGAATGTACTGAAAACCACTGAATTGTACACAGTAAAAGGGTTAATTGTATGGTATATGAATAAAGTTAAAGATTCCTCCCCCCCTCCAAAAAATGATTCTATAGCCCTTGGTAATTGATTGAAGTTTGAGATGAGTAAGAGTCAAAGAACTTGTTTCTGTCTTGAGGGATTGGTTGAATAGTAATGCCAGTGCTGAGATGTAGTTTTGAGTGGAAGGTGGGGAGCCTCAGTAGAAGTAGGCCTGGATGTGAAGATAATGAGTTTGGTTTAGAAAAAACTGATGTTTTTCTTGTCTAGGACAGGGGCACTCCTTGGAGGCAGTTCAAGAAACTTAGGTGTGGACATCAAAAGAGAGATCAGACTTAAGATTTAGATTTTGGGTCATCCAGATTTAGGTGATAAAGAGAAGGTATGATAGCATTCAGCAAAGAATATGGACATTGGGGAATTTGAAAGAACCTGTGAATCTCCAAAAGAATATAAGTACAGTAGAAGGAAAACCAAGATGGAGCAGGGTCTTGGACATCTGGGAAGTCTAAGTATTGTTCTGTAGGATTAAGGTAAGAGAAGGCCTGTACCCAAAATTGCAGCTTACTTACCATTCTCATATTCTACTAAGAATCAGGGTAAGACCAGTAATTTCTGCTTTACTTTGCTTTGTTTTGTTCTCTTCTGTGTTACTAGTGCAATAGGGGCCAGAGAACATAAACTTTGAAGGCTTAAAAGTAGTTGCGTCAAATACAATGGTAGAAGAGCATTTTATATTGAAGTAATAGGAAATTCCAGTCCCAGAAGGCAACTCAGAAATAGGAAGCATTTTAGAACCCCAAAAGGAATGAGGAGCTGGATTTTCAAAAAGCTGGCTTTATTCACTGCATATTCTCAGTTTCCCTGGCTTACAGGAGCTTTCTGTTGCCAGAGCCTACAGATGAGAACTAGCAGAAGAGCACATTGTTTGACTAAGGCCCAGGTTTTTGAAACTATCTTAATTCTTACATAATCCTGTTAGGAGAAAAAACTTTCCTAAACAGGAAACTCTTATTTTCATCCAAGTTCCCCCCAAGACTCCAGATCCCAGAACTCTATGATTAACAAGTTGATCAAGAACTGATCGAGAATGTACTGGGTGCCTGGGCAGCTCAATCAGTTGAGCAACTGACTCTTGGTTTCAGCTCAGGTCATGACCTCAAGTTCCTGAGATGGAGTCCCATGTTGGGCTCTAAGCTCAGTGCAGAGTCTGCTTGAGATTCTCCCTCCCTTTATCCCTCCCCCTGGTCACACGTGCGCTCTCTCTCTTTCTCAAATAAATAAATCTTAAAAAAATATATGTACTAAAACTTCTGTACAAGTGTTCCAATCTAATAAAAATCCCAACTGGCTCTCTTTGATAATAGTTTCTAGGATGGCCAGGACGAGGATATAGTTTTGTTTATCTGTTTGTTTTAAAGATTTTATTTTTAATTAATCTCTACCCAGTGTGAGGCTTGAAATTACAACCCCAAGATCAAGAGTTGCGTGCTCCACTGACTAAGCCAGCCAGGCACTTCCAATTACCTTGTTTTAACCTTACCTCAACCCTAAGAGATAGGCGGTTTAGGTCTTATCATCACTGTTTTATAACGGAAAAATCAGAGAGATTAAGCAGTTTGCCTGAGTTCACATGGTTTCCAACTGGTAGCACCAGAACTAGCTCTCAATCTTGTGACTTCCCTTCCAGTATCTTTCCATAGACATGTTGCTGTGGAAGTCTGGTCAGTGCTTCATTGTGTGCCTTTTCTTTTAACACAGACTCAAACAAAGGACTTTTTATTCCCTTCCCTAACCGGGAAATAAAGGATTCCCTAACAAGTACTTCTGCAACCCAGGACAATGCTATACCAGATCAGAAATTAGACACTTTCCCACTGGGAACACAGGTAATGTATTCACTTTCCTGTTGACTAGTCAATGATTACTACTAACAATTCATTGGACTTTCAATTATTTATGAGATCTAGGAGGACTTGTTTGATGAACACATTTTAGACCCTTTAAAAGGAAAGAAGAACAGACAGGATGCAGAGGATCTTCTCCATTAGTTGCAATCTCCCTTTTCCCTCTCCCCTACTATCCCATTATTGAAAGTAGCATATTTATACATACAACTTTAGCACATTTTATGCCACATGTTTTGGCTCTCAAACAGGAATACAACAGTTAGAGGTTTTGGCTGGTTTTAAAATTTCTTCTCTCTACCAAATGTCTCCATCCCTTGTTACATGACTTCTTACATTTTCTACCTCTGACTTTTTCTTTAATCTATCTATCTATCTATCTATCTATCTATCTATCTATCTATCTATTTAAGAGAGAAAGAGAAAGAATGAATGGGAGAAGAGAGTGAGGGGAAGCAGACTCCCTGCAGAGCATGGAGCTCCATGCAGGACCCGATATGACCTAAGCCAAAACCAAGAGCCAGATGCTCAACCAACTGAGCCACCCAAGCGCCCCTAACTCTTACTTTTAATTACTGAATCTTAACATCTCAAGGGTGGCTTTCCCAAAGCTGTCTCTCCATTGGAACATAAAAGGAGAAAAGTTAAGGGGTAAAGATGGCATAGAAGTTGTGGGGAGGTAGGGATTGTGTAAAATGAGGCAAAAATTAAGACTAAATTTTTGGTGAAAAAAATTGGTGGGAGGGGGATACAACCATTATATAAGACTCATTTGTATGAGTGAATATGATGTAGGAAAGAGAATTGACTGCTTTAACTTCTCCTTTTGTATGCATTTTCTTTGATAAATTATGAGCAATGAAATTGCTTAAAATAGCCAAAAGAAGGGAAAAAAGAAGTGAGAGCTTTGATTAATCCACATTTGGATAATCAACATTGTACTAGTAAAAAGTATGGGTTTTTTCAGTTTGAGTTTGTAATACCTTCAACTTTTAAAAAGACAGATTAGCATTTAGTTGGTTCCTTTGTTTTTGAAGATTCTCTTTAGGTAACTTAGAACTAGCTCAATTACCATTTTAAACTATCTTAGTATTTGTTTTAAAGGAAATGTCTAGTAAGGTCACATATGGATGTCTAGTAACTCTCTTTTCCCAAACATTCAAACTTTTTTTGTTGCAGGAAGTGGCAAGAAGGGAGATCCCAAGTGACAATCACCAGGAAGATGGTAAATATTTTGTTCAGGGAGTATTTTTCTCCACATTAATTAAAGAAACCTAGATGCGATGAGATTTGGGAGAAGATGTCTCAGCCCTGGGGCTCTACATAGTCAACGAACTCTTTCTGCTTTAGTTGGGGGCTGCCCTGGATGCTTGATCTGTGAGGCCTTTCTGGTTGAAGAGTGGATATTCTGACTTCATTTGTTCTTGACTTTTTGTACTGGCTGGCTACTCCTTGTTTCTTTTTCTTACCTTTCTTGCCGTCTTTTGAATTTATTATGTTTTTATTCATCCATTTTTTCTCTCTACTGGTTTATTTATAAGTTATACACCATTTCAATACTTTTATTATTATTCCCCAAACTACAATATGTGCTCTTAATTTATATAATTACAAATTAATCAATACTTTAACTCTCCTCTTAGAAAATTTTAAGACCTTAAAGTACTTTACTCCTTTTAGTCTCTCCCAATTTATATATTATTATTATTATTATGGATTTTAATTCTCTATATTTTTTAACCTACATGAAATTGTTTTTGTACAGTGTTCATCTATTTATCTTTATTGGGCAGCCTGGGTGGCTCAGTGGTTTGGCGCCGCCTTCGGCCCAGGGCGTGATCCTGGAGACGGGACCGAGTCCTGCGTCGGGCTCCCTGCATGAGCCTGCTTCTCCCTCTGCCTGTGTCTCTGCCTCTCTCTCTCTCTGTGTCTCTCATGAATAAATAAATAAAATCTTAAAAAAATTATCCTTATTAAACAAAGTATTTACCACTTTGTTCTTTTTTTCATCCTAGATTTCCCTTCCAAGATCTAGCTAGCTTATAGTGTGTCTTTTAGAATTTAATTTACCTAGCTTATAGTGTGTCTTTTAGAATTTAATTTAGTGTGGGTTTGCTCTGTTGAATTCTTTCAGTTTTTGTTTGTGTGAAAATGTCTCTATTCCACCGTTACTCTTTTTTTTTTAAGATTGATTGATTGATTGATTAATTGATTTATGATAGTCATAGAGAGAGAGAGAGAGAGGCAGAGACACAGGAGGAGGGAGAAGCAGGCCCCATGCTGGAGCCCAACGTGGGACTCAATCCCGGGACTCCAGGACTGCGCCCTGGGCCAAAGGCAGGCGCTAAACCGCTGAGCCACCCAGGGATCCCCCCACCATTATTCTTAAAGAGTATTTTGGCCAGGTATAAATTTCTAGGTTGGCAGTTATTTCCTTTAGAACACTGAAGGTATTCCACTGTATTCTTTTGTTTTTGCTTTTGAGAAGTCAGCTGGATGTCTGTTACTCCTGCAAAGACAATCTTTATTTTTTATTCTGACTGCTTTTAAGATTTTCCAATTGTCTTTGGTTTTCTTCAGTTTCAATATGATATGTGGATTTCTTTTTATTTATCCTGCTTGGCATTTATTACACTGAAATCTGTAAATTGTGTCTCATTAATTCTGGGAAGTACTTCAAATATTATTTGTGTCCCATTCTTCCTCTCTGTCCTTCTGGGACTCTTGATTAAATAAAAATATGGTAGAGATTTTTACTTTGTCTTCTTTCTCTTTGTCTCTTATTCTTTTATATTTTTCATATTTCTTTTTTGGGGGTCTGTTCTGCATTCTGTATAATTCCTTCTGACCCATGTTTCAGTTCACTAATATTTTCTTCAGCTGTGTCTAATCTGTTGTTAAGTTTGTCTGCTGAATTCTTAATTTCACTAGTCTTATTTCTCAGTTCTATAAGTTTTATTTTTTTAAGTCTTCTGGGTCAATTTTAATAAAAAGTTTCCAGCTTGTTTTATATTTCTTTAAACATAGTAAATGGGGCAACCCTGGTGGGGCAGCAGTTTAGCGCTGCCTGCAGCCCGGGGTGTGATCCTGGAGACCTGGGATCGAGTCCTGCATCAGGCTCCCTGCATGGAGCCTGCTTCTCCCTCTGCCTGTGTCTCTGCCTCTCTCTTTGTGTCTCTATGAATAAATAAATAAAATCTTTTTAAAAATAAATAAATAAATAAAATAAACATAGTAAACATAGATGTTGCATAGGCTGTATCTGTTAATTCCAATATCTGAAATTTATTGTCTAATTTTTTTCTACTCATACTTATTTATGTTGTCTCATTTCCTTTTTTGTTCCTTTGCTTTAGATACTTGCTATGTATTTGAAAAACCACTTATAGGAATTATTTAAAGTCTTACATAAAATAATTTTTTCCAGATCATATTTTCATTTGTTTCTACCAGGTACCTGGGACACTATCATTCTGGGATCACTTTAAGCTCAAAGTTTAGGATTCCCCAGATCCACTCAGATGATGCAAACCTGGATTACCAGTCCATACAACGGCTGGCTTATTTCCAGTTTACCTTTACTCTGAAGGTTGCATTCTGCTCGGGGATTCCATCTTAAAGTGTATGTGGAGGGGTGGGGGTAGGGATGGTTTTTTATAGTCCTCACTTTGCATAGTTGCTAAACTTGAACTTCTGTCCCTATTACCCCAAAATTCCTAAAAGTAAAAGTGACTTTCACTGCTAGACTTACCTATGTGAGTCCTTGCTGTTTCCTAGATTTTGGCCTAGAAATTCCTCACTAGCTAACAAGTTCTTTGATGCTTTTAAGAACTTGTATCATCCCACTTTTTTAATGTCTTCAATAGGAGACACACTCTGAATTACCTAATTTCAGCATCTGTTATTAAATTCTTTTTGTTACATAAAAAAGTTGTTCTGCATCATTTTCTCCATTGTATAGGCTGGCCCTGGGTAAAATGTTGATATTCTATAGGTCCTATAGAGATAAAAAGTGCCTGATTCTACTTTTTTTAAGGTAAAGTGACTAAGTCAGGTATAGTATTTTTTGCTTTCTAAGGAAGACCTTTAAGCACGTGAAACTCTGAAAATTCCAAAGAGCACTAAGACTAAAATTTCTCCTTACTCCACTCTGACACTCTTTAGAGATGACAGATAGCTGTTGGAAAGAAATGCTTTATAGCTCATTAGGGATTTTCATAGATTTTGGATTCCCTGCCATTTAATTGGCTTAGGATATCCATTTCCAGTGTTTGAACTTAGAGCCTCTGAGTAGAGTTTGGGAGTAGGGGTGGGCCTAGCTTTATTGTGAGGAGTCTATGAAATTATAGACCTGCCAACTATTGTCTATGGACTGAAGACATAACATCACAACTACTGTCATATGGAGTACACCAAAATTTCTATATGAAAACAACATCTAGAAAACTCTGCTACTACAGTTTTAGGAGGAAATTCCTAGGGGATTATGTTGACATGAAATTTATTTCCAGAATGTTAGAGATTCTTTGTTTACACAGTGTCCAATATGTTTTACTGTTCCATGTAAAAGTCCTTTTATCATTTTATGCTACTGTTTATCAAAATTATAAACCATCTCTTCCTGAGAACTTTTTCTGATAGACAGTGGTATGCCCAGTGAACTGAGGTACCCTAACTGAGCCAAGAATTCTCATTGTATTTTGTGTTTTCTTTTTCCCTCGGTGGTGGTTAGAATTCAGACGCTACTCTCCTCATCAGTCCACAGTCCGATCCCCAGAGAAGATGACTAGAGAAGGGTACCGACTGTCTTTTTTGGACAATAAGTCTTCAGGTTCTTCTCCAGAAAAGGACTTGATACTAAAACCCGATACTTATCAGCTTACCCATGATGTCTCATTGGGTAAACGTCTGGATGTGGGTGATTCTAGCCAGATCCATCCCTATCAGTTACCTTCAGATGTTGGTCTAGAAAATTATGATAGTCATTATTCTCAAAATCTATGCCTGCACGGAAGTCTTGGTAAAAGGCCTCAGAGAAGCAAGAATTACAGAGAATATAGCATAAAGCCTTCAAATGACACGAAGGCCACCACATCCCATTCCTGTGGAGACTTACTGACTTCTCTGTCAAATCCTGACTCCAGCACTGGAAGGCTTTTGAAGCTTAGTTCAGGTAATAGCTTCTTGTCAGTTTATAGGCCTTTTTCTAGTCATGAAGATAGAGGTATAACTGGAAATTTTGGAATTAACATTTCTTAAATTGCATTAGTGATTCTTAAATTTTATTTTGGGGCATCAGTAGCCAATGAAACCTCCACAAATCTTCAGGACATGAGTTTAACATGATAGATATATTGAAGAAAATTTGTGGAAATGTGAGCTTCGTAACTATATGCTGTTGTAGCTAACTAGCATGCCAGGACATATTTCTAGTACCATCTAGTCTTCTCTGATCACAGTCACTTCTATTCTGAGTTATTTTTTCCAAAAAAGCTAGTTTCTATGTAAATGATAGAGACTATGCTTCAGTTATTTATTAATTTATTCAACAGAATTTATTGGATACCTACTATCTGCCAGATGCTGCTCTGCAGATAAAGTAACAAACAAAACTAAAGTTCCATTTATCTTTTACACAATAAAAAATTCCCAATTTTCATCCATTCTAAAGGGGTAAGACAGGGGATCTCTGGGTGGCTCAGCAGTTTAGCGCCTGCCTTGGGCCCAGGGCGTGATCCTGGGGTCCCGGGATCGAGTCCCATATCGGGCTCCCTGCATGGAGCCTGCTTCTCCCTCTGCCTATGTCTCTGCTTCTCTCTCTCTCTCTCTCTGTCTCTCATGAATAAATAAATAAAATCTTTTAAAAAATAAAGGGGTAAGACATGATAAACAAGTTAGCATATAAATATGTGTCAAGTTATGATAAGTACTGTGAAGAAAAATAATGTAAGGGTATAGAGAATAATGAGGAAGTGATGTTTTAGAATGATCAGGGAAAGCTTCTCTGATGATATATAGTATTTGGCAGTGCATTAGCAAGTAGCTTTAAGAGATGCATGGTTAATAAAAGACATATTGAGGTAAGTTCAAGAAAGAATTGAGAAGAAGCAATAGAGTCATAGAATATATACAATCTTTCAAGGAGGTTTGCAGTGAAGGGAAGTAGAGAAAGAGAACTGTAGATGGAGAGGTGATGGGATCAAGGAAATTGTGATGGAAATGATCCAGTAGAGGGATCTAGCGCCAATGATGTAGGAGAGAAAAGGAACAATCACAAGGAAAAAAAAATCCTTGGGTAATCAAGAGGTTAGAATCCTGTCCACCAGTGGAGAAGTTGGCCTTAGAAGCACAGATAGTTCATCTTTTATTTAAAAAGGAAGGCAGAGGGATCCCTGGGTGGCGCAGTGGTTTAGCGCCTGCCTTTGGCCCAGGGCGCGATCCTGGAGACCCAGGATCGAATCCCACATCGGGCTCCCGGTGCATGGAGCCTGCTTCTCTCTCTGCCTGTGTCTCTGCCTCTCTCTCTCTCTCTCTCTCTCTCTCTCTCTCTCACTGTGTGCCTATCATAAATAAATAAAATTTAAAAAAAAAAAAGGAAGGCAGAGAATTTATAAATACAAAAACAGGTGAGTTGGTAGATTTGGTGGCAAGATCATGTAGATGTTTTATTTGATTGCATCTGTTTTTCTTAGAAAAATAGAGTGGTCAGCACCTGAGAATGAGAAGGAGCAGGTGTTGGAAGTTTGAAGAGAAGAGAGATGTCAAATGGTCATCTCAGAGAACAAAACAGTAAATCGACTAGTGTATTAGTTATAACTGGGCAATACAGGGCCCAATTAAGATAGTGGCCATGAGTTTAAAGACAGAAAAGATGCATGTTCTCCAGCCACTTCCTACTGCTCTCATGCAGGCTTGGAGTCCGTAGACAGTTGGATTTAGACAGTTATGATTTTGTCAGGTGGAGTGGGGGAAGGGAAAGGATCCAGAGAATTGAGGGTGTATAGTAAGAAGAGGTTGTTATGACTAGGTGGGGTAAGGTTGGTAGTGAGACATGAGAGGGTTGAAAGGCAGGGTCATCTCCCAGCCTGTTTCCTTCACAGATCTGTATGCCACAACCCATTTCAACAGTGACCCTGCTCTACTGGTCAATGCAGAACAACAATTATCTACCAGTGTCAGTGATTTGACTCCAGCACATGGTTCTTTCCCAAACAACCCTGCCCTGGGAGACTCTCTACGGACACTGCTGTTGCCTACTGGGACCTCAGAACATAGAGAGAATTTGACCAAGAGATCATTAAGTCCATCGAGGAGAGGATTCAAACGGAAGGACAATATACTTGCTGCCCTGAATCCAAAGATTGGTTTCAGAGATACTACAGGGAGCGAGGCAAGTACTGGTTTGTTTGTGCTTGTGCAAAAAACACATCAGATCCAAGACCACAGTGGGGTTTTGTTGGGGATGGCAGTGATTCTGACCAAGGGTACTACAAATTCAAAGGGATTTTTAGAGGCCAGTGGTTAATATGGCCAGGCCAAAGCCTGTGACTCTTCTGCCCTTGGGAAAGACTTTCCCTTTCTGCTGCATTTTCTCATTTCTGTCACATTGAGAACATTCCCTAATCTACTTCCAGAGCATAAATATTGTGGGGACATATGTTGATAATAAGAAGTGGCAGACAAAGTTTACCACAGTAGGAAATGCAGAAGTTGCCAGGGGCTGTGGATTGGCTGAAGAGTGAACTCTGTAGCGCTGATGTTTATAATCTTAAAATTATTCAGTTTTTTTTTAAATTCAGTCAGTCATGAATGAACATATATATATAAATGAATAAAAAAATTGTGAATTTTAATGGACAGGTCTACCTATACATCTTTCTATATAAGATTCTTTCTAAATAAAAAGTAACTTTAGTATTGGGTCCAACAAGGAAGCCCAGGTGGCTTAGTGGTTTAGCGCCACCTTCACCCCAGGGCGTGATCCTGTAGACCCCGGATCAAGTCCCACATCGGGCTCCCTGTGTGGAGCCTGTTTCTCCCTCTGCCTGTGTCTCTGCTTCTCTCTCTCTGTGTGTCTCTCATGAATAAATAAAATCTTATAAAAAAAAAAAAAAAAGAAACTTTGAAAAAAAAAAGTACTGGGTCCAACAATAACATTTAACCTATAACATTTAAAATGTTATGGGGGTTGGGGCAAGCCCGGTTGGCTCAGCAGTTTAGTGCTGCCTTTGGCCCAGGGTGTGATTCTAGAGACCCAGGATCGAGTCCCGCATTGGGCTCCCTGCATGGAGCCTGCTTTTCCCTCTGCCTGCATCTCTGCCTCTCTCTCTCTCTCTCTCTCTCTCTGTCGCTCATGAATAAATAAATAAAATCTTTAAAAAATAAAAATAAAATATTATAGGGGGAGCAGCCTGGGTGGCGGTTTAGGGCCACCTTCAGTCCAGGGCGTTATCCTGAGAACCAGGGATCGAGTCCCACATCAGGCTCCCTGCATGGAGCCTGCTTCCCTCTCTGCTTGTGTCTCTGCCATTCTCTCTCTCTCCCTCTCTCCCCGCCTCCGTCTCTCCCTCCCCCCATCTGTCTCTCATGAATAAATAAATAAAATAAATTTTTAAAAATAAAATAAAATGTTATAGGGGCACTTGGGTGGCTCAGTCAGTTAAGCGTCTACCTATAGGTCAGGTCATGATCCTGGGGTCCTGGGATTGAGTTCCATGTCTGGCTCCTGCTCAGTGGGGAGTCTGCTTCTCCCTCTCCCTCTGACCCTGCCCTCTGCCCATGTTCTCTGTCTCTCAAATAAGTAAATAAAATCTTTAAAAAGTTCTATAACACATATATTTTTTAATTTTTTTATTTATTTATGATAGTCACAGAGAGAGAGAGAGGCAGAGACACAGGCAGAGGGAGAAGCAGGCTCCATGCACCGGGAGCCTGATGTGGGATTCGATTCCGGGTCTCCAGGATCGCGCCCTGGGCCAAAGGCAGGCGCCAAACCGTTGCGCCACCCAGGGATCCCGATAACACATATTTAATATTGTAATTGAATACATATTTATAAGTGTATATATTATACATAATATATAAATATATAAATAAATGTATACAAATATATATTAGCATATTAAATATAAGCTTATGAGTTAAAATTTTTTAAATACTCACCAGGGGGGCCTGAGTGGCAAAGTCAGTTAAGCATCTGCTTCTTGATTTTGTCTTAGGTCATGGGATCAAGCCCTATATCAAGTTCCATGCTCAGTGCAGTCTACTTGAGATTCTCTCTTTTTCTCCCTCTGCCCCTCCCCTCATGCTCTCTCTCTCTCTCTCTCTAAAATAAATAAATCTTTTAAAATAAAATGAAATAAGATAAAATACTCCCCATTTTTGGGAGGCTGGCTGGCTCAGTTGGTAGAGCCCTGTTGATCTTAGGGTCATGAATGAGTTTTGAGTATCATGTTCATTGTAAAGATGACTTAAATAAACTTTATTTTTTTAAAATAAACTTTAAAAATTAAAAAAAAATACTCCCCATTTTATGATCTATAATATTTTTTTAAGATTTTATTTTTATTTATTTATTCATGAGAGACACAGAGAGGAAGAGAGGCAGAGACACAGGCCGAGGGAGAAACAGGCTCCATGCAGGGAGCGTGACGTGGAACTCCCTCCCAGGTCTCCAGGATCAGGCCCTGGGCTGAAGGCAGCGCTAAACTGCTGAGGCACTCAGGTTGCCCAGTAATATGTTTTTAAAATGTTCTGCAAGTTTAATCTTTTTATACTATATAACTTAATTTAATGTTTTTTTTAATCTCTACAAAAAATTAGTATACTATTATATTTGAAATTATCTTTGAATATACTACTACATTTGCTTAGACATAATATTCAAATCCAAACTGAATGATGAAGCCGCCTTTTTTTTTTTTTAATGTTAACACTTTAAATGTCCAGAGTCTTACCATATTGTGTTAGAATGACAAATGGTTGGTGTTTGGTTTTTTTTTTTTTTTTCTTTTCTTGAGCCTCTCTCTAGTGACCTGGGCAGTTTGCATGGTTTGCCAGGAAATCACAGTCCCCCGATTTCTGCCAGAACCTCCCATGTGGCCACTGTCCTCAGACAGCTCTTGGAGCTTGTGGATAAGCACTGGAATGGCTCTGGCTCTCTCCTCCTTAACAAGAAGTTTCTCGGTAAGTGAATGCATTCTCCGCTCCTGGAGAAGGGCTCAGACCTTGCTTCCAGTCTGTGTTACTATAAAAGCCACTCAGCCCCTTTAACTTGTAGGGAAAAAATTGTTCCCATGATCACTTAACAAAATCTTTCAGTGGCACAGTAACTGACAAATCTGCATTTTTCTCATAATCTTCTTCCCTGTTTTATCAACATCCTTCCCTCCCATACCAATTGTTTTGTCTCTTTAATGACTTTTTTTGGTAGTCTTTAAGTAATACGTAGAGTGATGAGGTATGTAAAATAGAGCATGGTGGTGGTAATGATTACAGAGGGATTTTATGACCCTTGGGACAGTGCCAATAATAAATACAATAAAAATTGGGTTTGATCATCAGAATTCTAAGATGCGTATTGAAATGTTATAATTTGAAAAATTTGAATGAATGAATAAATTATTTGGACTCTTCTTAGGGCTTCTTTTTTAGGAATTTGGAGGAAAGAATGTTCTGTAAATGTTGCCCCCACAGTATTATTTGTTTAATGGAAAAAAAGTTCAAGGAGATATTGGTGGTGGTAAATGTTTAGGAAAAAGGAAAAACTAGAAACTTTAACATTGCTTGGGCTTAATTTTGTTTAATTTGAATTTCTTTTTTTTTTTTTATGATAGTCACAGAGAGAGAGAGAGAGGCAGAGACACAGGCAGAGGGAGAAGCAGGCTCCATGCACCGGGAGCCTGACGTGGGATTCGATCCCGGGTCTCCAGGATCGCGCCCTGGGCCAAAGGCAGGCGCCAAACCGCTGCGCCACCCAGGGATCCCCCTAATTTGAATTTCTAAAGGGACACATAGGAGAAAAAGTCTTAGCATAGTTACTTTCCTTCCCACATTGACTCTTGTCTCTCATTTTTTAGGAAATTATCCTCAGGAGCCACTCATCAGTGACTAGAGAATAGCACAGGGCTATTGAGGGACTACTCATGAAGGTCTATAGTCATTTCTCCATAGAGGGGATGGGATAGAATTTCTTATCCATTATGAAATACCTCTTACAGCCACTTAGTAAATTTTGTAAAAAAGGGGGTATTAGATAACTGTATTTGTCCTACAGAGCTGGTAGTTTTTGACTAGGAATTCTGTGCTTTAGCTTTTAAGATTGGCTCGTGTGCCCTACCTGAATTTTTGGCAGGTCCTGCCCGAGATTTGCTTCTGACTTTGGTAGTCCCTGCTCCTTCCCAGCAGTGGTGTCACTCACATCCTGAAGACATGTCAAAGACCTTCCGGAGAAGAGAGATGGAATTGAAGGAGGCTGGGCATGTGGTCCCCAATGACATGGTATGCCTCTCTCATCTTCCTTTCCTAAACTTTCTTTATTAGAAAAGGATAGAGCAGCAAAACTAGAACAGCTTCGTGCCATAAAGATCATCATCACCATGAACCTAGATGTTTGGGAACCAAAATACAAAGAAGTCAGGGAAACTAGGAACACAAAACTTGCCAGCATAAGGACAACTTGGAGGTTCTGCAAGGATGACACCCTAATATTTCCCGTATTCCAAAAATTCTAAAGAAAGACTTGGAGAAAGAAAAAAATGACCTTAGAATGAAAATACTTAGGTTCATATTTTGGAAGGTTATGGTTTAATTCTAATGAGAGGAGGTCAATGTCTCTGGGATTGGCTTTCCTCCCTTCTGATGGAACAGAGAGCCCTGAACCAGAGGCCATTCCTAGAGCATTAGGGTGCTGAGTTTAGAAAAGGAAGAAGGGACTCCTATCCTTAGGCTTTTTCCCTCTTTTCTTAACCTAAGAGGATTTTCACACACCAACTTGAGCTTCTAGAAACTTTGGATAGGTGATTCAGAATTGCGTACTACCTGTCAAAAGAAGTACTTGTTCTTCAAGAGTAGTGGATAACTCACAGGAAAGATTGCATCTCCATGTGATGTTTGTTTGCTGCACTTGTGCTATGTTTACCAATGAATTAAAATTCTAATGAGAAAGTTAGATGCTGACCTCCACTCGTTTTATCACTAAACAGAGGAAAGTGTCTTTCACAGACACTAAAAGCACTCCACTCAAATTCTTAATATACCTGTATTTTGTTTTCTCATTTCATCTAAAGGAAAGCTTGAAGCAAAAACTGGTCAGAGTACTAGAAGAAAACCTCATTTTGTCAGAAAAAATCCAACAGTTGGAGGAAGGTGCTGCCACCTTGGTGATGAGTGGGCACCAGTTACACACTTATGGTGAGTTCAGGAAAGCAACATGTGGGATGTCCCAAAACAACTGTTTATAGATGACCCATTTAATAAGCTTCATTATCTAGAGGTCACATGGCTTCCTATATAGAAATAATCATCTTGCCTCAGAGAGTTGTAATATAAATGTCTTGAGTTACTGTTTGAAGCTCTTTGTCAGTGTAAAGCAGGTACAGATGTTATTATTGTCATTATTTTTGAGACTGACACTTTCTGATTATTGCAGAAGATCTTGTTCTGTGGGCACCAGCTGGCTCAGTCAGTAAAGGTGTGCCTCTTGAGCTTGGGGTTGTGAGTTTGAGCCCCACGTTTGGTGTAAAGATTACTTAAAACTTAAAAAAGATCATATTGTTTATAGATAGTTGGGAAAATATAAGGAAAATATAATCCCATTATCCTGTAATACTGCCATTATTATTTTTGGTATATTTTATTTCACCATATCCCTATACATATATTTTTAACTTAAAATTTGAGAGGGACGCCTGGCTGGCTCAGTCTGTGGAGCATGCTACCCTTGATCTCAGGATTGTGACTCCCAGCCCCATGTTAGGTTTAGAGATTACTTAAAAATAAAATCTTTTAGCAGTGCCTGGATGGCTTAGTCGGTTAAGCGTCTGATTCTTTTTTTTTTGGCTCAGGTCATAGTCTTTGGGTTATGGGATCCAGCTTTGCATCAGGCTCTGCCCTCCGTGTAGAGTCTGCTTGTCCCTCTCCCTCTGCTTCTCTCCCCGTTTTTCTCTCCTCTCAAATAAATAAAATCTTTTAAAAAATAACATTTATGACTTGATGTTTTAAAAATAAATAACATATAACAAAATGCATACACTTTAAATTAGATGAGTTTTGACAAATATATACACTCTTTTAATTCCATCTCAGTTAAAATACTGAACATTTCTCAGATCCTTGTGCAGTGAGTTTCCCCTACTTTCTACCCTAGGCAATCAGCAATCTGGTTTTAATACCCTAATATTATTAATTTAATGGTAAAGGCATTTCCTATAATATCATATGAATAATTTTTAAAAATTTACAAATATTCAGAAAATTTGAAATGAAATGCTTGAGTGAAGACCCTAAGTAGAAATGCTTCTCTGAAATTGTCTCTTCCCTTTGAATGGAGCTGAGACTCTTAATATTCATTATCATGAATAATACACCTGTTTATGCACATAAATTTTAGATTATTTTCCTAGGAGACATTCCTAGATGTAGAATTTAGTGGCTCAAAAGATGTGGACATTTTTGAGGTTTTTATTGCATATTGTCAAAATACTCCCAAGCAAGGTTTTTTTATTTTTTATTTATTTTTATTTTTATTTTTTTTAATTCATGGACACACAGAGAGAGAGAGAGGCAGAGGCAGAGACACAGGCAGACGGAGAAGCAGGCTCCATACAGGGAGCCCGATGTGGGACTCAATCCCGGGTCTCCAGGATCACACCCTGGGCTGCAGGCGGCGCTAAACCGCTGCGCCACCAGGGCTGCCCAGGTTTTTAAAATTTATACTCACATCAGCAGTGAGTATATTTGAGGTTTTTTTTTTTTTAAGATTCTTATTTATTTATTCATGAGAGACACAGAGAGAGGCAGAGACACACACAGAGGGAGAAGCAGGCTCCCCACAGGGAGCCCGATGTGGGACTCAATCCGGGAACTCTGGGATCATGACCTGAGCTGAAGGCAGCCGCCCAACCGCTAAGCCACCCAGACATCCCAGCAGTGAGTAAATTTGAATGCCCTTTTCACTCCATCCTTGTCTACACTGGTTTTTGGTATTTTTACATTTTTTTTTCTATTGTGATGTGAAAAATAGTATCCCATTGACATTTTGATTTGTACTACTTTATTATTAACATAGTTTAGGCCAGTATTTTAGATAAAATCTATCCTGAACTTTAAACATTTAGCTCAGCATCGCTAAGCAAACATCATGAGCATTTGGATTTATATGAGGAATTTGATTTAGAAGTCAGCACTGAATTTCCAGAATTGGAACTCCTCACTATCTGATTCTCACAAGCCTGAATAATCAAGGCATCTCCACTTACCTACTCTGAAAATAGATGTTTGTTTGCTACATGTCAACTTTCAATCAGCCATTAGGTACAGTACTGTATTTTGGCTTAGTGCTAATACAGCTGTTGCAGCTCTGTTTTCCATATTCTATAACCTTGCTACTCAAAGAGTGATCCATAGATCAGAAATGATAGCATCACCTGGGAGCTTGTTAGACATGTAGAATATTGGGCTTCCCTCAAACCTACTGAATCAATCTGTTTTTAACAAAATCCCCAGGTGATTTATAAGCATATTAAAGTTTAAGAAGTACTGTTCTAGAAGACTGACTGACTTAGGACCAGAGTTCCTGTGCTTTTACCTACTTCATTATTGCAGTCATTGGTAATATATTTGGGGAGCTAGACACTATGAGTGTCTTGACTACAAATTCAGTTTCTGCAAGCACTCACTGAGTTATTACTATGTGCCTGACGCAGTTCTAGATGTTTTCACTGATTCTATAAAGAGTAAAGGACAGCCATTCACAAAGTAAAATGGAGAATACAGAGAGACCTAATATAAGTTGATTATGCTAAATGAAGATTATATCCTCATAACCATGGTGGGGCAGGGTTATTAGCTCTAGTGAAACTCAGAAAAATAAACTAATGTGAAATATTAAATGGTTGAATTTTCATTCAGATCTCTCTGTTGCTAAGCCTCATATTTGCTGTCTCTAAGGGAAGGACTGATGAATACAGTGTGGAGGTGGGGGCAGGGGGGTGCCCAATTCTTTAAGATGGCCACCTGACTATTTAAACTGTGCTCAGAGATAGTGACTTGGAATCCTGTTCACACCTGGCTACTGTACCCTCTGTAGACGATCTTCTGCGCAAAAACCAACAGCTGAACATGCAAGTGGCTTGCCTGAATCAGGAGCTTGCCCAGCTGAAAAAGCTGGAGGAGACAGTGGCCCTTCTCCATGAAAGTCAGAGGTAGGAGAGAGTCCATCTAGCTGGATTCTGGAGCAGATATTTACTTTCTTTTATATGCTTTGTCTTATTTGATAATATCTATATATTTTTCACATTCATTTTGTGTATAAACCTCATGTATCTGGGTGTATCCATGTGTAAACCTTCTGTGTTCCAGGACACATGAGGGACTAAATGTCTTTGCTGGCATTGGTGGGTTGCAACACCTCAATAAGTAGTTTCTCACTGGATCCAACAGGACCCTTGTTTGAGTCAGCTAGCTTTACTTGATCACTACATGCCCCTAAAATCATCTCTCTGGCTCTTCTGGAAAATGCCTGCCTCCTAATGATCTCAGAAGACACATTAAGCACTTAGGGGGAATGATAGAAAGTCCAATGTATTTGTTCTTTTCAGAGGAGTTTAACAGCATCAGCCTCTTCAAAGAACATAATTCATCCCTCAGGATGCCAGCTAGACAAATCAGAAGGGGCCCCAAGACTATTGTATTGGTACATTTACAGAAGCTCTTGACATTTTGATTTGCAAAACACCTTCACTGTGGCTTTCAGTGAAGTTTAAAGAACTCCATCCCCAAACCTTGATCCCTAAACTTTACTTCCTGAATAGCTAGTGAATTAGGATAGCTCCATATTCAGAGAATTAGACTCAGATCCATTGTAGACTTTTCGTTATAATTATTTCAAACACAAAAGCAGAGGAAGTGGTATAAAGTCATCCTCCTCAAAATGGGTTATCAGAATCACCTGAAAAACTTACTGAAATGCAGATTGCTGGGCCCCCACTCCCCAGAGTTTCGACTCGGGCCTGATGGGGACAGAGAATTTACCCTTCTAATAAGTTTCCAGGTGATGCTGTTGTTGCTGATTTGGAGACCACATTTTAAGAACATTAGGGTATATCTCTTTAAGTGATATACAAATTGCTGTATTTTAAAGTAACTTGAAATAATTCTTTGTGTTGTCAAACCATGTGTTTTGTTTTGTTTTGTTTTGTTTTGGCTAGCCTCTGATAGCTTTTAATATTATATGGTAATACAGAGTCCAAGAATACAGTCCTGACTAGCACCATTAGTTAATTGCAGAGGCAGGATAAATTAGATGAAGTAGAGGTTAAGATTTGGGGATAGAAATTGGAGGCTTGGTCAGATGCCAATCTTCCAGTACTTCTACTTACCTCATCATGAAAGTGCTTTGGAAAGAATAGAACAATCATATAAAATGTGAACTATGTTACTGCTACAGTCAGTCTGGAACATTATCAAACAGAAATGTAATGAAGAAAGAAACTGTCAGCCTGCTTTTAAAATAACCCACTCATAAATCGGTCAGTTCTTTCTATTTAAAGATGTTACTTCATTTAACATTTGTCTTTAGTAAACATTTCAGGTCTGAATAGCATCTGCTTTGCTTTTATGATTTCGTGACTATCTTTTTTTGCCTGTGCCTCAGATCCCTGGTGGTAACTAATGAGTATTTGCTGCAGCAGCTGAATAAAGAGCAAAAAGGTTATTCTGGGAAAGCACTCTTGCCTCCTGAGAAGAGTCATCATTCGGGGAGATCATCACCCTTTGGGAAAAGCGCACTGACTTCCTCCTCACCAGTAGCACATGACACGGGTCAGTATCTAATACAGAGTGTCTCAGACTCTGTTCCAGAGGCTAGTTTATGGAGCTAGCACTGAGCACCTTCTCTGCAGCTTCCCTCTTGGCCCCAGGGGCTCTCGGTGTCATTGCCACTAGTATGGTGGTATTCACCTATAAGATTAAGAAAAAAATCTTAATCTGATTACATTGTATTGGTCCTTTTTATTTCTCTTTTTATCTCCTCCTGTCTAGTCATTCTTTCTTCCTGCTCACAGAAATAATGCATGTAATTCTAGGCATATCACATAGAAACATTTGGCTGAAAATGTTGAAGAGAAAAAAATCAGACATTTTTCTGATTTTTGAAACTTGAAACTATGCAGTAGAAGGTTTAAAAAGAACATCAGTGGACAGATGCGTTTTGTGTTAGAAAAATTTTAGAGACCTTATACTGATTGGCTCATCAAACATGTTTTGAGTTTCCTTCCACCATAGTAAAAAGGTGACACTGTCTGGTGTCAGCTTAGGAGCAGCCCAACTATTGAGTTGAAGAGAAAAGCAAAACTCATGTGATAGAGTTCAAAGATTGATATTGGTACCTAACAAGTTTAAATACAAGCCCAAAGATGCCCTGGAGAGAATGACAGGGAGAAAGAGAGGCAAAGAAAGGAGTTTCCACTCTGGGGAATTGGAGAAGGCACCAATGAGGACTTTTTAGTGGAAGTTTCCAGAATTAAAATGGTAACAGAGGGGGTGTGTGAAGTCTCCCAGGCCAAGAATGCAGAGTAGAAGAGTCTGGAGCCCTTAGAGGGTCATGGGGTCATAATGGTAGAAGAATATACAACCAGAGGACCTATCCTAGCCTGCGAGGTGTGGTGTCAGGAAAAATCTGCTAAAGAAATTATCTTTTTTTTTTATTTTAATTTTTATTTATGTTAAGGAATCTCTGTACCCAATGTGGGGCTCAAGCTCTTGACCCCAAGATCAAGAATCACATGCCTTTCCAACTGAGAAAGCCAGGCACCCCTAAAGAAAGGACTTTTCAACTGAGACCTGAAGAATGAATAGGAGGTCACCAGGCAAAGCATAGGGCCAAGGGCAGAGGCAATGGGAAGGAACATGGTCCATTCAGGGAACTGAGGAGCGAGGAGATGATAGGAGCTAGGTCACACCATTCCTTGAAGATTTTAGATTGAGAGGGCAAAGGAGTGATATTTGTGTTTGAGAAGCTTTCTCTGTAAGAGCAATGGGTTGAGGACCATGTGGAGTTAGGGGAGAACCAAAGAGGAGGAAGAAATATGGGAAAAGACTAGTGTGATCCAGACCAGAGATGAAACTTCTGAATGTTAGCTTTGAGCTCATTTTACACATGAGTACCCTGTATTTCAGAATTAAGGCATAATTTTTATTTGAATCCTGACTGGTTGAGCATTTAAAAAATCAATGGGAAAGGTCATGAAAATGGCTCTAAGTATGTTTCTGCTTTAGAGTAGCCCAGGCAGCTAATGTTGCCGGAGAGCATGTAGGGGGCAAAAGACTGTCAATCTAACTCCATGTTGTGCTTCTCTTCATCTCCAGGGTCTTGTCGGTCTTGTCAGAGAAAGAGACAGGTGGAAAGATTACACACTTATTTGCTCCCCTGACCCAGGTACTCTGCAGGGAAGGAGAGCTATAGCCAAAATAATGAGACAAGAAGATCACAACCAAGATCACACATTTCTAAGTTATAAATAAAATCCACAGACCTCTGAATTTTATGTGGGTTCCCAAAAGAAGCATGTACAGAGGAGCCCTAAGTTTCTTTGAGCTGCATGGCTCTGTAGGAGCTCAAGTGAGCTCTGTGAAAATAGTAGGAACAGCCCCCCTCCTGACTTTTCTAGGCCTGCCTTGGCCCCATTAAGAGGCCTTCAAAGAGTGTAAGCTTTGCACAGGTAGGGTAGCCTTAGCCAGTAGCCTCGTAGCCCTAAGTCGTCATATTTCAAGGTCCTAGCAGAGTACACAGGCCAACTTAGGGGGCAAACCATTGAGGGAAAAATAATGAACTTCTTTCTCCAACCCCAGCCCTCCCCCCCTTGCCCTATGAACATCTAATAATGCTATACCCAGAACTACTTAGGGTACCTCTAAGGAAAAGCAGACTTAGTCACCTTCCATCCTATTTTCTATTGTCATTGAAAGTGGCTGGCCCTGCCCCAGGCCAGGCACCTCTCTAGGGCTGTTCTCCCCTTCTGGGGAAGTCAGCTGTGTTTCTTAATTCCCCTTCATGGCCCTTGGTCCAGAGGGCAGGGGCAGGGATTGGTGGTGTCAAAGAAAGGGCCAAAGAGTTGTTGCCCTGTGGGGCTAAGCAGGCTCAACATAGAATGAGGAAGGCTCTGGTGGCAAGTAGAAAGTAAGTGGAGAGAGATTCCTCAACCCTATGCCTGGCACTGTTGGGAGAAAAAAGGAAACAGAATTGGGATGGAAACTGGATTCTCAGGAAGTTCTGTGTCCAAAAGAAAGAGCAGGGGCAATCTGACAGGTGTAGTCTTCCTGCCAGTTTAATATATAGTTTTTTGTTTTGTTTTGTTTTGTTTTGTTTTTTAAGATTTTATTTATTCATGAGAGGCAGAGAAAGAGAGGCAGAGACACAGGCAGAGGGAGAAGCAGGCCCCATGCAGGGAGCCCGACGTGGGGCTCGATCCTGGGTCCCCAGGATCACACCCCGGGTTGAAGGTGGCGCTAAACCACTGAGCCACCCGGGCTACCCCTATATAGAGAGTTTTAATAGCTCCATCCCACAAAACCTAACCTTTCTTCCTTGCCTACCTGGCTTTGCTAGCAAGGGTACTGATTTGCCAATTTTATCCAGGTCAGAAAAAAAGGTATTTGTGTGTATCTGTTAAGCCTTTTCTATCACCCTGGGGAGTTGCCCTGTCCTGGGTAGGCCAAAGTCCCATCCAGCCTGCTTGTTAGGAAGGAAGGAGATTTGGCCCCAAAGCCTTGGACTTGGGAATAGCTATGGCCTAACACCTAGAGCCTCAGAGAAGAAAAAAGGTTGATCTGGAAACTTCCAGGAGTCCTCAGGGACCAGAGATTTCCCCTACCTCCTCTCAACCTGGGATGTTGAACATGTAAGGGGTATCAGTGAAAAGAAGCCCCTTCACTGTTGGACACCCTGGTCACACCAAAGGCTGGGTGCTATGCTCTATCAGTGGCCATCCAGCCCCATTTTTGGCCTTGGGGGAAGAGGCATGGTTCTTGGCTCTGTTCTGCAGAAGCCCCCTCACTCTGGGCCTCAGTTTTCTCAGCTATAAAATCAGAGAGTTGGACTATCTAGTCTCTGAGTTTCTTCTTGGTCTCGCATTTTTCTGATCTTCTGAGCTGGACCCCACAATGACTAACCTTGGTAGCCCCATCAAGGTGGGGACCTGTCACCAGGCACTGATCTGAGGCCTGGCACTGGGCCCTACCCAACACTTGGCCCAGGCCTAGTCTGCTGTCTCATTCCTTTCCTGGAGGGGCCAACACTGAGCTCTAATAGCAGGATGGCAAGCTGTGATGTTAGGACTATGGGTCAGGACTGAGGAGAAAGATTAGATTTCCCTAAGGAGCATCCTCAGGCATTCTGGCTCTGCGCTAATGGAAGGGGCCTGCCTGGTGTGTGTCTCTTTCTGGGCAGGGTTACCAGTGGAAAGATCGGCAGAGTGTGACATGCAAGTAAGCGGTAACACAGAGGTCAGCAGAGTATGAATGTCATTACCCCCATTATGACCAGGCGATATTGATACAAAAGGTGTCTTTATTGAGGTCAGGGTAAGAATTAGGCACTTGGCCAGAGCAGCAGCTTAAATATGAGGCAAGCATATTAGCCATGGGGTTAGCCATGCCCAGGGCTAGGTTGGGGCAGTGAGGCTATAGGCACAGACTCTCCTCAGACATCCAGAAGTCAGGGAGGAAAAGAGGAAGGGAAAGGGGATGCAGAGCAGTCTGGGTCAGAGGCCTGGTGGGCTAGCCCTGTGGGGCTGGGCAGGAAGCTCTGGGTGGCAGGTCCAGCAGGGAGGGGACAGGGTTCTCTTGCTCCACATGCCCTTTAGGCCCAGGCCTGAGCCTCTTCTGGGTGTAGCCACACTGGGGGGCCTTCCTGGCCTCACTTCTTCACCTTGGCATCATAGGTGCCTGCATTCTTGTAGGCACTCACATAGCCGCTGTCATCCAGGATGTCCTGACGTCCAGCGATGCCCTTGCCCTTGCCACTCTCATCAAAGCGCTCCTTGTGGGAGCCAGTGTACTTGCTGGTGTCGGTCAGCCGTTCCACAGCACCTCCTGTCTTTGCTTTCTGTTAGGATAGAGTTGTTCCCCCAGAGACACCTGGTTAGGGAGCCCAGCCCTCCACCCCCAGCAGTGATTCTCTGTATCCCCCTCAGTGGCCACCTAAGACCAGCCAGGGTACTTACAGTGACGCCCACATTCGCTGGCTCCTTGCCTGCCACCAGCTGGCAGACAGCATCGAAGGCTTCCTCCTTACTCTTCCCTTTGAATCGCTTCATTGCCAGCTCTTCTAGGGCCTTCTTGAACTCCTCATAGTTGATCACTCGAGCCGATTTTCCCCTGCCAGGTATGTGAACACCATGAGTTTTCCCCCTTCTCCATGTCTTCCCTGGTTCCAGCCCCCCAGTTCCCCACCTTCTGGGAACATCAGAAGCAAGGACTGCTTGGGGCTCACTTGACTTTGGAGAAGACGATGTCGACATCCGTCCCTGTCACGGCCTTTCCGTCAGCCACCTTGCAGTCTTTGCACAGCTTGGCCCAGTTCTTGCCATTCATTTCTTGCCCACTGGCCTTGGGGTCACCATGGATGGCAAATTTGCGGAAGCTTTCCTCCAGCCCAGCCACATCTGTGCTCGTTGCCATACCACCCTGTAGGAGGGACCCACCTCAGTCACTTCCCAGCCAGTCTGCCCCTTCCCTCCCCAAGGCACAGAACATCACTTCCTCTACCTCAAAACCTACCAAAGTCTGAGTTACGGGCACTTAGGCCATAAACCCTGTTGGAGATGGAGCTGCCTGGGGAGAGGGGCCAGCACTCATTGTGTACCTGGGTCCCAGAGCCCTGAGAGGAAAGGTGGTATCACTTAATGCCAGCCCTGGCTTACAGTGGAGTTCAGAAGATGAAATCATAATGCCCACACCAAGCTAGGAACAGAGTGGCACTGTCCAGAAAGACTCTGAGGGCAGCAGCTGGGACCATGGCTTTGTCTGGCCCTGGCACAAGGCCTGCTTGGGTGGAAGTGAGGGTGGCAGAGCTGGCCCCCCTCCCTGGGAGTTCTATGCCAGGCTAGGTCAGGCCAGGCCAGGCTGTTGGTTGGGCAGGTATTTGGTGAGGACAGGGTCTCTACTGGGGTGGTGAGGACCTAGCAAGACCCAGCCCAGGCTGAGAAAGGAGCCAAAGCATGAGCAGGGGTGCATGCCTTAAGCCCAGCCAGGACCTTGTTACTATTTGCTGTTAAACAAAAACATGAGGGGAGCAGGAGTTTGGGGCTGGCCTGGCCACAGTTTGTGAAGCCTGGAGACAGTTGCTAAGGGAGGGTAGTGCCGCTTGGAGAATGTTGCTAAGGGCAGGAGGGTGTCAGGGTGGCTCAGGGAGAAGCTCCCAGTGCTGCTGGGCTGGGCTGGGCTAGGAACTGGGCTCACGGGTGCGGCACACCAGCACTCCCAGTGCCTGGGGCACAGCCGTGGCCTCCTGGCCCCTTGCCATCCACTGGAGCTGTAACCTCCCAGTCTGTAGAGTTTCAGGGGAGCCGGTGTGATTTAGGGACTAGCATGGGTAGGGGTTGTGGAGTTATGAGCCCCTGGAGGCACGCTGGCAACTGGAACTACAGCATTGGTCCTGTAATCCTCACACCTACACCCTACTTTGAGGCACACACTTCCCCAGCATCTATACCTTCAGTCTCCCATGGAAGCCTCTGGCCACACCCTGAGCACTCACACCAGTCCACACTCCCACAGCTGAATGCACTCAGCACTGGCTCTCCACATTCTCCGCCTTATTCCCCTGACCACACCCTTAACCAGCCCTGGGACTGAGGGCCTGGACCATTA